>NC_133659.1:343068478-343381943 GCF_037893015.1 Macrotis lagotis | reverse complement strand
GGTATGGAGGGGGTGGGGCAGGGACTGCTCCTGGCCTCTCCCAGCCACTCCCTTACTTCTCCAATTCCATTCCCTGAGGGGAGGAGGCACTAATTTGGTGTAGCAGCCTTATGTTTGCTTGTTTATATTTTTATAACAGTGATCTGCTTTATAGTGACCTGGTGTGGGGGAGGGGAACCATAGCCTGACCCTTCATGGGTCGATCTCTTTAGCCACTCCAGGATACTAAGGCTGGAGAAGTATCCATCAGGCCTCGCGCCTCACCCATGTTTCTTCCCAGGGCTCTGGTCCAGTCAGACTGTTGGGACTGACAAGTGGTATGTGGAGCTAGTATAGAGTACTGATTTTTGAGACCTGGGTTCAGGTCTGGTCTTCAGGGCTGCAGAGCTATAGGCCCTTGGTAAGTCACTGAGGTCCTCCCTGAGCCTCTGTTCCTTTACCTAGAAAATGGGTATGATATCAGCACCTTCTGGAGAACCTCACCTGTGGAGTCCTGAGCAATTCTGTGTCTCATCATTTAGGAAGCACATTAATGAGTAACTAGAGGAAGGTGAATAGAATGGGGGAAGGCAGGAGAAGAAAAGAGAACTGGGGGTTGACAGGCAAGCTGCCCGTGGCCTGATTACAGAGCAGTCTGAGGAGAGAGCCCACCGGCTTTGGGCACAACTAAGTGACTCCGATGGTAAGAAATGTTTCCTGACCAGAGGGGGAGAGGCCTTTCCTGGAGGTCTCTGGAGAGTGACTCCAGGCCCCCTAAGTCTCATGCTCCAGAGGTGCTCTCTCTGCCTCCCTATCTTCCTCCCCACTTCCACGCATCTGCTCAGGGCTCGATGAAAGAGTTCCCCTCATCAAGGGCCTCCCAGAAGTTCACTAGGTTAGGACCAGCAGGGGAACTGGAGAAGAACTGGCCTCTTGTTTCCAGCCCTTTGTAGTGAAGGGCAGTCCTGTGGAAGAAGAATTAGCCCAAGAGCAATGAGGTTCAGGTGATGAGAGCGCAACCCAAAGTGGACTGGACTACCTGGTGGATAGTGAGCCCATTCTCTTTCCCTGCCAGGGTCAGGCACCACCAGAGCCAAGGAGAAGCTGTTCGCTATGAGTGAATTGGAGGTGCTGGGATCAGGTTGTTCTTTCAGTATAGGTTGGGGAGATGCTTCTGAGGGTCCTTCTAGGATCTGTAGGTTGGGTTTTCTCTGTGTGCTTTTTTAGGAAGCTAGTTAGCATTCTCTCCCTCTGCTGCCCAGTACTGGTAAAAGCAGTTGTTGAATGAAGAAATGAGGATGAGAATGACTGAATGTCCCATTGCCAGTGGTTGGTGTAGGTAGTGGTACTGTTCAGTCATGTATGACCCTCTGTGACGTGATGTGGGGCTTTCTTGGTAGAGACACTAGAACAGTTTTAGCTATTTTCTTCTCCAGCCCATTCTACAATGAGGAACTGAGGCACACACAATGACTTTCCAGGGTCCCACAGCTAGGAGATCCCTGAGTTCAGATTTGAACTTGGGTTGTCCCGATTCCAGAGCCAGTAGATCCATTGTGTGACCTAGCTGCCCCTTTGGGGTAAGTAGCATGTTATCAGTGACTTAAACTGTGTAGTGTTGCTTTCAAGATTATGTTCTCTCTTTAGCTCAGAGGAGGTCTCTAGCCATCAAGGGAACATCAACCCCTTGAAGGTTGTAAGAAATGAGACCTGTTTAGCCAGCTTGGGAAGTGGGAGGTGGGTAGTTTAGGCAAACAGATATATATGGATTGTTTTTTCCACATGGGGACCTTTCTTTCCTCCATTGTGGACCACTTTGGGTGGTCTAACTGGGGCTCCATTCAGCTTTTAAGACAGTTTCAGCTGAGGTTCTTTCTGAGGACATTCTGGACTCTGCACACATCGTTTCCCTTTCTGGTCCACAGTTTCCTCCCCTGTAAAAGAGGGGACCCCTGCTCTAGATCCTCATTGGCCACGTGCATTCTTTCTAGGCCTGGCCAATGAAAGGCAATCTGGTGACCAGGAGGGACCCCTGACCTCTATGCCCAGCCTCCCAGTTGGATTGATGCCTGCTGACATGGCGGGGACTGAGTTGGAAGCGTTAGCAGAGATCGGTAAATGCCCTTGATTCCATTTCACTCCGTGTCCTGGAAGATCTGGGACCGCCATCACAGACAGATGTAAGCTTCAGAGACAGCGTGTTATTCTACTGTTTGCCATCCCCCCTGAGCTCCCGATGGAGACTTGAGGAGGGCAGGGGGTTGGGAATTGTTCTCCCAGTGGGCAGGGAGTGCCTAGTCTTAGAGATGAGGACAACTGGGCACCAGAGAAAGAAAGAGAACAGAGATTCCAAGCCAGGTCTTTGACTGCAGAAGGGACCTATCTATTCACTGGGCCTCAGCAAATTCAGTTTTTAGGAGGCTCCTGAGCCCTTATCTCTGGGGGAGATTGGGAGTCTGGAGCAGCCTCAGTCCTTGCCCTCAGGGAGCTTCCAGTCCAGGGAGCCCTTCTCTCATAGTTGTGGCTGCTTCTGGTCCTGGCCACAGACCCAGAGATGTTTGAAAATCTCTGAAATGGACATCAGAGGCTCCCTGCTTCATCTGAGAAAGGGGTGCCTGCTTGGGTTGACCAGTGAGTTTTTAGGTCCCTTTTTTATTCCTCCATCCATCCTATTGCATTCCAAACTGGCCTTCCCAGTTAGCCTTATTATCTCCATCCTCTGTCAAATCAAACCCCGAGAAAGAGGCAGTGGAAAGTTTGAATTTGGAAACTGAGGCTCAGGGTTCAAATCCTCCCCTTTGGCAGGATGCCCATAAGGGGCCATAGTGCAGAAAGTACTCTGTAGACAGCCAGGGGCAGGTGATGAGGATTGTTCTGGTTGGGGCTAGTGGAGCCTTTCTTATTGGGGAGGTCTGTTTCCAACCACTTTCCACCCTTCAAGGCTTGTTTCTTGCTGTAGAATTACAGAAAGACGAAGAGGAAATCTCCACCTTAGGAGCCCCAAGGATGGCGCTTGTGCCCGCCCCAGCCTGCGAAGACTCAGCCCTGAGTATGGACCATCCGTTCTATGATGTGGCCAGACATGGAATCCTCCAATTAGCAGGTATTTGAAGAGGAAGGGGACCTTGACCCTCCAAGAGAGGCTTGGAATGAATAGGTGCACAGTTAATAAATTGGGAATGAAAAAAATAATTTGTTAGTAGAAAGGCATGTGGCCTAGTGGTTAGAGGGCCTGTGTTCCAGTTCTGCCATGGTCCTATCCTGGCTGTGTGATTGTTCTCAGCCAGGGCTGAGTTATGCCTGGGGAAGGAGAAGAGCTACCAAGGTCCAGAGCCCCCTCATAACAAAATTCTCTTCTCATGTCTCCTTCCAAATTCCCCCCAGGGTGCTGGCTCTGTCACACTGGGAGATTTTTGAATGTGGGTCTAGCCAGGAGTCATAGGGCCTTGAATTGGGTTGGAGCTTTGGAAGGTAGGAGACTTCATCATCTGTGTCCTGGAAGGAGAGAGACCCCACCTTGCCAGTCACAGTCCTAGATGCTTCTGGAGAGATTGAGCCCCCCCCCCAACTTCTGTGGGGACCAAGAGCCCTCACATGCTTTTCATCTTCTCTTCTATTCTCCTGCTCTTCAAGTTCAGCCTCTCCAGCCCCTACCCCCACCCCAGACACCCAGTCATCTGAAGGAAAAAGAAAAAAAAGAATGGAAAAAGGACAATTTAGCTGATGCCAACCAAATGGGCCCTTTTGATTCCTTCTTTTGGTCCCTTAATAACAGCCCAGAGTGTGAGTTTTGTTGACAGGCCAATTGTTGAGGCCGACAGCCTGTTGGAGAGTCCTCTAGCTAGCTAGCCAATGACAACCAGAACTCGAACCCAAGACCAGCGCCCTCCTTCCACCAGGACCTGCTACCTTTATGGGGCATGGCTAGGTGAGACCTTGGCCCACTGATCGCCTCGTTCTACCTCCTTCCACTCCTCTCCCCAGTCTCCCCATCAGCCCTGTGCCTGCACCCGGCTCCTGCTGAGCCTGGCTTCCTTATAAGATAGAGGGAAAGGAGAGAGGACTGAGTCTTCTCCAGAATTCCAAATTGAATCCCTTGCCCGGCCTGGAGCGGATCTGAGCCATCGAGTTTGCATCTTTGAGACTGTCTGGCTCTCCTCACAAAATCTCCTCCTCAGGCACAAGACCAGTCTTCATGGCTCCACTCTGACCCACTGATCCTTTTTTTGGCTCCCCAGGGGATGACAACTCAGGACGGCGAGTCATCACCTTCAGCTGCTGCCGAATGCCCCCCAGTCATGAGCTCAACCACAGCCGCCTCCTAGGGTAAATCTACCACCTTGAGAGAGGTCACTGTCCCTGACCCATTTCTGGGTAATATAGGGTTTAGTGGGCATTGATGAAGTACCTGCTGTATACCAAGACCCTTGTCTCCAATAACATGTCATCCTTGCCCTCATGGGTGTACATCCCAGCCTCTGTTCGGTCCTTCTGACCCAGCCTCCAGACTGACCTAGCCTAGGCTCTCTCACTCATCTGGGTCTTGGTGTCCTGAAGGATTGCCTTACTCCGGTCAGGGGTCTGTCCCTACCACCCCTCATGACTCCTTCCCTCTCAGGCTTCACTGAGCTTTTTCCTTTCTAATACCCTTCTTCTGAAAGAGTTGATACTACAGCTACTGAGAAGAGACTAAGGTTGGAGCCTCCCTGGAGCCTCCCTGGATAGTGGGGAGATTCTAGAGGGAATTCCTGCTCAAAAAGTTCTTTCCAGCTCAGAACGTCCACGAAGCTAGGAAAATAATTTCACCCTTATTCATACCCTATGGGTGATTCTTCTAGATTGTTGTCCAAGAATAATGAATTCACTGTTCCACCAACAATGCATTAGTGTGCCCGTCTTCCTACAAATCCTCCAACATGGACCTTAGAGTATAAAAGTCTTTTCTTTGGGGGTTGGGGAGAGGCAAAAACTTGCTCTCCTTGACCCTAGAGGGTGTACATCCTTGAGAGCAATGAGAGGAGAACTTGGCTCAACCATTAGGAAAGATTTCCTAACTATTAGGAACTATTGTGATGAAGGGACCTGGCCCCTCTGTGGACCTCAGTTTCTTCATCTGCAAAATAGGGAATGGGAATTGATATCTCTGAGATATCTTCCAGCCCCAACTCTGTGAAGTCCTGGTAGGCAGGGATCCATGGGTTTGAGTATTGAGCACCACCGACCACCTGTGGGACCCTACCATCGAACCACTTCAGCAAATAGTTTCTTTCTCCCCTGTTAAAAAAAGAAAGGATAATTTCTAAAGATCCTGTTGACATCTCGTGTTCTATACAACTGGAAACCTTCTGGAAGTTTTCTAAATTGGAGATGACTCTAACCTCAGCACTGGCTTCTCCGCACAGTTGGCGCTCAATAGCCATGTGTAGAAGTAAGTTCTCTCATAAAGGATACACCCCAGTTGAGTTTTCAGAGCATTTTGATGCCTGATACAAGGGAGACCTTTCCAGTGGAGACAGGGCTGTGGGATCAAGGTGCGGTTAGTTCTAAGAAACCGATCTGAACAATACAATATGGCCTCCTTATGTCCTGGTCAGGTACCTGAAGTATACCCTTGACCAGTATGTAGAGAACGACTACATCATCGTCTACTTCCACTACGGGCTGATGAGCCGCAACAAGCCGTCTCTGAGCTGGCTTCAAAGCGCCTACAAAGAATTTGGCCGGAAGTAGGTCTGGGGTGAGACTTGGCCAGGTGGCAGAGGGTCTGCCTTGTTGGCACAGTCCCAAGGTGGGTGGAGGGCAAGTAAAATGAGCCCAAGGGACTGGGCAAGTCCTCCTTGACCAATCATTCAACTTTGAATGGTTCCTAAACCTGATGATGGTCAATTAGACATGACTTCGCCAAAGGTCTCTACACCTTTGGGAGCCACGGTGGCCCCAAGTATCCGTCCTGGTGGGGTAATCCTTAAATGATGGGACTGTGTACTTCAGAGAAATGGTCCTCCAGTGCCATAGTTGATAATAGATCTTTTGGGCCTTATAGAATAATTAATTTACAGGGATCTCAGAGGTGTCCTAGAACAACCCCTTTATCTTCCAGAAGAAGAAACAGACTCATAGAAGGGGAAAGGGTTGAACCAAGGTCACAAAATATAAAGACAGGATTTTAACTCAGGTCCTCAGTCACCAACAGGGTTGCTATTTCCAAGACACCAAATGGATTTGTTCTCAGGGTATTAGGGAATATGTTGACTGGCTTCATGCTGAGTGTCCCCAGAGTCATTGGCCAGAGAGAAGTAAGACAGATGCTTCTTAAGGAACCAACAATCTAGATACCTAAGAGGCAGCTTAGAACAGTGAAAGGAGGACCCAAGTTTTGGCAGCAACACTGTTGAACCAGCTCTGTGCCTCAGAGTAGTTTGTTGGGCCTTAGGCCCCTTATCTGTAAAATGGGTTTAAATGCCCTCTCACATTCCTCACAAAGCTGTTGGGAAAGTCTTCGAAGAGACAAGAGTCATTTTGGGGAGAAGAAGGGAAGGTCAAATGTAGAAGGCCAGAGTTGCCAGGCTTCTGTCCCAAGGAAAGATCTGAGAACAAGGAATGTCGGAGCTAAGAGAGCAGGCAGGGTGAGAAGGGCTGGGACTTAGATCATAGAGGATGAGAAGTTTAGAGACCTTAACTTTATATAGGGGAGGAAACTGAGGCACAGAGAAGGAAGAAACTTGTCTAGAGTCATGGGATGAATTGATGACAAGCTTCCAAGCTCTTTCCAGTGGTCCACTCTATCCATCCATCTGGCAGGCAGGCTGGTGACTCATTCAAATTTCCATTAACCTTAGCCTCGTTGAACCAAGAGTCCAAAGTTAAGAGTCTGGACTCACTTTTGTGGGCCCCTTGCTGAGGGCCTAGGCCAGCCTCTCCCGGTCTCTGGAGATATTTTCAGAGAAGAGCCCCCATCCCCCATTGGGAACTCACAAACTAACTGGCCTTCTTTCAACAGGTACAAGAAAAACTTGAAAGCCCTTTACATTGTGCATCCAACCAATTTCATCAAGATCCTGTGGACTATTTTCAAGCCCCTCATTAGGTGGGTGTCTATCCCCAGGGTTGCTCACTGGGTCATTTCTCTTGGGACATTGCCCCAAGAGAGGGTTAGCCCAAGGTTTTGCCTTTGGGTCATTGTATTTCTCCTGATCATGAAGGGACCCCCAGGGAAACTAATGATGCCCTCCTTGCCTTATTGTCCCACTCTGCATTGCTCCCTAGTAACCAGGGTGGAGGCAGCTCCAAAGGAATCACAAGGGAGAATTGCTTTCTGTTTCATTTTTTTTTAATTCTGATTTTTGGACTCAGCTGGGGTAGCTACCACCTGAAAAATCCCTTGGCTCCAAATCCAGAAACCCTGGATCCAAGTCCTGACTCCTTCTAATTCCTTGCTTATGACATTGGGTGAGTCCCTTTCCCTTTTTGACTCCCCACTGGGCTTTCATTCCTCTAAGTCTGACTTCTAAATATGCTGGGCTTCTCCACTGTTCCTCTGATCTGTCCATCCTTGCATCAATAACTCTTCCTAAGCCTCTCCTGCTTGCCAGATGTGTGCTCCACCCTGAGCATTGAACGAAGGGCAAAAAATGGCAACTGCCTGCTCTCAAGGGGCTTCTTTTCATACAGGGATGTTCACGTAGGCACACACACACACACACACACACACACACACACACACACAGAGCTAAAGAGAGGCGTGACCAGATCTTGAACCAAGGGATCCTGATTTTTCTGCTCCCTCTTCGTGGAGTGGCTTGAAGACTTTTAAAAACCAAGACCAGGGGGCGGCTAGGTGGTGCAGTGGATAAAGCACCCACCCTGGAGTCAGGAGTACCTGGGTTCAAATCCAGTCTCAGACACTTAATAATTACCTAGCTTGTGTGGCCTTGGGCAAGCCACTTAACCCCTTTGCCTTGCAAAAATCGTAAAAAAACAAACAAACAAAAAAAAAACAAGACCAGTATGAGCTGAAGGAGGAGCTGGCTGTTTTTTCTCCAGCAGGGGAAGCAGTGACTGCTGAGAATAATTTGGTACCTGGTTTGAGTGGGAATGAATTCAAGTCTTGGCTTTGGGAAGTTGAAGATGCATTTGACTCCAGGACTCTCCTGGGGCCTTCTCCTCTTCTCCCTCCTTTCATCCTTAGCTCTGTCCCTTGTTTTTGGCTGGGTCACTCTTTAGTGGTAAAGGGCTAGCTTGTGGACCAGGAGCTAACCTCTGCCCTACCCCCAGACAGTAGAGAAAGTGGCAGAAAGTGAAAGAGGCTCCTGGGGAGATCAGGAGCTCCCCTACCTTGGGAGTCTCCAAGCAGAAGCTGGAAGAGACATTCTTGGTTGGGTCTGGATGAACCCAGGGGCCTCTGAGGACTTGGCCTTCAATTCTAAGAGGCAGGGATTCTGGGGTCCTGGAACAATTCTTCCTGGCCTCAGTTTCCTCTTGGGTAATTAGAAGGGCTTGGACTCCATGACTTCTCACATTCCGTCCAGTTGTGGTCCTAGGCTCCCCTGAGGATGGTATCAGCTCCCCTCGGGCCTGTTTGAGGGGGCCAACAAACAGCCCCTCCCTCGTGCTCTCTAGAAAGGCTCAGGTGCAGCAGCCAAGACTCGCTTGCTTCCATTTTGTCCACGAGAGGGAGCCAGTGCCCACAAGTTGGCTGCTCCCATGGTAAGCTAATTGATGGATCGGAATGATGGGATTGGGGATAGAAAGGAAGAGGAGGCCGTAGTTTTCACCATTCATTAAGCTCTTGATGTGTGCAAGGAGAAAGCAGTCTCTGTCCTTTGGGAGTCAGCATGCCACTGGCTTTCTTTTCTGGTTTATGTTGACGTTTGGACTTCAAAGGTCATAGACCTAGAGCAGAAGGATCCTCAAGAGCCAGTTGGAGGAACTGAGGTCCAGGCCTTGGCGGGGGGCCTCAGAGGCCTGTCCCCCACTTTACAGAGGGCAAAACTGAGGTTCACCTTGCTTAAAGTCATCCAGGTTGTAAGTTGCCAAAGCTGGACCCCAGGCCATCAAATTTATCTCAAATTCCTGGGAGAGCTGGGAAGTTAAAGCAATAAATATGTCCTGCAGGAGCATCAAGATGCTTTTGGTTTCTTGAGGGGGCAGAGGTCTTTATTGCTAGCCTACTGATCAAGTATGAGTTTTTCATCCCAGCTTCTAGAAACTTCTTGCTGATGTGTCCCATCCACCCATTTTTTCCCTCCTCTGTTGTATGGGCCATCTTCTGACTTGACTCATTCTTCCTGAGGGGGCATCATTCACCTGGTCTCTGACATCTGTGCTTTCGCCAGCCCAGCCACCCTTAGCTGCCAACTCCACCTTCGCGTGGGGCCTCCAGCTCCCCCGGCACCAACTTCCCTAGTAGCTGTCCCTCATCAGAGATGCTGAAGAAAGATTCTGCCTCTAGGCTAGGCTAGGCTTGGCAGCCCTTGAGGTCCCACGCAGCTCAGTCTTCAATTCTTTTTTTTTTATTTTTTATTTTTTAGGTTTTTGCAAGGCAAATGGGGGTTAAGTGGCTTGCCCAAGGCCACACAGCTAGGTAATTATTAAGTGTCTGAGACCGAATTTGAACCCAGGTACTCCTGACTCCAGGGCTGGTGCTTTATCCACTATGCCATCTAGCTGCCCCTCAGTCTTCAATTCTTAATACAAATATTCTCATCCCTATCTTCCAAAGGAGGAAACTGAGGCTCTAAAGAGGAGGTGTTTCACTGAAGCAGTCATGGAGCTTACACCTGATTACAAAATAATGTGGGCTCCTTGAGGGAGGGTCCAGGCTTCGCTCCTTCCTACCTATTCTCTCCCCTAACACCTCCCATCTATGTCCTGCAGAACTTGTAGATGTCTGAGATCTTTGAGGGGGATATTGCCTTTTTTCTGAATCCTCAGTACTGGCATGGTGTCTGGCATACAGTCAGAGCTTAATTAATACTGACAGATCCCTAACATGGCCAGGGGAAGTGACCTGCCTGCTCTGAGGGTTTGTCACCCAGGTGACTTCTGCTTCCAGAATGCCTCTGGCTCCCAAGTGCTTTATCCCAGGAGGTGGAAATTCTCAGTGATTTTCAAAGAGAGTTTAATGATTTGGTTTGAGATTGGAATCTCATTAGAATGAGATGGCAGGGAGCTAGGCTATGAGAAGGCAGCCCCTCCTGTGGCTCAGTGGCCATGATGGCCCTAGAGAGCCAGGAATCCCAGTTGTGACCCTTCTTGGCATTGTGAATTAAGACAAGTCCCTTCTGCTCTTCCAGTATCAGTTTCTTCCTCTTTAAAATGGGATGATGACAATTGTAGTGGTTTTTCACTCAGGTCATCAAAAGGACAGGGAGCTCTTGGCCTTGTCAGGACTTGGGTTCCACAAGATACAAAAGCAACTAGGTAGCATAGTGGGGGGCAGCTAGGTGGCACAGTGGATAGAGTGATAGCCTTGGAGTCAGGAGGGCCTGAGTTCAAATCTGCCCTCAGACACTTAATTACCTAGCTCTCATCTCTCCCAGTTCCCTATCAGGGGCTCCTCCTCTTGACCCTGATCCTTTTCCTTTTTTTAGCCACAAGTTTGGGAAGAAGGTGACATACTTCAACTACTTAAGTGAGCTAAAGGAGCATCTCAAGTATGACCAGCTGATGATTCCTCCAGAAGTTATTCGGTGAGTTGAAGAAATGACAAAGGGGATATTGAGGAGGATAGTAGTGATGGTGATGATAGCAGTAGAGGGAAGCACACGTGGGCTCAGCTATGGTCAGAAACAGACCTAAGGATGGACAAGACAGGTATTAGACCAGGGGGGCAGCATATATGGAGGTGAGCTCCTCATTCATCAGTGGCAGAGATGGAGGTGTATGCCTGGAGGTCAGGGTACCCTTGGCCTAGGATCACCCACTTTTGCCTAAGGCCCACAGAGAACATTAGCCTCACTCCAATGAGATGGAGGCTTTTCACCCCAGCCCCCACAGGACTTTTCTGTAGGGCCTTGGGCCTCAGCTTCTGAATGAGAGCCTTGGTCAAATGATACCTGCTTCAAATTAATTAGCATTTATTTTATTATATTATATTATATATTAAGTCCATGCTAGGTGTTGGGGAGAAAAAACAAAGGGAGGGGATTTCCTGCCTGTGAGGGTCGATTCTATGGGGCTTTGTAAGAACTTGGACACAAGTGAGCAGATGTTAGGATCACAGCTGGAAAGGACATGGGAGGTTCTCATATCTACCTCCCTTCTTTTACAGATGAAGAAACTGAGAGTTAAGAGATGGTCACAAAGTATCTGAAGCAGGATTTGAACTCAGGTCCCCTGACTTCAGAGTTAGTCTTCTTTTCAGTACCTCATACTCCCTCCATGAAGAGTCAGATTAAATCTGAAGACCTTTGAGAGTCTCACCAATTTAGGGGATCAGGGAAAGCCCTTGTGGGAGGGGCCCCTGGAACTGAGCCTTGAAGGAAGCTAAGGGTTCCACAAGGCCATTCCAGGCACGAGGAAACAAGTCAGGCAAAAGCTTGGAGATGGGTCATGGTGTGTCCACCTCCAAGTGCCTGCCTAGCCCTCCTTTTCTGTGAGTCTCAGACACCAGAGCCTTGGGAATGCTTTGAGCTTCTAAGGGGAGGGGCTCTGTGACCTGCTGTGGAAACCCTCAGTGATGTGATCTTTGTTCTGTCCTCAGATATGATGAAGGTTTGCAGAACCTGAGGCTGGGCTGCCCTCCGCCCTTGGTGAAGACGCCCCCACCCAGGCCTCCTCTACCCACCCAACAGTTTGGTGTTAGCCTGAAATAGTAAGCCAAGGAGACAATCTTTTCTCTTATTTTCCCCAAATTTCTGAAGATTTGTGTATCTAGGGACAAATCTGGGATGAGCCTTTCAAAGCTTATCATTTCCAGGTTACCCTGCCCCGCCCAGGGGGTAGACCTCTGATGCAAGACCCAGGAGCTGGGTGGCTAAGTGGCGCAGTGGATAAAGCACCAGCCCTGGAGTCAGGAGTACCTGGGTATTCAAATCTGGCCTCAGACACTTAATGACCTACCTGTGTGGCCTTGGGCAAGCCACTTAACCCCCATTTGGCTTGCAAAAACCTAAAAAAAAAAAAAAAGAGTCAGGGGCATCCTTCTGTCTGCCAGTTATCTCTCTTTGCTTGACTAGGAAGTCCCTGAGGGCAGGTGCTTTGTTTCCTGCTGTCAGCCAAAGCTCTGAGCCCGGAGCTTCCCTTCTGAGTGTGACCAATATGCCCTTCTATAAAAAGGGGAACTTGCCCCTCAAAATTCTGTGATGTACTTGGGCCAGTCCCATTGCCTCGTTGCACCTAGTCTGATGACTTCTAAAATAGTTCTGTTAAGAATCTCACTCCCTACCAAGGAAATGTTTGGACCTGGCAGCCCGGGGCTGCAGCCCAGGGCTCTGCTCACAGTAGGAGCTTAATAAATGCTTGTTATTGCATTAGATATTTAGTCATTGGCACTGTTAGGGTCTATGTCCTTCATTCTCCATTAGTTCATGTAACATCAACTTTGCTGCCCATTCAAATAAATTCAGTAACTCCCACAGCCTGGACTTTGAGGCCTTCCACCTCATTTTGGGCCAGGAATCATGTATAGAGCTGGGGATGCAAAAAAAGGCAATAGCCTGCCACAGTCTGATAGGGCAAGAATATGCAGATATATAAAATACTGGGTGATAAGCAGAGGACAGGGTTGGCAAAGGTTTCATGTAGAGTATAGGATTTTGGTTGGCACTTAAAGGGAAACCAGGAGTCAGGATGTAGAGGGAGAACATTCCAGACATGAGGCAGGGACAGAGAATATGCCCGGAGATGAAGGGTCTTGTTCATGGGATGGCCAGGAGGGCAGGATCACTAGAGGGGAGGTTCTGTGGTTGGGGAATGAGATGGGAGAAGACTGGAAGGGTGGGAAGGAGGCAGGTTAGAATGAATGATAAACATCAACTGGTGTTTTGTTTTTGATTTGTGTGGGGTTGGCTTTTCATCTTTTTTTTTTAATCTTGTAACATTGCTGAAGTTATTAATTGTTCCAATTAGTTTTTCAGCTTACTATCTAGGGTGTTCTTTTTAAAAAAATTATTTAAGGCAGTGGGGTTAAGTGACTTGCCCAAGGTCACATAGCTATGCAATTATTATGCATCTGAGAATGAATTTGAACTCAGGTCCTCCTGACTCCAGGACCAGTGCTCTATCCACTGCACCATCTAGCTACCCCACTAGGGTGTTCTTTAACTACATCATCATATCATCTGCAAGATATGATAGAATTGTTTCCTCATGGCCTATACTTATTTCTGCAGTGGGTTGGGTTTTTTGGCCTTCTTGATGTAGGATTTATTTCTAGCACCATATTGAATGGTAATGGTGACAATGGACACCTTTTATTTTATTGCTGATTTTATGGGAAAGACTTCTAGTACATTTACATTTCAGATAGTGTGGGTTCTTAATTTTAGATAGATACTTATTATCTTAAGGAAAAGCTCCATTTCTATGCTTTTTTAAAACTGGAATTGAGATTTAAGCTTATCTAAAACCTTTCCTGCACTATCGCTATAACATCTAATTTTTGGCTTTTTTTTTTATCTTTAACATGATGAGTTATGTTAATAGTTTTTGTACTATTGAAACAGCCCTGCATTCCTGGTATGTAAATTTCTACCTAGTCTCGGTGGATAATCTTTGCCATAGTGGCTGCAGCCTCTTTGCTATTTAAGATTCTTGCATCCATATTCATTAACAATAGTGGTCTATAGTTTTCTTTATTTTGACTACCTGTTTTAGACATCAGGACTATATTTATGTGATAGAATTTGGTAAAATCCCTTCTTTTCCTTTTTTTTCCCAGTTTGTATGATATTATAATTGTGCTTTAACTGTCTGATAGATTTTTGTTTGTAATTCCATCTGGTTCTGGGTCAGTTTCCTTTAGTTTATTTAGGGATTAGTCAATTTTTTTTTTCTGAGTTTGGGTGGTGAGATCAAATTATAGCCTGTCAGTATCAGCCAGAATTAATAGTGCTAAAATTCCTGATTCCCCTTTGGGAAAAAGTCCTAATGTCTCTTATTCGTGAATATGAAACATGCCGAGCCCAGGGGCCACAATCCTCTTCTTGTGGAGCCTTTGCATGGCTCTGGGCTGAAAATCCATTGAGAGAAAGCCACTGCCTCCATGATGACCATGGAGAAATGGCAAGGGATTATCAGACAGACAACTTGTGATGCTCAGTTCTAATAGACATGTGTTCAGTGGTCCAGAGTTCTGCTCTTGGGCCACTCCTCTGGCCCTTTTGGCTCTGCTTAGCACACCAACACAGATCACACAACCCTCCTAACCAATTTGAGGAAAAGGCATTTTTGAGAATCCAAGGTGGAAATGCTGGTACCACACACTAGAAAGTACTGAATACTACTCATACAGTCACTGCCCAACAGAGAGAGAAGTGCTAGAATGCTACTAATGGAATAGATCTGGGGCTGACCAGATGGTCATGCCCATGGCTGCCTACTGCCAGTGCATATAAGTTGAAGAAGGAGGCAGTTTCTAGCAGAGTTATACTCTGGGGAAAGAAGTTGGACTAGGAATCATGTCTTTGTTCTAACTCTAGTTAGGTGACCTTGAACATGCCCCTGCCTCTCTCTCTGTGCCTCAGTTTCCTTATTTGTGAAATGGAGATCATTATTGCACTTATTGCTTCACAGGTCTGGACTGGAAAATTCCTTTTGTAAGCTATAGGGGATTCCATAAATATGAGCTCATATCATTACTGTAACAGGAGTTTTATATATTGACTCTCTTCACATGTAGCTGAGGTGGGATACTAACTCTTAGCCTGCTATTTGATTTGTTGCCATATTGATTCTCGTAATCCAGAAATACATTTGAATATTTCCTTATTAATTACTAAAATTTCAGCATGATTATTATTCAACAATTAGCTCTGAACCCCCAACCCAAGGTTACTTTCATTTAATCAACTGAAGAAACCTCTTTTCTAAACAGGTTTCTATATACCCAAAATCTTCACTTCCTAGGCTTAAAGATATGAAAATGACCATCTATACAAATAATTTAAAATGTAAATAATAACACAATAATTTCTAATATGGTAGCCATGAGAAAGATCAACTCCAGAGTCTGATTTCTCCTTTTTTCTGAAATTCTGCCCCACCATTCAGTTGTGCAGATGGTGGTCATAGTCTCTTCAGAATACTCTTCATTTGCAATTTAAAAGATAAATTCAGTCTTTTAAGAGACCAAGTTCTCTCCTTCTGTCTTGTCTAACACAACATTAACTCTTCCGAAGGACCTAACTCAACCTTTTTACAGGTAACTCTCCTCACAAGTCTGTCATAGTTAAAATTCAAACACTCCCCACTGAACCCCCAGGAGAGGTAGTTAAATTGATGCTCTTCAAAATTCTATTGCCAGGGACGGCTAGGTGGCAGCAGTGGATAGAGCACTGGCCCTGGGGTCAGGAGTACCTGAGTTCAAATACAGCCTCAGAATTACCTAGCTGAGTGGCCTTGGACAAGCCACTTAACCCATTTGCCTTGCAAAAAAAACCCCTAAAAAAACAAACAACCCCTGCCCCAAATTCTATTGCCTCTTTTTTTTTAGTTGTTTTTTTTTTTGCAAGGCAGTGGGGTTAAGTGGCTTGCCCAAGGCCACACGGCTAGGTCATTATGAAGTGTCTGAGGCTGGATTTGAACTCGGGTCCTCCTGACTCCACGGCTGGTGCTCTATCCACTGTTGCCACCTAGCCGCCCCTAATTCTATTGCCTCTTAAAGTGACTTTATACATTTATAGTAAGCATAGTCTCTGAGAGGAGATTTTATATACCTAGATTAGAATAGTAATATAATACCTGCCAATTATGTGTGTGTATCTGTGTATCATGAGTCTGTATGATAGTGATGTAATGGCTGATTAGAAGTGCCTTTATAATGTGTATTTATGATATTCGACCTATGATAAAAAGACTTGGGATAGAATGGAAAGATTAGAGGATTTAGAGTCAAGGGAATTGAGTTCAAATGTCATATCCCAGCTCCATTCCTTAACTACTTTATGACAGCAGACAAATCATTTAAGTTCTCTCTGTTCCTTTCTCTGTACCTCGGTTTCCACATCTGTAAAATGAAGTAGTTGTTCTGGATAGTCTCTGGCCAAATCCCAAATCCATGATCTTATAATTTAAGTGAAGATTGAGTAGACATTTGTCTTAAATGTTGGGGAGAGAAATTACAAGATGTATTGGGTTTGGACCAGATGACCTCTGAGCTTTCCTCTGAGATTCGAGATAACTGAGGCTTAAAAGCAGACCTGGGCAGGAAACATGGAGAGAAACTGATGTGGTAGCTCAGTCCCTAACTCTCCTTTTTCCTCATTTGTAAACTGTGAATAACCATATTTGTATCTGGAGCTGTGCCTGCTTTGCCTGGGGGCACAGACATGAAACATGTCCTCAGACAAAGATATGGGAGAGGCCCCTTGGCAATGGTCACTTGGGTGAGACAGTCGACCTTCTGGATGCTTCGTATTTTAATGCACTCATCTCGATAGCTAGTCATTGAAGCTGGAGCATAGCAAATGGCCCCGTGTGAAACCAAACTCTTGAGTGCCTTACAAGTCCATCCTCTAACCTCAGCCCATGGAGTTCACTAAGCCCACACCCCACCTCTAAGACCTGGGGACAGCCTGCTCAGTTGAATCACACAAGAGGAAAGCACTGGTTCATTCTTCCCAGACACCATTCATCTCCTTCTTCCCAAGCCTCAGCATGAAGAGCGAGTGGAGTGATGATTGCCATCACCTCAATGGTGCTAATTGGAGATGACACACTGTTGCTGGTTGAGTTAACAGTCCAAGAAAAGTAATTAAGAGATGTAAAGGAAACAGCGATTAGGGGATTCAGTGGCCTGATAATTGCTGCTAATTAATTTTTAATCATAGATTAAGTTGATGAAATGCTGAAGAGTCCCCTGTAAATTTGGGTGCAGAATTCTGAGAGGGTGCAATGTGACGGGACAGAAGGAGAACACACACTGATTAACACCCACTGTATGCAGAACCAGTGTTGGGGAGTGGAGGAGAAAGTTTGGAACAGATGTGACTACCCTGCCCTTTGGGAATTTGGACGTTAAAACAACAAAGCTGGGAACAAAGTAGGTGCTTAATAGATGTTCCTTGATGCAGTATTGTACAATCGACACATCCAGAGGAAGCCAACGGAGGGCAGTGTAAGGTCAGGGGAGTCTATTATCGGTCACGGGGCAGGACGGCCTTATGAATGAGGTGGTGTTGGAGCTGAGATTAGATGATGAAGAAACCAGACTTGGGACTGGAAGGGGGCTCTGAACCCATCGAGTCCAGTCTTATTGCTGAGGCCCAGAAGGGGGGGCACACAACTAGTGAGAGGCAGAGTGGGATTCAACCTCATGTCTCATGGCTCCAAACTCAACCCTCTTTACAACCCCACACCATAGTGCCTTCTACTGGCGTCCTCTTTTAATGGCTCCTTTGGCTTTCAAGGCCACCCCAGATTCCAAAGACCTTCCTGTTCAGCACCAGCCTGGGTTCTAACAGGTCCCCAGAGAGAGAGGATGAGATGGAAGATCACCAAGTTGGAAAAACTTGGAAGAGACATTCCTGACTACAGTTACATTTGATGTCATGAGCAGGGTGGAAATCCTGGACATCTCCCCTCTTCTTGCATAGGAAGAAACTAAGGCTCAGAGGGTGTTAAGTCACCTGCCCATGGCTTAAAGAGGCTATGATGGGATTTGAACCTAGGCCAAGTGATGTTCTTTATGTAGCCCTCTCAGCCACTGGTGCCCTGTTTTAGCCAAACCCCAGGCCTAAACACTGACCTGAAGAGTGGAGGCAGATGACTGACAGTGGAAGAGGAACATCCAAACTCTCAGGAGGACCCTGAGCTTCCCCTTGAGACAAAAGCCCAGTCTGTTCTGGATGTGAGTTCTGGCCTGCTACAACATTAAGAGATTTTAACTGGAATATGACATATGGATGGGGTGGGCCACAATGTATTCCAGTCAAAGCTCTGCCTGGGAGCAGGGGGCCAGGGTTCCCACTCTGTCTCCTGTGAGGCCAGCCCCTGCCCCTCTCTGGGCCTGGATGGCATTGGAGAGAAGCTCTCAAGGCTGAGATCCTGGCATCCAAGTCAGTTTTCCAGGCATGTCCTCCTAGCCACTGGCTTCCCTGGCAGCCATGGCAGGCCTGGCCCACTGTCTCTTGTTTCTCCTTCGTGCACCTAAAATGAGACTGAGCAGTTGCTATTGGAGCAGTTTTCTGTTTTCATCCTGCCTCATGCAGAGTGTGGGGCCTGGAGGCATGAAGACTGGAGTCCAAATGTGGTCTCAGATGCTTATCAGCTGTGTGACTCAAGTCACTCACTGTGACTCAGTTTCCTCCTCTGTAAAATGGGGGGATAATAATAGCACCTACCTCCCAAGGTTCTCATAAGGAGCAGCTTCAAGTGCTACTCTTATTGCCCTTCCTGTTGTTCTCTTTCCTACCATGGCTGGATCCTTGGGAGCATGTGTTAGGAGGAATGCCTAGGCTCTGCCCTCTAGAGCACAGGCATTGAACACGTGGCTTGGAGCCCCCAACCCTCCCAAGTGGGCCCCAACCAGATTCAGACATAATTGGGAAATATTTAACAATGTAAAAAAGGAAATAAAATCTCTATAAAATTATTTTAAGTCCCTTCAGATGCAGCCACTGAGATCCTTAGCTTTGATTCAGTGCCCCCCCCCCCCCCCAACTGAGTCTAGAGGGTCTAATCATTCCCCCAGCAGCTGGGTCTCAATTGGCAATGATGATAAAGATAGTAACAGTCATTTCTATATCCATGAAAAGTCTTATTTTTATGGATGGCCCTGTGAGGTTAGGACTGGGGCCGTTATCTCTATTTTGTACATGAGAAAGTGAGGCTGAGTTGGGATTACTTGACCAGAGGAACAAAGCTTCTAGAGCTCAGAATGTGGGACCCCTACTTTGGTCTTCCTGTCTGTCATGCTGTTCCCTCTCCTTGATCCATCTCCCGTCTGCAGACTCCTTCTCTCATGTTTTTTTTTTAGATTTTTTTTTTTTTGCAAGGCAGATGGGGTTAAGTGGCTTGCCCAAGGCCACACAGCTAGGCAATTACTAAGTGTCTGAGACCAGATTTGAACCCAGGTATTCCTGACTCCAAGGCTGGTGCTTTATCCACTATGCCACCTAGCTGCCCCTCTCATATGTTTCTTTTGAGAGTACAGGAAAGGGTGGACAGGGTGGAGGGGTGGGGGGTCCCTCCAGCTTCATTTCCCTAGTTCTTCTGGTTAAAAACTGGCTATTTTGCTTCTCTCTTTTCTAGTATCCGAGACAAAAATAAAGGTGAGCTCATCCCACCAGTCATGAAGGAGACTGTGACCTACCTGAAAGACAAAGGTGAGCTTGTGGGCAGTGCAGCAAGGTGGGAGTCAGCCCCCTAAAGACCTGAGGGACAAAACCCCAGTGTGGTCAAGGTAATAGAGAGAGGGCTTCTAGGACATTACAGCAGAGACTACTCCTTAAGGCTCCAAACTAACCAAGTCCTTTCCTCACGGCATCTCAGAGAGGTGTGTAGTGGGGTACCATCCCCCTTTTACAGTGTAAGAAACTGAGGTTCAGAGGGCCATAGATTCAAAGCTGAAAAGGACCTTCAAATACAGGTTCCTTGTTTACAGGGGAGGCAACTGAGGCCCAGAAAGGGAGTGATTTTCTCAAAGTCACACACAGTCAAGTGTCTCTGGACCCAGATCCAATTGTTTCTCTCCTTGTCTGCAAATTAAAATTCAAGCTTTATCAACTAAAATCTCCATGGCCTTGGCATAACCTTTGAGGACATCCATAATCTCCTAAGCACTGGGTCCAAAGGAGGGAGGTGGGGCCAGCCCTGTGACTCCTGGTGTCTTCTTCCTCCAGGTCTCCACTCCGAGGGCCTTTTCCGTCGGTCAGCCAATGTGCAGACTATCAAAGAGATCCAGAGACTGTATAACCAAGGTGAGTAGCCCTGACTTTAGATTTAAGACACTGCTTAAGGAAGATATTTAGAAAAACCATCAAACACCACCACACCAAGGCTAAAAGTGGAACAGAAGCTTTCCTAAGGTATCTCCTTCCTTCCTTCATCCCATTGGACACAATCCCAAGCAATGACAGGAGCAGGGGGGCTGGTTAGCCTGGCCAGATGGTTAGATGGGCCAGAAGACCCATCTGCAAGTCCCCAGAGGGATATGACATGGAAGAGAAACTAGACTGTGCTTGGCTCCAGAGGGCAGAACTAGACTCATCTGGTGGAAATGATATAGAGGCCAATTTGGGCTCCAAGCCCTCTGAACTGCAAAGTGATAGGAGGTGCCTCATGAGATGACGAGTTCCCTCACTAAAAGTGGTCAGTCACTCAACATATATGGTTGATGAGAAGTGGTCAGACAGGTAGGAGAAAAACCAGGAGAAAGTCATGTCATGAAAATCCAGAGAAGACAGTATTCAGGAGGGGAAGAGGTGGTCCCCAGCGTCTCTTACAGAAGACAGGTCAAGTAGGATGAGGACTGAGGGGGAAACCCATCACATTTTGTAATTATGAGGTCACTGGTAATTTGGGAGAGTGAGAGTGAGAGTGGTGGGAGCCAGATTGCAGAAGGCTGAAGAATGAATGAGGATAGAGAAAGAGGAGGCAAGGAACATACGGAGAGATGTGTGATGATAGTTTGAGGGGATGAAAGAGTTTGCTTTATTTTTTAAAAGGTGGGGGACCTTGGGCCACATTGGTAGGCTATAGATTAGGAACTAGTAGATAAGGAACAAAAGTAAGCTGAGAGGAAGGGGGTTAGGGAATCAAAAGCTGAGGACAGTGTGGAATTGAATCAGCTAACTTTTGAATTGAGGTTGGTGAGGGAGGAAAGAGAAGCTGGAGCAGAGATAGTGGCCTTAGACCAAGGTGTCCGGTGTTGTCTACCTAGTACCTAGACCTAGCTGAATGACTGGTAAAAGGACTTAGTTAAGGTCCAATACTAAGTGAAGGTCGAGTAAGAGTCATCTTTGATGTCACTTGTAAAGCAACTGGTGGAGGGATGGGGATGTTTGACAGCTATGATGGTAGGAACCACCTCAGTGATCAATCCAACCTCTTTTTTCTCATAGGAAAGCCTGTGAATTTCGATGACTATGGTGATATCCACATCCCAGCCGTCATCCTAAAGACGTTCCTTCGAGAGCTGCCACAGCCACTGCTGACCTTTGAAGCATATGAACAGATCCTAGCAATCATCAGTGAGTTCTTGCTGGGGGGCGGGGCAGCTTCAGGTGGGTTTCAGGCCTGGGCTGGCACATCTGGCCCTGCTCTGGGCCTGCCTTAGACTGTGGCTCAGAGGCTAGAGGCACATTTCAGGGGTCACACAGTTCTCTGAGATTCCTTGCTGCAGCTTCTACCTTTGGTTAATTGATTCTCCTCACCCCCAGGCTTGTTTCCTTCTTCCTTCAGGGACTCTTGTCTGCCCAGGTTTCTACTTCCTCACCTCCTCCCTGGGCCCAGGGGACACAAGGCAAAAGTGAGCCAGTTGTCACCTTCAGGAGACTTCGGTTAGATCAGGGAAACAGCAAATGCACAAGAACTCCCAGAAACAAATGGGGGGGCTGGGGAGGGGGACAGAAAGGGACGAATCAGTATCCTGAGGATCCCCCAGATTGACTTTGATGTCCAAGATGAGGGCCTTTCACAAGGTCCCTCCATATCAGTGGGATCCAAAAAGCAGGAGAAAAGATGGGACTGGGCTGAGATAGCAGATCTGGCAAACCGCTGCAGTTCTAAGATTAACAAAGAGCCAGAGATTATTCCTCCACTTGGTGTTCTGTGAGCCTTGTCATGGGGCATCCTCCAACCTCTACTAAAGGAGTCTCGGCTGATGGGCTCAGATCCTGCCTTTGCCAGTTACTAGCTCTGTGACCCTGGGCCTCAGTAGCTTCATGTGTAAGGTGGGGTGGGGGGGTGGGTTCCATGAATGGAGTAGATGCCCTCGGGAGGCTCTAGAGCTTTATGGGCACCTGGGGTGAGTGCCAACTAGAAGTTCTGTCTGAGGCTCATTGATTGACTTCCCGACCCATCTGGACCCTCTAGGTGTAGAGAGTAGCCTGCGGGTGACCCGCTGCAAGGAGATTGTTGGGGGCCTCCCAGAGCACAATTATGCTGTTCTCAAATATCTCATGGGCTTCTTGCACATGGTGAGTAGTGGGCAGTGGCTGGGCCTGGCCTGAGCAAAGACGATGTAGGGGAAGAAGAGGGAGGTGGGGGGGGGAGGGAGAGGGGGGAGACGAGGGGGGAGAGGGGGGAGACGGGGGGGAGAGGGGGGAGACGGGGGGAGACGAGAAGAGAGAGACAGACAGAGACAGACAGACAGAGAGAGAGAGAGAGACAGAGACAGAGACAGACAGACAGTCAGAGAGAGAGACAGAGACAGACAGACAGTCAGAGAGAGACAGAGAGAGAGAGACAGACAGTCAGAGAGAGACAGACAGACAGTCAGAGAGAGACAGACAGACAGTCAGAGAGAGACAGAGACAAAGAGAGAGACAGACAGACAGTCAGAGAGAGACAGAGAGAGACAGACAGACAGTCAGAGAGAGACACAGAGAGACAGACAGACAGTCAGAGAGAGACACAGAGAGAGAGACAGAGACAGACAGACAGACAGTCACAGAGAGACAGAGACAGTCCGAGAGAGACAGTCAGAGAGGGACAGTCAGAGAGGGACACTCAGAGAGAGACAGAGACAGACAGAGACAGACAGACAGACAGTCAGAGAGAGACACTCAGAGAGAGACAGTCAGAGAGGGACACTCAGAGACAGAGACAGACAGACAGACAGTCAGAGAGAGACACTCAGAGAGAGACAGACAGAGACAGACAGAGAGAGAGACAGAGACAGACAGACAGACAGTCAGAGAGAGACAGAGAGAGAGACAGACACAGAGACAGACAGACAGTCAGAGAGAGACAGAGAGAGAGACAGACACAGAGACAGACAGACAGTCAGAGAGAGAGACAGACACAGAGACAGACAGACAGAGAGACAGAGAGAGAGACAGATACAGAGACAGACAGACAGAGAGACAGAGAGAGAGACAGACACAGAGACAGACAGAGAGACAGAGAGAGAGACAGACAGACAGTCAGAGAGACAGACAGACAGTCAGAGAGAGAGACAGAGACAGACAGACAGTCAGAGAGAGAGACAGAGACAGACAGACAGTCAGAGAGAGACAGACAGACAGTCAGAGAGAGACAGACAGACAGTCAGAGAGAGACAGAGACAAAGAGAGAGACAGACAGACAGTCAGAGAGAGACAGAGAGAGACAGACAGACAGTCAGAGAGAGACACAGAGAGACAGACAGACAGTCAGAGAGAGACACAGAGAGAGAGACAGAGACAGACAGACAGACAGTCACAGAGAGACAGAGACAGTCCGAGAGAGACAGTCAGAGAGGGACAGTCAGAGAGGGACACTCAGAGAGAGACAGAGACAGACAGAGACAGACAGACAGACAGTCAGAGAGAGACACTCAGAGAGAGACAGTCAGAGAGGGACACTCAGAGACAGAGACAGACAGACAGACAGTCAGAGAGAGACACTCAGAGAGAGACAGTCAGAGAGAGACAGAGAGAGAGACAGAGACAGACAGACAGACAGTCAGAGAGAGACAGAGAGAGAGACAGACACAGAGACAGACAGACAGTCAGAGAGAGAGACAGACACAGAGACAGACAGACAGTCAGAGAGAGAGACAGACACAGAGACAGACAGACAGAGAGACAGAGAGAGAGACAGATACAGAGACAGACAGACAGAGAGACAGAGAGAGAGACAGACACAGAGACAGACAGAGAGACAGAGAGAGAGACAGACAGACAGTCAGAGAGACAGACAGACAGTCAGAGAGAGAGACAGAGACAGACACAGACCGACAGTCAGAGAGAGAGACAGACACAGAGGAAAAACAGACAGTCTGAGAGAGAGAGACAGAGAGAGAGAAAAACAGACAGTCTGAGAGAGAGAGACAGAGAGAGAGAAAAACAGAGTCTGAGAGAGAGACAGAGAGAGAGAGAAAAACAGACAGTCTGAGAGAGAAACAGAGAGACAGAGACAGGAGTGGAGAGAGTTCTTCAAGCAGTCTCTCCATCCCTACCCGCCTCATCCCTTAGCAGGAACTAGGTAATAACTTCTCTAGGGAAGGAAAACTGAACTTGTCCCCCTTCCCAGCCTTCTGTCATTCTTTCTTTACCTTCTCTCTACACTCTTTCCCCTTCCTCCATTTCCTCTCTTCTGTTTTCATTCCTCATCTACTTCTTCTTCCCTATCACCTTCTACCCACCCTCCCTCCCTCCCTTCCCTCCCTTCCTGTATCTTCCACAATTGAACCTTTGCCTTACCTATGACATGCACAGCATCTTTCTGACTGTCTCTCTCTTCCTGTCTCTGTCTCTCTGAGTCTCTTTCCTCTTCCTTTGCCTGAAGGTAGGGCCTCTCTTTTTAGCACTGCTGGCCTGGCTAGTGTTCTGGACCTTACCAGAAGTTTCAGTCCCAAGGAGGGCCTTGGGGGGGGGGGCTTGGAGTAAGAAGTCTGATGTCCAAGGCTCTTGACTTAGTTTACTGCAGGCCTATCTGCAGGCAGCTTACACTCTAAAGAGGGGGTAGGGGACCCAGACCAACACAAGCCCGCTATTGCAGAGTAAAGGCCTAACTGGGTACTGGTGAGGGGGCAGCACTTCTTGGCACAAGGGGATTGGAGCAGGCTTTGGAAGGGGGTGGGCCTGCTCCTCTGGGGCTGCAAGCCCTGATCTCTGGCCTCTTTCCCAGGTATCCCAGGAGAGCATCTTTAACAAAATGACAGGCTCCAATCTGGCCTGTGTCTTTGGGCTGAACTTAATCTGGCCATCCAATGGAACCTCATCCCTCAACGCCCTGGTGCCTCTTAACCTGTTCACAGAACTGATGATTGATTTCTATGAGAATATCTTCAGCTCTCGGGTGGTCCCTTTAGGGGCCTCATTGTAGACTCCTTGAGGTAATGTTTGGACTCAGTGCTCTCTTAGCACTTCTAGCTTCATTATTATGGACTGAATGTAAAGGCCCTTTCCATCTCTGATGTTCTATGTTCTGGGTTCTCTCTTCTAAGTGCTCCCCCATCTGACATTCCATGTTTTAGGGTCCCATTCAGTTTTAATATTCTATATTTGTGTTCTGTATTCTAATATTCCATGCAGCTTGGAGAACATCATGTCCTCTCAGGTTAAACACTATCTGAACCTTCTTGAAGAAGGTGAATTATTGCATACAAAGCTTCACATCTCATTCCCACCACAAGACTAACCAGATTAGAAAATAGCTATTTGAAGCTTGGGACCCATTTCCAACCTTTAGTTATGTTACTGTGGGCTCTTTTCCCCTTTGGGTGAACTGTATGAATCATTTCAACTTTCTGTCTGGGAAAAAAACACCCACAAGGGTATTAAACACCTTCAGGATTTAGCATTTGTTCTCCTGGTAACTTTTTATACTTAATCTCCAGAAAACTCCCCGTCTACCCTGGAAGCTACCTTGTGCTTAGGGGCCACATGAGTGAAGGGTAGATATGGAAAGATAGGGATTCAAGACCAAAAGACCTGCTAGAAATTTGCCTGTGTGAAGTTGACTTTCCCCCGACCCTCAGCTTCTAATGGGGTCAGGAATGCTCACCTTCCCCATCTTCCTGTCCCATCAGCCAGTTGTAAAGACCTAGAAGTCTAACAAATGTCGAATACTTTATGACTCTAAACAGATCTTGAACTTGGATCATTGTTGTTTCCCTGAGACAGAGCAGAATGTCATAGAATGACCTTGGAGCTGGGGGAGGGGGGTGGTCAGAAGATCTGACTTCAAGTTTGACTTTGCCACTACTCTACTGGGTAAGTGACCTTGGGCAAGTCTCTTCCCTTTTATACAATGAGATGTTTGGACCAGATGATCCCATGCAGCTCTTATGTTCTCTGCTATTTGTTGAGGGGAATAACCCTCATAACTGTCTCTTCCATCACACTTTCAAGTTTGAGCAGCACTTTATATGCAGTACTTCTTTTCCATGATACTCCTTCATAATTGCTCATTAATTGATTTTGACAAAAGAGTTCCAAGAAAAGGAGCTAGACACAGAAAACTTTTATAGCATCCCTTAAACTAAGGAACTGCTCATCCAATGGGGAGTGAATGAACAGGTTGTGATGGTGATGGAATATGATTGTGCTGTGCTAGAAGAAGTGATGGTTTCAGAAAAACCTAGGAAGACTCATATGAACTGATGCAGAGTGAAATAAGCAGAACCAACCCATTGTACACAGTAACAGCAATACTGGATGGTGATTAGCTCTGAATGATGTTGCTGTTCTCAACAATACAGTGACCCAAGACATTTTCTAAGGACCCATGATGAAAACTGTGATCCACCTCCAGAGAAAGAACTGATGGACTCTGAAAGAAGTTTGAAGCAGACTATTTGACTTTATTTTTCTTGTCTTTTTTCCCCACAAGTGCTCATGTAAGGATTATGTTTTTACATGACTTCACATGTATAATTGCCTGCCTTCTCAAGGGATGGGGAGGGACCGTTGAGAGAATTTGGAACTCAAATTTGTAAAAAATAAATCTCAAAAATAACAATAAAAAACCAACACAGAAACCCAGAAGTCAACAATAGAAGGATGACATTTTGAAGTCCTTATCAAATCTGACAAGAGCAGTAAACTGAGCCAACAATTCCCAGTGAACTATTGTCTCTTATTAGAGCTCCAAAAAAAAAAAAAAAGCACAGAACCAATACAAATGTCTTCAGGGTTTCAAGCAAGAAGTGAAACCCAAAGTGTAGAAGTTAGGAATGAATCCACATCATAGAATTCTGAGCTCTCACTGGAGGGCTAAAACTGAGCAAATAAGGGGGAAAATGAATCCACAATGAGAAGTTCTGAAAAGATAAACAAATTTGAAAAACTGAACTGGAGGCAATCTGATTGAAAGGAAGCAGGAGGATCCAATTCCAAGAATGCCAATTCTCTTTAAAAACCTAAACTACTGACCTTGAGAACAAGATATGCGGGGAAACCCTATGGATCATGTCTCCCAGGAGAATGTGAATTCAAAAACCTGAGCACTCTAACTCAGGAAATAATAATACAAGAAAACTTACCAGAAATTCTGTCTGCAAACAGAAAACAAAGCATCAGTTGAAAGAATTCATAGATTGAACCATCTTCTCACCACCTCCAAGGAGACAAATTCCAAGAGATAGAGGATTTAAATTGAAAAATTCTAGAGATGAGCAAATTCTGGAAGCAGCAAGGAAAAAGAACTTTTAAAGCTTGAAGTTTAAAAGAAAGGAAATTCAAATAAGGTGATGATTGCAGTACAGAGTTTATCTATATTTGTTCACTTGTATCCCCAATAGATTGTTAAGTGCCTTGAAGGTAAGGATTGCCTTCTGCCAGAACTTAGCACAGTTCCTTTTACATAGTAGGTATTTAATAAATGTTTATCGATTGATAATACCCCACCCAGGAAAAGAACTCAGAAGGGAATGGCAAAGGAACCCAAGCTGTAGCCCCAATGACCCTTCTTGCAAACCTGAGCCTAACCACCAATGACCTGTCAATGGGAGAGAGACATCTGAGCCACGGTGGGAAGAGATGAAAAGAAATTTTCAATTATCACCCAGATACCCAAGAAGGGTCAGTGAGATAACCCAGGAAATAACGAGCAATGATTTCTTGCAACATCATGTCTGGTTTGGGGGATTGATTTTTTTCTCTTCTGATTGTATTTTATTTTTCTAATTACATGTTATCAATGTTTTCTTGCCTATTTATAAGTTACACAATTTTCTTCCACCCTCCCTTTCCACCACCTCCCCTCAGTGGTGACCAGACTAGTGAATGTTGCACATTTGTATTAACATGCTTACATATTCATTTTCTCTATGAGGAATTAGGACTAAGGGAAAAGAAAGAAAACCATGGGATAGGGAGGAAAAACATAAGAGAAGTTTGAAAAGAGTGAACATGGTTCACTCAGATTTTGTAGTTTTTTTGGTTTTCTTTTTCCTCTGGCTGTGGATGGTGGTATCCATACCAGGTCTCCCAGGGGTGTCCTAGCTCTCTGAACTACTGAGAGGAGCTGCAGCCATCAAAGTGGATCACCTCATAATGTTGTTAATGTGGACATTGTTCTCTTGGTTCTGCTCCCTTCCCTCAGCATCAGTTGTGTAATTCTTGTTTCTTTAAAATCTGTCCATTCCTGGTTTCTTATAGAACACTAGTAGTCCATAACATTCATATACCATAACTCATTCAGCCATTCTCCAAATGATGGACATCTGGGGAATTGATTTTGAATCATGGTTTCCAGGGAGGGCAGCTACCTACCCAGTCTCAACATACCATTTGTGAAGTGAACCAAAGTTCACTTCCAAGTGTGGCTGGCTGATGAATGGAGGAGTCTTACCTCATCTCTTCAACTCTGAGACCATGGCTTGAGACTTGGTTCAAGACTTGGCTCCTTTCTGCCCCAGAACTTCAACTGGCTCATTCTCCTGAAGTTGGAAAGCTCAGAAGATTGTAGCTGTAGGCAGTCTCCAGCAAAAAGACAGGAAAGGACAAGACAGACACAGACACAGACATAGTCACAGGGACAGATGGGGTGGGGGAGGTGGAGGAAGGGGAAGAAACATAGAATCTGAGAAGGGAGACCGAGGGGGGGGGGAGACGAGAGACAGGGAGACAGAGAGGGGGGAGAGACGGGGGAGACGAGAGACAGGGAGACAGGGGGGGGGAGAGACGAGAGACAGGGAGACAGAGGGGGGGGGAGAGACGAGGGGGAGACAGAGGGGGGGGAGAGACGAGAGACAGAGGGGGGGGGAGAGACGAGAGACAGGGAGACAGAGGGGGGGGGAGAGACGAGAGACAGGGAGACAGAGGGGGGAGAGAGGGGGGGAGAGACGAGAGACAGGGAGACAGAGGGGGGGGAGAGACGAGAGACAGGGAGACAGAGGGGGGGGAGAGACGAGAGACAGGGAGACAGAGGGGGGAGAGACGAGAGACAGGGAGACGGGGGGGGGGGAGACGAGGGGGAGACGGGGGGGGGGGAGACGAGAGACAGGGAGACGGGGGGGGGGAGACGAGAGACAGGGAGACAGAGAGGGGGAGAGACGAGAGACAGGGAGACAGAGAGGGGGAGAGACGAGAGACAGGGAGACAGAGGGGGGAGAGACAGGGAGACAGGGAGACAGAGGGGGGGGAGAGACGAGAGACAGGGAGAGGGGGGAGAGACGAGAGGGGGGAGAGACGGGGGGGGGGGGAGAGACGAGAGACAGGGAGACAGGGAGACAGAGAGGGGGAGAGACGAGAGACAGGGAGAGACAGGGAGACAGGGAGGGGGAGAGGGGGGAGAGACGAAAGACAGGGAGAGGGGGGAGAGACGGGGGGGGGAGAGACGAGAGACAGGGAGAGGGGGAGAGACGAGAGACAGGGAGACAGGGAGGGGGAGAGGGGGGAGAGACGAGAGACAGGGAGAGAGGGGGAGAGACGGGGGGGGAGAGACGAGAGACAGGGAGAGACAGGGAGACAGGGAGGGGGAGAGACGAAAGACAGGGAGAGGGGGAGAGACAGGGAGAGGGGGAGAGACGAGAGACAGGGAGAGGGGGAGAGACAGGGGGGGAGAGACGAGAGACAGGGAGACAGAGGGGGGGAGAGACAGGGAGACAGGGAGGGGGAGAGGGGGGAGAGACAGGGAGACGGAGAGGGGGGAGAGACGGAGAGACAGAGAGAGGGGGGGAGAGACAGGGGGGGAGAGACAGGGGGGGAGAGACGAGAGACAGGGAGACAGAGGGGGGGAGAGACGAGAGACAGGGAGACAGAGGGGGGGAGAGACAGGGAGACGGGGGGGGGAGGGGGGGGGAGGGAGAGACAGGGAGAGGGGGAGAGACAGGGGGGAGAGACGAGAGACAGGGAGACGGAGAGGGGGGAGAGACGAGAGACAGGGAGAGGGGGGGAGAGACAGGGGGGGGAGAGACGAGAGACAGGGAGACAGAGAGGGGGGGAGAGACGAGAGACAGGGAGAGGGGGAGAGACGGGGGGGGGAGAGACGAGAGACAGGGAGAGAGGGGGAGAGACGGGGGGGAGAGACGAGAGACAGGGAGACAGAGAGGGGGGGAGAGACGAGAGACAGGGAGACAGAGAGGGGGAGAGACAGGGAGACAGGGAGGGGGAGAGAGGGGGGAGAGACAGGGAGACGGAGAGGGGGGAGAGACGGGAGAGACAGGGAGAGGGGGGGAGAGACAGGGGGGGGGGGGGGGAGAGACGAGAGACAGGGAGACAGAGGGGGGGAGAGACAGGGAGACGGGGGGGAGAGAGACAGATAGAGAGGGGGAGAGACGAGAGACGAGAGAGAGAGACGAGAGACGAGAGACGAGAGAGGAGAGAGACAGGAGAGAGACAGAGAGGAGAGAGAGGAGAGAGAGGAGAGACGAGAGACAGAGAGGGGAGAGACAGAGAGAGGGGGGAGAGACGAGAGACAGAGAGAGAGGGGGAGAGACGAGAGACAGAGAGAGAGGGGAGAGACGAGAGACAGAGAGGAGAGAAAGGAGAGAGACGGGGGGAGACGAGAGAGAGGAGAGATGAGAGAGAGGAGAGACAGAGAGACAGAGAGAGGAGAGACAGACAGAGAGGAGAGAAAGAGAGAGGGAGAGACGGGGGGGGGAGACGAGAGACGAGAGAGAGAGACGAGAGACGAGAGAGAGAGACGAGAGACGAGAGAGAGAGACGAGAGAGGAGAGAGACAGGAGAGAGACAGAGAGGAGAGAGAGGAGAGAGAGGAGAGACGAGAGAGAGGAGAGACGAGAGACGAGAGAGAGAGAGAGAGACGAGAGAGAGAGAGGAGAGACGAGGGAGAGAGAGGAGAGACGAGGGAGAGAGAGGAGAGACAGAGGGAGAGGAGAGACGAGGGAGAGGAGAGACGAGAGAGAGGAGAGACGAGAGAGAGGAGAGACGAGAGAGAGGAGAGACGAGAGAGAGGAGAGACGAGAGAGAGGAGAGACGAGAGAGAGGAGAGACGAGAGAGAGGAGAGACGAGAGAGAGGAGAGACAGACAGAGAGGGGAGAGAGGAGAGACAGAGAGGGGAGAGAGGAGAGACAGAGAGAGAGAGGAGAGACAGAGAGAGAGACAGACAGAGGAGAGACAGACAGAGGAGAGACAGAGAGGAGAGACAGGAGAGGAGAGAGAGACAGAGAGACAGAGAGACAGGACAGAGAGGAGAGAGAAAGAGGAGAAACAGAAAGACAGAGAAGGGAAGTACATCAGTGGGGCCTTGTACTCATAGGCCACTAGATGGCCCCATTCAGTTCTTGCCTCATCACTTGAACACAGGTTGAATTTTTTGTACTGATTTAAATGTTTTCCAGATGCAGGCACTTTATATTTTCTTCTGTTTCTTTTTCAGTTTTTTTTATTTTATGCTCTAGTCTGCTATTTCTTGGAGACCTTGATTTCTCTTCAATGTATCCATGTTTTGGGAGAATGATAAAGTTTTACCACTTTCTCTTCTAAGTCATTGGTTTTTTATTTAGTTTTTTTTTTTTTATTCTTTGCTTTAATTCTTCAGGAGAGTCAAATATTTTGGGGAATAGATCATTTCCTTTGAGTCTTTTTATGTGGTTCTAGGGTCATGCTTGTCCCCTTTGGGGATCTTCTGGATCTATTAGGCTTCTTTGTAGAGCTCAGGATCTTCTCTTGGCTCCTTTCTGCTGTCATAGCTTTTGAATTAGGGCTTTCCTCATAGGAACGGGCTCTGATCTATTTATTCTGTGCTTTTGGAAGTAAAAACCAGTCCTGTTTGGACTCAGCCTGGGTCACCTCAGTTGCTTGTCTGACCTCCACTTCACTTCAGGGCCCTTGGTGGTTCAGGAGAGAGCTCCAGGGACTTTGGATCCCTCAGCCTGGATCTGCTAGTGTACAGTCTGCCACCATTGTTCCTGGTAACTTCCAAGGTCCTTGCTATAGGTTTTAGGCCACCCTGGTACTTTCTTGGGGGAGTTCTCCACTCTAACTGCCTTGATACAAAGATGCACCTCCTTGTGTCTCTAGGCCATCTTTGGTCATCCTGGAAGGACCCTTTCTGCCTTGTTGCTTGAGAATAGCCCCCCCCCCCCTTTTCTGCTCTCCCCTTTCCCAGTTACTCATGGTCTTCTAATTTTTGTGCCTTTCTGGGGTCATCTCAATAGCTGTCTTCCCATAGCATCTATTATTTGAGTATATCAGATTATCCTTCCAAATTCTTTGATTCTAAGAATTCATTAAAAACCGAAGGCCTTACACAAGCCTTACCATGGCTTCCTTTCCAGTACACCCCCACCATTCATGAGGGGGTTAATGAAGGCCCACAGGAGAGGGGAAGGGACTTGCCAATGGCCACCCAGCTAGTAAGTAGCAAAGGCAGGAATCAGGGCCAGAGCCTTGGTACCAAAGCCCATACTGCTTCCTGGCGGTCCGAGGGCCACCCAGGGGCCCCAAGGAAGTCATGCTGGCCAGTCTCCGAGTAACTGGGCCAGCTGATGCTCTCTGGAAACAAAGGGAGGACTTCATGGTCCCCTGCAGACCCCCTTTGTTAGTTTAGGAACCTGTAGCTTTCTCCCCTGATGGAGGCATCTTGCTCTCCAGCAGCTCTGAACAATAGCGTGACTGTTTCAGGGTCCAAGCTCAAGGAGGGGACATGTTGGGGGTGGGGGGGGACAACGAATAGTGTGGCTTTCCAAAGAGCATGGAGCTGTGAGTGCCAGAGTGAACAATGCCATTCAGACGAAGCTCATGAATTATGCAGGAGGGGCTGGGGGGAATGCGGGTGGTGCCAGGAAAATCTGAGTGTGTCCCTGAGAGGTCCCCTCCTGTTCCTTTGATCACCATCTCTCCTCACAAACAATCATTGCGGAATGCCAGTGCTTGTGCTGGCTGGCCCCATGAACTCTTTTCTCTTATCAAAGAACAATTTGGGGATCATTGCCATGGCAAAAAGAAAGTGACTGTGGAGATAAACCCCTGGCAATACTCCCATGAGCCCGTGGCCACCCACCTGGATGTGTGCAAAGCAGATTTCAGCTTCAAATAATGAAGCACTATCCAGAAATAATGGCAGTGCCTCTGATTGGCCAGAAATCCAGAGGAGACATGAAGGGGAGCTTGAAATGGAAATTCTTCAGCCTGGACCTGTATCCCTGAAGGTCTGACTTCGGCCTTCTGGATCTAGGAGTTCTGCTTACCCAGGATCCTGTGGGGAGGAACCATTATACAGATGGTTTGTCCTACATCATGCAGCTAGCAAGGACTCAGAACCAAGTCTCCCAAGCCATGTCCCCTCCATGCTGTGTAGCTTGGCCAAGCCGAAAAGGACTGTACCAGCCCTTGTGGGTATGCAACTCACCACTTCCCTACCCAGTTCAAGACAGACCAGCATAGTGGGGGAAATATCACCAAGTGAAATACTTATGGAGCCTGTGAACCTGCCAACAGAGGCAGCTCACTTTTGGGGCCATGGAGTCCAAAGACCTGGATTCCACACTTCTCTCAACATCCCTTTTCCTCATTGGGCAGATGAAGCCATCAATCAGTCTTGCTGTGCCCCTCACAGAGCTGTTGAGAAGTAAGCAAACACAGGAGCTCTCTAGAAACACAAGAGAAGCTTGCTTCCATTACCTGAAACCCTCTCCTCACCCATTCCCCAGGGAGCCCTCTCTCAGAACAAAATATAAAGACGAGAGAGAAAGGAGTTCAAAAGAAATAACCAAGAAATCGTTCACATGCAACAATAGAAAGTGTCCCACACCTATTTTCCCCTACCTCTCCAAGAAGAGAATGAGGACTTTCTCATCTCTTTTTCAAGGCTCATTTTCAGCCTGATTGTTTCTGTTATCTCCTAAGTGATTTCCCTCTTCTGTTGAACCTCCATCTTGCTGGTGCTCCATTAATCATGGAATTTGCCTTCTTCCCTCTCCTTCTCCCTATTATTTCCCATCTCCCTTGTCTTCTCTACCCACCTGCATAGAGATTTTGTCAAGGGAGCCCTGGAGAAGTTCTCTGAAATGTGTGGGCAGAGGGTTGGTCCAGACTGTCTCTATGGTCAAGACCACGCTGATAGTCCATGACCCTCTAGGATTCTCATTCCATCAGTTCTAGTATTACCAGATCTCAGTAATCATTTCATACAATTCAGTTCACATTGTGTGCGTGACATCTAACAGGGATGTCTTGCTCCCCTTTCATATGTTCGGGTTTCAGCCAAATCATCCTATTTGCTGTACATTTTGGCACCCATTTCTGCACCTTTGCACAAGTCTGGAATGCTCTCTAACCTCACAACTAATTGCCAGTTGGTGGACTCTGCTTTGGGTATATTAATTTGATGATTGTTGAGTGGGAAGAGAAGAGGCAAAGAGATCCACAGCCAGAAGGAGTCTGTAATAGTAATGGGCATGAGGTGATGAGGGCCTTCACCAGTGCTGGCAGTGGCAGGGGAGAGAAGGGGGCAGGATCATGGAGTAGAAAGGTCAGAACTTGGCATCTGATTGGATGTGAAGGGTGAGAGGAAGCCAGGAGCCTGGGTGACATCAACCTCCCAGGAATAGGGAAGAGAGGAAGATAACAGGATTTGGAAGAAAGAATATGGAGTTGATTTGGATTAGTTGGGTTAAAAATGACCACAGGACACATGTCCAATAGGCAGTTGGAGATGTGAGACTGGAAGCTAGCAGAGAAATTAGGACATGGAGAGAATCCTCAAGTCTGACTGGAGTTGATGAGATCATCAAATGAAGTAATACAGGAGAAGAGAAGAGGGACCGGGGTGGTGTCCTCTGGGATACCCACAGTTTGGCATGATCTGGATGAATGTCCAGTAAGGGAGAGAGGGAGGAGGAGAACAAAGAGGAAATGATGCCAGGAAAACCTAAGGAAAAGCCAGTGACCAAGAATGTCCAAGGTTGCAGAGAGGTCAAGGAGAATGAAAATGGCTAAGAGGTCATTTGATTTGGAGATTTGGAGCTCTAGTCTGGCCCCTAGTCTGACTGATGAAACTGTGACCCAGAAAGATCATACCTGCATTTCCTAGGCGAGAAGCCAAGACAGAATGAAGTCAGCATGTCAGAGCTCAGACAGTCCTTTGAGGTTGCATTCAACCTTTCTGTTCTTCAGGTAGAGCAACTACCTCTCAGAGAGTGGAGAAATGACTGTCCAAGGTCCCAGAGTGAGCTTGCATTAGAGCCAGAATTAGCCCAGAAGCCAAGAGCTTCCAGTCTCCTTTGATTGTGGAGTCCGAAACTGAGCACCAGAGTGATGAAGGGAATCCTTGCTGCTCTAGACTCCTTCTAACATGTGGGATCCAGGAGCCCCAGGAGGGAGGTCCCTAGGGTGACCAAGTGGCCATGAAACTGCACTCAAACAAACAACAGAATCATTTCAGAGCATCAGAGGCAAAGCACAGAGATGGGTTGACGACGGAGGGCTCAACTGTCTCCCAACTCTCTTGGAGGCCCAGAGACCAGGCAATGTCCATCAAACTGAGCAGACCGAGTCCCCCAGCTGGTCACCTGATCCCAGGTCTGCTCAGCCAAAGTCCCCTGTTCTAAGCTAACAGGAACCAGGCTTTCCAGGATGGGTAGAAGTCACCAAGGAAAGAGGAGATGCAGATGGGAAATGTCTCAAGTCCCAGGCTAAAGAAAGTGAGAGAAGGGACCCTGCCAAAGTCACACACCTAGTATGGGGCAGAGCTGAGAAATGAGCCCAGTGAGACCAGGATGGGGAAGAAGGGAGGGAGAAGAGTGTTGAATTGGAGATGCCTGAAAGACAGTTGGTTAATCCCATATACAGAAAGGTCAGAAAACAAGCCTAGGACAGCAGGAATGCCAGGGAATGAGAAATACTGACTTGGACTTAAGGGTACCCTGCAGGTTTGACCACCAGGAAAGAAAAGGCACAGGCACAAGTATGATTTGGTTTGAGAATGGCTGCTGAAAGTTTGGAGGCACAACAGCCAGGAGGATCTGAGTGTGAATCCTGCCTCTTACCAGCTGATGACTGGGCAGGTCACTTAACTTCCCTCAGCCTGAGCCTCATCTGATAATGCACTCTGCAGGGTCAAATGAAATGAAGGGCTTTGCTGCAAACCTTACAGGAGATCCCGTCTTTATTTTTCTTGCCTTGCCTGAGACCACCCAGGTGAATGGTCTTCCCCAGATAGTGGTCACCTTATGAGATACGGTGAGTCAGAGAACCTGGAAGAGTTCCCTGAGCTGGGGACTGAAGGATTGCCCCGGGGGGACAGAGCTGAGAGCCACTGAGGGAAGTCACAGGCAGATTTCAAATGGAAAGAAGGCCTCTGCCAGCCCCCAAGGGAGGGAGTGGGCTGTCCCGAGGGGGCACTGCTGGCTTGTGCCAGGGTCAGGTGGCACAGTCCAAGGCTCCCCCCTCCAGCTCCTTCAGACCTCCTGAGGTCCCTGCCAAGACATGCCAGCCTTTCTAGTCTGGGCTGAGCGGGTCCTGTCACAGGCTGATATGGAGCCCAAGGCTTGAGAATATTTGGAGCTTGTTTTGGGTGGTGCTGCTCCTGACATCCAAAAGTCCCTGGACCAGAGGCCTGCCACAGCATCCAGCAGCCACAGCTCCCAGGATGGCCCTGAGTAGGCACCAGTCTTTCCTTTCTAAGGCTCCCTGGAAGCTGTACCAACAGCTGGGAGAGCCCACTCAACACCTTTGAAGCAGCCCAGGAGACTCAGAGCCAGCAAGGACTCTGGACTGATGTCAGCCACTTCCCCCTTTTATGTGACATCTATCTTGATGCTCCCAGTCACAAGTATTTCAAGACCTCCTCTCCCTTTCTTGCCATCAAAATTGGTCCTTCTCTGTATTAACCAAGGGGTGGCTAGGTGGCCCAGTTGGACAGGGTGTCAGGTCTGGAGTTAGGAAGAGCTGAGTTCAAATCCAGCTTGAGGCACTCAATAGCTCTGCTTCAGTTGGCTTCTGTAAACTGGGGAGAATCACAGCAACTGCCTCCTAGAGTTGGGAGGACCACTTGAGATCATCAACTAAAGTGTTTAAGGCAATAACTCGTTCCCAACGGGTGCTATGTAAATGGTAGCCATTATTAATATTGGTTATCCTCAGGGCCAGGAGAGTGGTTGGTTCTTCCTCCCTGGAGGATGTCTGGCCCAAGTTGAGGGGATCATTGAGGGAGGGAATGGACAGAATGACCCCAGGCAGAACTTTTCGGAATTGATGTCGATTCAGGATGCCATGCTGGCTGACCCTGGCAATAAGTCCTAGCTGTCTAGGCCCTTTGGGGACCTATCTCAGCAAGCTTCCCAGCACAAATTGACCATCAAGGCTCCCAGGAGAAAGCTCTGGTACTGGAGTCCCCAGCTCTGCCACCAAGAGAGATCACATGGCTTTCTTCTGCCCCATTCATCATCTCATGAATAGGGCTGACCACGGCAGCATGGTAGCCAGGCTTTCCTTGTGGGGGCTCCAGACAACCTCAGATGAGAGAAGCTCAAGCCTTAAGACTGCTGGAAGCTGCTTTGCTGCGCCTCTGCTCTCAGGTATCCTGCCTCCCTGAGAGGGTCATCTGCCAGAGAGATAGGCCATCTTCCTATTTCAACCCTCCTTCTTGTTTCCCCTTCCCCTCTCTTCTCCCCTGGGGCTGGCTTTACCATACTGTGCCCGCCCTCCCTGACGCCATGGCTGAGAAACCACTAGGAGCCTCTGAAATTGTCAATTGAGTTTAATGCATCATAAAGAATTAAAACTACAGAAGCATATTTAAGACAAACACTGTTTTTCCTCTATGTGTCCTATCCACAGGACAGTCCCCTTTCGCAAAACCAAACCAAAGCAGAAAAATGAAAATGAAAACCGAAGCCTACATCCAACCAGTCCCAGGACGTAGCCCCGGTGGGGCCGGCCGCTGCCTTGTCCTGCCTTCTAATGTTCCCATCACATCCCCCCGAGAAGAAAGAAAAGATCGTGAAACCTGAACCAAAGGTCCTACTGCAAGCCCCCTTGTGATGCATATAAATATTGGCGTACAATCACCAACAATAACAATGGCGTTTCTTTAATCCACTTTGTTCGTCAATAAAAGAATATAAAAATCTTGTTCAACCCAGTGTTAAGTGTATTAAAATAGATCTGTATCATACGTTCTGCACAGTTTCTCCCGGAATGGTGAAAATGGTTGCAGGGTCCATGTGCTGTCTTCAGCTGATGGGTTAGTCAAGACCAAGTCCTTGGCTGGAGGCGCCTGGGAGCAGCTCATGGTTTATGGCACCGAGGGATCTTCGGAGGCGGTAGACCCTTGTCCTGTGAAGAGTCCAGAGACCACTTGAGCCATGTGGACATGACAAGAATCAGCAGCAGCCAGGTTCATCTCAGCCTTGGCCTCCAAAGGTCTTGGTGCTGTTCCCGGGACTCTCGGGAATCCTTGCTTGTGAAACATCTGGAGGTTTTCGGGTTTTCTTGCGTGAGCTCTTGCCACTATAACTCTTATGGCCAAAGGACTCAGCTTCTACCAACCCTTGAAATCTTCCTCATCTTCCTCCTCCCTGATCTTCCCTACCCCCAACCTTAGAAAGAGTCTCTGGATCCTTCTAATGGGACTGCATCTCTCTTTGAGAGGCAGGTCAGCCTTTGTTCTGGGTCATGAGCAGCCATGGCCCTGCAGGGAAAGAGCAGCGATTTTTTTTTCCTTCACATTAAATATCTTTGCAATAAAAACACAGTACAAAAATGTAAAAGTATTTTTTGGCATAGTGTCCATACTGGCAAGAAACGGAAAAAATGGAATATTTATTGGCTCTTTCAAAGGAAAAACAACAACAAACCCCACCCCCTAAGGCTCCAACCCCAAAGTCAAATGATTGAAAGCCCCAAATCCTGCCGAAAAGCTCCAATGTCCGGTCTATGCTCCATCACGCCCCCAAACGCCAGGAGAAAAATACATCAATAGCAAAAGAAGTCAAAGGGACCTGCAAAAATGAAGGGTTGACAATCATAGCTCATTCAGCGCTTCAGAAGGTATTCCCAGAGAGGTCTCAGTATTTCACTAGAAATGCTAACTGTGTGGCTGGCTTTGGTGTTGCCTTCGAAGCAAAGGACTATTCTCTGTGAGGAGAATCCTGACAGAAGGGCACGCGCATGTGGGTGGGTGGAGGGGGGGCACTCGGCTAGTGTCCAAATTTTTATCACTCCCAGCCTCGACCCCCATTCCAAGGCTCTCCCACCACCACTGGTAATGGGCCGTCACATCCCAGCTTCCCTTCCCCCAAATGGCTCTAAAACCTACGCCTAATTTTGCTAATTATTATCAACTAAGTCTTGTACTTTAAATTCTTCCTTCCCAGCCAAACACCTGTCAAAAGGTCTGCTCATCAGAGCAGAGGACCATCCCTTCTCTCCCTCGTTCTTCTTTCCTTGTGTCTATTCCTTTCTTTTACCTTCCCTTCAACCCTCTTGCTTTCACTCTTTTTCTTCTCCCTTCTCTTGTTCCTTCCCCTTTCTCTCTTGTCCCTCCTTTCATACTTCTCTTTCTTCATCTGAAATTCATCATATCTTGACCAGTGGACAGAAGCAAATAGCCCTGGGGGACTAGAGGTCCACCAAGGAGCTAGCCCCAAAGAAGGGGGACATGGGATAGGTGGCTGTCTGGGAAGGCTCATTTGCTGGGTGCCCATCCCCCCCTCCCTGTGTCCCTCACCCCATGGGTCCACTCTTCACTGGGCCTCAGTTGTTTCCCTGGGCCTGCTGGAGGGCTGTGTGCATGGCCATAGTGGCGGAGGTGGCGGCTGGCTTGATCCAAGGCACAGCCAGCAGTGAGGAGGCAGAGGCGGTGGTGGTGGTCATGGTGACCTGAAGCATCTGCTCGTTCTGTATCAGTCGGAGGAGAGCCCGGAGCCGCTCCAGGGATGACTGGGCCCCCTTCCGCTGGGCGAGCAGGCTGGTCTTGAGCTCTAAGCATTTCTGTCCGATGGGAGTAGAGACAGGATGAAGAAGTCACCCTAATCAACTCTTCTGCCCTGCCCCAGCCCCCCAGTCTGGCCCCAGTGAGATGAAACTTGGAGCCCTCCCCTGGTCTGAAGACAAGGAGACACCAGCAGTAATTAAGGTACGTACACTGGCAGTCATCCCTGACCTACCCACAAACATCCAAGAAAGGACTGTGTGTGTGGGGGGATTCTAAGTTTGGGGTCCTGCTCCATTGCCTACTTATGGTGTGTGGGGTTCTGTCTGTGCCTCAATTTCCTCATGTGTAAAATAGGGACTAGTTTGTGTACAACCCTACCCCCCAGGATTACTGTAGGAAATCATTTTCTTAACCTTAAGGAGCACCAGGAACTATTGAAATGTCTATGAAGTACAAAAGCAGTTTGGGGGATCCAACACGCCAGAATCAAAAGGAAGCCAAGAAAGGACCTCAACAGGCTGACAGGATGGATCTAATTCCAGACAGATTCAGGGTAGATGCAGATTAGACCATGTATCAGAGCCCACTTAGACAGGCTTTTGCTGTGACAGAAAGCCCAGCACTTGCCCAGGTGCAGGATGGGGAGTGGGACTCAATGGCTCTTTCTGTGAAAAGTAAAAAGCAATCAAAGGGGGAAAATGCTCCCCCTTTCATCACTGATGTTCCAAGATCCTTGGTGTTTAGGGCCAACTCTGGCTCAGCAACTTTTACTGAATCCTGAGCCTGTCTTGGCTAAACTGTGGGCCTGCCCACCAGTAACCCTTCATACACAGTAGGTACTGAAACAAGATAGGGGAAATGATTTGTAATATATCCTCCCATTAGGCAGAAAGCTCCCTGAGGGCAGGGAATGTATCCAGCTAAACTCCATACACAGGGATGCCAACCAACAGATGAGTGTTGAAGAAACAACTCAGGTTTTCCAAAGAGGATCCCTCTAGCTGGAGCCCGTGGGAAATGAGTCAGCACGTGGCCAGGCTGGGCTGTAAGAGGCAGGGCTGGGTTGGGCATCACTGCCCAGATGAACTGGGGAAGGCTGGGCAGAGTAGGCAGGGCTGGGAGGGCTGTCCTGGCCTCGCCAGGGGCACACTGTGCCAGCCATCCTGAGCCCAGCTCAGGACTCACCTTCATGGCTGTGCTCAGGAGCCGATCCTTCTCTTCCAGCTGCCTGTGTTCACCCTTCAGCTCACTGCCCCTCTTTAGAAGTTTTCTCTTCTCTTCTTCTTTGACTAGGAGACAAAAAGACCCCCACCCAGGGGGGCAGGGGAGGCAGAGGCTCAGAAAGGATGGCAGGCTGGCATGAGATATCTCGCTGTTAGGGGTCTCACTGGTCCCACACCATGGGAATGGGGTAGCACCCTTTGGGGCAAGCTCCTGCTCCCCCAGCCCTAGGGCCCCTCACAACAGGAACAGGACTTGCTGTGGGTCTTGAGGCCTATTCTGCCACATCTCTGAACTTCAGTTTCCTCTCCTATAACTCTCTACATGTTGCCTGATGGGATCAGATCACTGGCCTTCTTGGAAGGGACTGGTTCAGCTGAGGCCTGGAGCAGTGGGTGGGAGGATAGACCCAAGGCCACAGGAGGTAGGTTATGGTGCTATCTATGGAGCCCATGACCTTGTGGCCCTTTCCTCTAGGAGCAGTCGGATTCTCGGCCCCTCTGACTACTGGCCGCTCCTGACGAGCCGAGGACTGTTGAGGGTCCATCTTCTTAACTGTAATATGGGGCCACCCATGAGTAGATTAGCATACACCCTCTCGGGGGAGGTGGGGAGGGGACCTGCTTTGGAACCGTGATCCTCAGCTCCTCCTTCCTACAGTGCTCGGGGGAAGGAGGGAGCTCTGGCCTCAAAGCTGGAGGCTCTGGCTCTTCTGCCCTGTGAACTTGAGCCAGATCTATGGAGTCCGAGGCCCAGTAGACCATTAGCTTCATTCTCATTACTGCAGGGGCTCTGGGGGGGGGGGGACACTGAGGTAGGAGGCAGGGAGTGGGCAATCCCAGACCTGAGCCATCGTCCCTTCTCATTGGACCAAGGCTGGCAGCCCTCTACCTGTTTTGTGGGTGACGTAGGAGTGAACAATGGCCAGCATTCCTGTCCAGGGCACATTTTCATCTTTGTTCAACACCTGGAAGGAAAAGGAAAGGGAACAGGTGTGAGACCTGGTACCCAGGTCTGAGCAGGGCAGCACCAAGAGCCCACCTTCCCTGGCCTAGGGAATAGGGCGGCTCACATGAATGGGCCCAGGTGAGGTTGGCGGGAGCCCCAGATCCTTGCAACAAGCCAGGAAAGGTTAATCTAAGCCTCCTTCCCTGGCAAGCTGCCTGACCCCCCCATTCTGCCCCCTCTTCCCCATGTCTCCTTGGCCCAGGACCATCTCTGCTGATATACCCATCCCTGGGCCCAGAGCTGCCTTCTAGAACCACCGGGAGTAAGGACCCTCCCTCCCACCCCTCACCCCCTCTTGCCCCGATGGACCCTACCTTCTCTTGGCACTTGGGACACACCCAGACACCCTTGGGTGCAGTTTTGAGGGGGGGATCGAGGCAGCTGAGGTGGTAGGCCGCCGGGCAAGTACCACAGGGCTGCAAATCAGTGCCTCTGTTACAGATCACACACACCTCCTCATGGGAGATTTCATTCTGAAAGACAGGGGAAGAAGGGGATGAGGCTGGAGAGGGCTGTGCAAGAACCACTGGCTGGGCTGGCTCTCCCAGGCAGCCCTCCCAAGGACCTGCTCATCTGTTTCTTGATACTGAAAGGAGAAGGGGTCAGATGGGGAGGAACCCTGCACCGGCCCCCGCACCTCAGCCCAGCTTGAACCCCTGGTCATCGAGGGAGCTCACGTAGAGGGGAGCCAAATCCTGGAGATTTGCCCTTAATAAGCCTTCGATTGTGGAATATCAGATGGGACAAACAGAGGAAGAGGGGTCTCACAGGGAATAGCAGGGCTGGCACGTGGAGTCAGGCTCTCTTATCCAAGTGACCCCACCCCTGGGAACCTCACCCCTTCATCTGCATTATCCCTTCTTCCTCAGCTTCCAGTCTTCCTCACTTGCCAGTCCTTGGTGCTGGGAAACCCCTTCTCCTATCTTCCTCACACTTCCTTGGCCTACTCCAAGGCAAGGCTCTGATACTTTCTGGCTCAGTGACCTTGGGCCAATCAGTTTTCTGCCCCGAGACTCAATGTCCACTTTTTTAATAATGGGGCTAACATCCTAGGATTGAGCTAGAAGAGAGCTTAGGGACCATTTGAGGCTTGCCCTGGGTCTGGAGGAGGGCAGAGTCTGGGTTTCCAGGTCAGTACTTTGACCCTTCAGGTTTTGGATGGTGAGAGGTAAAGACTTAGAGATCTTCTAGCACCCTGGCAGCGGGAACCAGGTTCCTTCTAATGTCTAACTGGCACATAGCTCCTTTGCTTAACAAAGGAGTAAGCTGGGATTCAGAGTATGAGAGGCTTGTCCAAGGTGACAGGTCTAGGAACCAGGTCATCCTAGGCCTGGACTTGGGCTCTTGCCTCCTCCATTACTGATGCCTCCATTGACTACTCTGGAATGTAGAATCCAAGGCCTTGAAGGGTGCCCAGAATTAGAGGAGAATCCTGCCATGCTCTGTCTGTCTACTGACTGAGGCAGAAAACTGGCACAGCCATTCTAGAAAGACTTGAAGGGACAATTTCTTGCAGAAACATAAAGACATCAAATCAGAATCTGAATCTGAAGGAGGCAGAGAGGAAAACGACCCTATTCTGAGGGGTCACTCAGCTTTCACACACCCTTGCTGGGAGGGCCACCCACCAGATGGTTCCCAAAGGCCAAGCCCCAAAGTACACCCCTATAGACACACTCACACGTCCTCTCATACATAGTCACTCACTCAGACATACACACAGTCACTCATCCACATTCTCATGTTCCCACACAAGACATTCACACGCTTGCTCTCACACACAAGGGCGATTCACTTGGGGTAACACATACCTTCCAGTAGGGCTCCTCATTTGCTAATGCATGGAAGAAGGGCAGAGAACAGTTAGTGGAGAATGAGGAAGTTTAGTGAGTCAGCTTTTCTGGAGATAGGACTGGGGCAGGGCAACCAAGGCTTGGGCAGAGAGGGCAAGGCAGGGAGGTGGTACATCTGCCTTGGGCCCTAGGCCAGGTAGGAAGCAAATGGTGCAGGGGCAACCACAGTGGAGGTGGGGGTGGGGCATCCCAAGGTCCTCTGGCCTGGTCCTAAAGTGGCCAGGATTCGGTGCTGCCCTTCTGGGATGAGCCTAATTTGATGGTTGCACTAGTGCCCCCCTTCAGCCCCTTGATCCTCACTGAAGGACAGAGCTGAAAGGAACTCTAGACCTGTCTATCCTATATCTCAATGATCAGGGAAACAAAACAAGGTAGGTGGACAGGCACAATCACAAGGAACTACAGGCTTCATCTTGAGCTTCCATTCTCCCTCTATATATTATCTGGTCTGTTTACTAATAGGGCTGGAGACAAAGCAGGTGTGGAGAGCAATGCAAGAATCAGGCCTAGTTTGTGGAAATGTTGCTTTAAAGAGAACCACAAGAAAGTGAGGAGATGCATGTGGTGGTGGGAGATGAGAAGAAGAGAAGCAGAGGGGACAGCAGGATTGAGGGATTCGGAGCTCCTTGGGAACTAGGCTTCACTCCAAACTCTTGCTGCAGGTTGAGGGGGCTGACCATAGCGCTGCATGTGGTCCGGGCAGCTGACCGTGGTGCTGCCAGCTTCCCCCTTCTGACTAGAGAAGGAGGCTCATTGGAGGCACTTACCTCTTGTTGACAGGAACAAAGGGCTGTTTAGGCAACTGGATGCCAGACGCTTCCGCTGCAGAGGAAGAAAAGGCCTCAATGAGGACCCTTGGCGACCCCGACAGCTGCCACCTACCTCCCCACTCTTCACCTAGCTCAATGTCTCACATCCAATGAGAGGCACCCAGGGAACAAACTGCCATAATTTGAATCTGGTTCCCAAATTGGGGGCTCTTTCCACTGCTCCAGAAATTAATCTACCTCTGACTTTCCTCTCTCTCCCTCCACTAACTGGAGTGAGATTCAAGAAAAATCTTGGTCGACAAAGGGCTTAGCAAACCAAGAGACTGAAGTTTGGACTCTGGACAAGCCACAAAGAGTTGTTCCCCCTCATTTTTTAGTTGGCCCCAGAATCAATGACCAGAGATGGCAGGGTGAATGCCAAGCCAACCACTAGCTGGATGATAACTGCTCTCATTGTGCCTAGTACAATGGGAAGAGCTTGGATCTGGAGTCAGACGGTCTAAGTTCAGACCCCACCAGATGTTTCCATTAGTAGTGTGTGACCTTGGGCAGGTCATCAACTACTAATGTTTCTGTTCCTTCCTCTGTAAAATGAGGAGGGGGTAGGATACAATAGTCTCTCATCTCTTTCTGTTCTAGATCTGGACCCTTGTGATCTCATTTGAGCCCAGAAGCAGCCCTGGGAGGTAAGTACTATTGTTACAGAGGGGAAAACTGAGGCACTGAATAGTAAATGATTTGCCCAAAGGCTTTGTAATATCAGAGGTGGTCAGTGCTCTGTCCAGTACACATAAGCTCTGGCCTCCTTATAAGGAGCAGCAGGGAGAACAAAGATGGGGCATGTCCTTGGCACTATACCCTATCACACAGGAGAGATACTGGTACGTGGGGACAGGGAAATGATTTTAACCCAGGCCTTGTGACTGTCAGGGCTGGTTACTTCTGGGACACTGCCAGGGTCCTTACCAGATACAAGCTGCCCCCTTAGTTGGCTGCCATAACCCTAAGCCTCATGCAGAGGCACTTACCTCAGTCTCCAGGAGGCCACTGTATGCTGGGTTTGCTGTACTCCTCCTCTTCCTTTCCTGGCGCTTGCTCTGGATTTCTGGAAGGGCACAAATAGACAATCTATGATATGGCCCCCAAAGACCACTCTTCTCCACTGGCCACACGTATTTCATTTTCCTATCACAATCACAATCTCCTTTGGATAATCAAGGTGCCAAGAAGCAGGGTCTGGCATGAATTCTCCAGCATGTCCCATGGTCCCAAATCAACCAGATCATGGGTAGGGACAGTCACCAAAACCCCGCTGTGCACAGCTAGAATCTCAGAAGGCAGCCGAGTCAGTCTCTGGCTTGGGGTAGGAATCCCCTCTCTAGCACACTTGATAGGTGGTCAGCCAGTCGATAACTACTCAAATAACTCCAGCACTGGAGAGCTCCCCACATCACAAAAACCCACTCATTCTAATTTTGGATATCTCTGATTGGTAGGAGAGGCTTCCTTTCTAGTTAGCCAAAACTAGCTTCCTTCTCTTCTCATTCTGTTTCCTGGAGTTAAGAACAAGGCTGATCTCTCTTCATTAGGACAGCCCTTCCAATTCTGGAATCTACCGCAGTAACTTGTTACCACTGGTCCATCAATTGAGATAGAAGAGATATTTCTAAACACTTAGCATAGTACCTGGCAAACTGGATTCTTTTTTTTTTTTAGTTTTTTTTTTTTTTTGCAAGGCAAACGGGGTTAAGTGGCTTGCCCAAGGCCACACAGCTAGGTAATTATTAAGTGTCTGAGACTGGATTTGAACTCAGGTACTCCTGACTCCAGGGCCGGTGCTTTATCCACTGCAGCCACCTAGCTGCTCCCGCAAACTGGATTCTTAATAAGTGTTCCCCTTTCTTCTCCATTCCAAAGCCTAGCCCATCATCCCTTCCAACCATCGTCCTTTCTCCTTTGTTTTGACCATCCAACTTCTAGAGTTGTCTACTTTGGGCTTATCTAGTTTCTAACTGCTCATTTTCTTAAACCCTCAGTTATCAAGCTCTCTTTCTTTTGTCTCTTCCCCTCATCTCCCTCCTTGGGCAGCTCCTTTCTCCTACAGGTTCTCCTCCATTGAGCTCCTGCTCAGATTCCCTCTGCTCTACTGATAGGCCAGATCCACTGACCTCACTCTCTCCCAAACTCCACATTTTTCATCTCACCTCAATGTATTTACAGGGTACCCCCCACCTTATCTGGAGCTGGCATCGCTTTTTTTTCCTGCCTCTCTTTACTTCCATTTGCAGCTCAGCTCAGGTTTTACTTTCCTCAGGAAGCTTTCCTGAGACCCCAAGGGCTAATGCATTCTCTGCACTCTTAAGTTGTCTCCTGTTGACTTATTGGTGGAGATACAACCTGCCACACTTCCCAGAGGGCAGAAGCTATCTTGTTTTGACTTTGACATTCTATTATATCCTTAATGTCTAACATGACCTGGTGCTTGAACCCAACTGAAATTGAATCAATGTCAGATTTTATTTAAATAACCTCATACATACCCTCATCACAATCATTTTACTTTGTCTTTGTAATATTCTTTTTTTTTAAAAAAATTTGGTTTATAATATCATACTTCCCAATTACAATGTTTTAAAAAATTAACATTCATTTAAAATTGTTTTGAGTTCCCAATGTAAAATGAGTACAAGTAGGAAAGCAGTGTGCCCAATATCAGCAATAGCATAGGCTGATCAACTGTGAATGACTTGGCTAATCTCAGCAATACAATGACCCAAGAAATTTCCAAAGAACCTATGATGGAAAATGTTCTCCACACCCAGAGAGAGAACTGATGGAGTCTAAATGTAGATCAAAGAAAACTGGTTTTTGCTTTCTTCATTTTTAAATGTTTTTTTTCTTTTTGGATCTGTGTCTTCTCTCACAAGATCCCTAATGTGGAAATGTTTTTCATGAAAGCAACGTGGATAACCGACATCAACTTGCTTCCCAGGGATGAAGGAGGGGTAGGAGGGAGGGAAAGAATTTGAAGCTCAAAAATTTTTAAATGAATGTTAAAATTGTTTTTACATGTCATTGGGGGAAAAGAAAATATTAGTTTTAAAAGGGAAGCTATGAAAGACCTGTAAAAATGGACCAGTGAAATTATATTAATAGACTGATTCTCGTGCAAATAAACTTTTGTTGAGTTTCAGATTCTCTCCCCCACTCCGGCTTCTTCTCTACCCCCTGAGAAGGCAAGAAATATCAATTCTGTGTTCACATACATGTTTGGGTAGAAATATAGGTATGCATGCCTTAAATTTCTCTCCTGAGATGTCCAGTGCATTTCACTCATTCCTGGGTTGACTTTCCCTGAACCCTGTGAATTCTAGGCATAGGGACTAGACTGACTTCTATGTTTCCTGAGCTCAGGGAGAAGCCCAAGGCAGCTCAGCACCTTCTCTGAGGATTATTATCTTAGAAAATTGCCAAGAACAAAGGGGTCAAACTCCACCCCAGCCCTGCTTAAGCAAAACTCTCAAGTACAGTCAAAACCACATTAAAATGGGATAGGGAAATGTACACCAAGACAAAAAAAAAATGACAATGAAACCTAGATAACATCCCCTGGAGTTTTCTAAGTCATTAGCCTAGAACCCTAAGGGTTCATTAGGTGACCTTGGGTGACTTGCCCAGGATCATCCAGTCAGACATATCAAAAACATGGCTTCCTCTACTTTTCTATCATGAATCATGAAGGGCAATGATCCTTTCTCTCCAAGATTCACATCATTTCAAGTCCTCTTAGCTCTTCCTCCACATTGGAAAGAATTAAGGATTAAAGAAAGCAAGAAAATTTCACCTAAGAGACAAAGATAGGGAACCAGAAAGGGAAGAAGAGATAAAGAAAGGGGAGAGAGGGAGCTCAAAGGGACAGAAAAAGAAACAGACTGCTGACAAGCATTTAGCTGACTTAAGTTGTCATCACTCTTACATTATTATCAATCACATAGAGGGAGTCCTCCCCATCATGACCTGGACTAAGAGAGGAAGGAAGGGCCCTTGGACATCTTACCTTCCAGGTGTTCTGCTGTGACCAGGCCTAATGCTACCATGAAGGCAATTTTCTGAGGGGAAGAAACAAAGACGAATCAGTTTGGTTGAGTGCTCTCATACCCAGACCTTGAAGGAACCTTCTATTGGAGAGAGGTGTACTTGCTTCTTCAGATGGATCCTCAGCTCTAATTGGACATTTCACCTGGGAATCCACAGGTAAGAGGAAGGAAGGAAGGATGTGACAATGACAAGCTGAGACCAGCTGGTAGTAAACTCCTGGAGGTGGGAAAGCCCTGGGTAGGGCCATGGTCACAATCTCCACTTGTGTCAAAAAGTAGTTCAATCAATCAATGAATAAGGGCTTTGGAAGCACCTACTATGTGCCAAGCATGCCATCAAAGACAAAAATCAATGAGTTTTCGCTCAGAAAAAGACTGCATTAGAACAGGGACTCAATACATTAGTATATAAGAATATCTATAAAACAGGACCCTACAAAACAGGCGCCAGGTAATCTGGTGGGGGGGCTGCTGTGTAAAGATACTGCTTGGGGGTAGGGGGAGACTGGTAAACCCCACCCTGTTATGGGGAGGCACTAAAGTTGAGTTCAAGAGATGCAGGGGGGATATCCCTGGGATGGGGTGGGGCAGAGGGGTTGCTGGTACAAAGATTTCAAGGCCAGTTAGGTTGAACCAGAGCATACAGGAAGGTGAATAAGGTTCAAGGAGGCTGTGGAGGGAGAGGGGTGGCACCTGGGCATCTGGTTGTGAAGAACCCTGAATGCCCAAGAGAAGAGTTTCGAGGTCTTCCTGCAGCAGTAGGGGCTGCTGACTCTCTCTTTCTTCTCTTTCCATCTCTCTTGCCCCACCCCCCTCTGTGTCTCTGCCTCTTTAGCACACATATGTAAAAAGCACAGCTCCTTCTGAAAAATAAACTTTCATAAGGCTTTTTACAAGGCCATTCCATGTTGTAATTGCAAGTTCTATTTAAGTCATTAAATAAATTTATACTAATTATATCATTAGCTGTAATTACACTAATTGTATAAATGTACAATAACCAACCAGAATTTACTTTAAAGAAACAAAGAAAACTGGCTTAGGAACTTTCCCTTCGGGTTCAGGTTGTAGGAGGGAAAAAAGGTCTGAGGTGTGAATTGGCCACATAAGAGCTTGTGATGACTTTGTCTCCTCACCCACCCAATCTGGTGACCAACAGATCTTGGAGACAACTAGGGACAATCAGCTTTGAGGCCAATAAAGTCCTAATGTGTTAGAGCCAGGAGAAGCCTTTGAAAAGGGAATGTCAGAGCTAGAGGGGGCTCAGAACAGAGAAAATTGGTTTTTTGGTGGGGAGCTAAGAACATGGAATGTCAGAGCTGGGAGGGGCCTTGGAACAAGGAAGAGCACAGCTGGGTGGGGATTCAGAACAAGAAGGTTGAAGCTGGGAGGGCCCTTAGATGAGGGAAGACCAGGGTGGAGGGGTCTGAAAACAGAGACTTTGGAGCCGGGAGTGAATTTAGATCAGGGAAAGTCAGCTGGGATGGAACCTGGAACAGGAGGGTCAGAGCTGGTTGAGATCCGACACCCAACCCTACACTCTGGCTATCAGCGCCTGCCACACCAGAAGATCTTGGAGCGTGGAAGTAGTCTAGCTAAGTTTCAATATGGACATCTCCTGATTGGCTGCAAGGTCACAAGCTGTGGGGACGCAGGGATCCCCAATATCTATCCCCATGTCACAGAGGTTCTGTGATGTGTTCCAGAACAGGGACTCCCCAGGTCAGGAAAAGCAGGCAATTCTCGGAGAATTAGTCCCTCATTTACTTGAAGCTGCCAGCTTGTAAAAGTTGAGTGGGCCTTACTGGGGACCAGGGGCCCATGGACAAGGAAAGGAGGGAGGGGGGCCAGGGACTGGTTAATGTCAGACCTGTTCCTGTGAGTGTCCCCAAGAGATGACTGGGCAGGCTCTGCCAAAGGTCAGAGCCCTTTCTCCTGGAGTGCCCTTGAAAGGGTGATCAGGATCCTGAATGCTGACGTCCCCAAGACCTCCTTTATCCTGCACCTCACAAGTGAAGAGGGCAGGTATGGGGGTAAAAAACTTCTTGGTCTCTGTCTTCCACCCCCTTCTTCTTCTTCTTCTTGGTGATTCCAGTAGGGATGGGAAGGAAAAGGAGATGCCCCCCAGACCCCCACCACACACACAGAGCCTGAGCAGGGAGATGAAGGGCCCACTGACCTCTGGACTCTCCTGGACATCAGGAGATACTTCTTTCTTCTTTTTAGAGGCTGGGGCTCCCTGAGGCAACTCTTCTGGAGGCTTCTGTGCCTCGGCCTTGCTATCAGACTGAGTCTGAACTTGAGGCTGAATGATGATGACCTGAAAGGCAGGCATGGACCACCATGATGAGGCACATTCAAAGGGCCCTGTCAGCTCTTATGATCTCTGGCCTAAGATCCACCCACCATCCCACTCTAACTGTTCTAAGCTCTAGACTTGGACTTTTTTTACTTGAGGTCACAGACCACTAGTACATGGCCTCTTCGACCTTGCATCTATAAGAATAAATTCAGCTCTCTTGATCCAAAAGAACCAATTTCTGGACTGCAGGCAGGATTTGAACCCAGGTTTTTTTGGGGGGGTTTGCTCAATATTGCATCTTTGATCCCTCTGCCCTTCAGCTCACCTTCCCCAGGTCCCTTCCCCCTTGTGGCTCCCAAGGTAGGTGGGCAGGGCTGCATCACCAGCCCAGGCTCACTCACTTTGTTGTCGGCACTGATGAGGAGAGGCTGGACCTTGATGCTGTCGCTGACCATAGAAACAGTGGCAGTGGCAGCGGCAGTGGCAGAGCTGGGTTTGATGGGAGAGGCAGCATTGCTGGGGGATGTGGAGATGATGGCATAGGCAACCCCAGCTCCACTTAGGGGGGACGTAAGGGCAGCAGGCTCCACCACAGGTTGGTTGACGGTGTTGTTGGCAGTAGGGAGGGCCGGGCTGGGGTTCTTGATGCTGACAACAGTGGCCTTCTGGAAGGTTGGCGTCTGCTTGGATGGGCGCTCTCGGCATGGGGAGATGGGAAGGCTGTCGGGAATCAGGGTCTTTGGCCTGACCTGGAAAAAGGTAGATCCATACTCACCCATGGGAGCAGATCAACAAAGAGCATTCTGCATTTGTAAGCATTCATAAAAGGGCCTACAGGAGTCAAAAAAAGTCCTGACAGAGCCAGAGAAGGCAGTTCAGGAATAGGGAATTGATAAGCAAAGGCAAAGAGACTGGAGAGACCAATGGATGCTAAGGGAACATAGTTGTCTAGCCTGGGGTGGATCCAAGAGGGGAGGATGGCATCAGTTTGTGGAAATCCTAGAATGACAGGCAAGAGCTTGAAATTTTGCTGGGGCACCCCAACCCACCTTTCCAGCCTTTTTGAAAATTCTCCTTTCCACACTCTGGGATCCAAGCAAGGTATCCTTGCCATATCCCTTCATCTCTCCAACCTTTCTCCCCCTTCTCTTTCCTGTCTTCCAAAATCTTCTCCATGAATTCTACAATGCAACCATACTGGCCCATCCAGGGTGCCATCCATTCCTTGGCACTGACCATCCTTCAGGCCAGGAAAGCACCTTTTCACCTCAGTTTCCCAGAGTTCCCCTTTTTCTTCAGGCCCCACCTTCTGCATGGACCCTCATCCTGATCCCCCATGTGCTCACTCACACCCTACCTCTCTCTCAAAATGCCTGGAGCAGGGCTGCTTTGCTTCCTATGTACTGACTCTCATTTTGAGCCTCTGCTTATATCCCCCACCAGAATAGTAACAAACATCACTTACACAGTGCTTCAAACCTACAACAACCTTGTGAGGTAAGTGTTATGGATGAAGAAACTGAAGCACAGAGAGGTTGTGATATGCCCAGTGTCACACAGCTGAGAGAGATAGGATTTGAACCCAGGTCTTCCATTCAACTGTACCACTCAGCTACCCAAGAAGACCTTATTCTGGCTGTGATTTGGGTGGGATCAGCCTCTCTGATACTATCTATGTCAGAGCTAGACGGGCATTAGAATACAGACTGTTAGGGAGAGCTAGTCTACCCTCTCACATTGATGGCAACCATTCACTTAGTGGGGGGCACCGCATACCAATTAGATCATGGGTCTATTAATAATAGCAAATATCCTTGGGCTTTCAGAGTGGGATCAAGGGGGTGGGTAAAAACAAGCATCTCATCAAAGTGGCAAAAAAGGAGTCAAAGAAATCCATTTTCGAAGATGGATTGATATCCTGTAGCTATGTCCACCATTCACACTAGCAAGACACTGGTTCCAAGGACTCCAAGAATAAAAATTGCCTCTGATGGGCTCAAGGATTGAGCTTTTGAAGTGAGCTTGGCTGATCTGCAGATTGATGAGGTTACTCTTTGTAAGTTCAAATTAATTACTAAAGATCTTCAGGGTAAAAATTGTTTTCTTCATTTCCATGGACTAGATTTTACCTGGGATAAGATGTGCTTCGTGGTAAAAAAAAAAAAAAAAAATAGCAATGGCTCCTTTTTCCACCCTGGTTGGTTTTACTAAAAAGTGAAACAACCACATGCATCAGACTTCTTATGCCCAGCACAACAGACTGGTGAAATTCAGAAGAAAATCAAGACTTAAGACAAAGAAGCTGTTGTTAAACTAATTCAATAGCATTGGAAAAGACCTAGAAAAGGCCTGCCAGGTCATTTACCTTATCCATGATGTTCAAAAAGTCAAAAAACTGCTCAAGAAGCCCATATTTGAATTGGGAAAGCTAATAGAATTGTACAATGAAGATGGTGGCTCTGGAGATAAAGCGAGCCCCAAAGTAGAAGGGCCGACAGTTCTGAACCAGCAGTGCAAGAATCTACCTAAAACAAGAGCTTTTTTTTTTTTTAGGTTTGGTTTTTTTTTTTTTTTGCAAGGCAAATGGGGTTAAGTGGCTTGCCCAAGGCCACACGGCTAAGTAATTATTAAGTGTCTGAGACTGGATTTGAACCCAGGTACTCCTGACTCCAAACAAGAGCTTTTAAAGGTATAAAAATAATAGCAGAAGAAAAATTAAAAATGTGTAAAGCGTGTTATCCTAGCCCTAACCCTTGCCTAGCTCTACTCTGAGCCTTACAGAAGCCCCATGAGGGTGGGAGCAGCATCAATGCAGTCCCAACTTTAATATTAGGAGATCAGAGCACACAGCTAGTAAATACCATAAGTCAGACTTGAATCCAGGGTTCCCTGACTCTTACTCTTTTCTGTGCCCATTGTCTCCCACAGGGACAACGGCTTTTTGTAACATGCACTTTCAGGGGGTCAGGGTGTAGAAAGAGCTTTGTACCCCCCATTAATCTAACTTAATATTATTAATAAAACCTTTGGTTGTAGTGATCACCAGGAATGACTTGGAAAAAACAACAAACAAGCCATGAAAATAGGGGGTTGGGAACAGTGAGGAATATCTGATCAGAAGAGGAGGAAGCTGGAGGGAAAGGAGGAAGAGAGCTGGGGTCCCACAATTCTGACCGAGGCCTTGCCCTGGGAATTACCAGACTCCCCAAAGATACTGGTGTCTCTGGGAGGGGTCATATCTCTTTATATTAAAAAAAAATCCGAGTTTAGAGTGGATAGGAGCCTTGGAGGGAGGAATCTGTGTTTCTCTAGCACCTAATACATCTCAGGCCCTGGATTAAGGGTTTTTTTTTTTTTTTTATTTTAACAATGAGATCCCATGTGAGCCTTAGACTTCATCTTGGGTCCTTTTATAGAGGAGGAAAGTAAGGCCCATAGAGAGGAAGAGACTTTCCTAAGGCTAGGGGGCAAAGCTGTGCCAAGGGTACATTTAATGAGTTTTGTTTTTAGAGTAAAGTGAGACCAAAATTCCAAAAAATTACTTTAATGAGTTAGAAAAAATTGTAAGTAAATTCATGTGGGGAAACAAAAAATCAAGAATTTCCAGGGATTTAATGAAAAAAGTGCAAAAGAAGGTGACTAAGCCCTACCAGATCTAAAATTATATTATAAAGCATCAACCATCAAAACTGTCTGGTATTGGCTAAGAATAGAGTGGTGGATCAGGGGAATACACTAGGTGCAAAAGCAGGAGATGATTCTAGTAATCTGCTGTTTGATGAACCCAAAGAGTCCAGCTATTGGGTTTAAAAACTCTCTTCAATAAAAACTGCTGGGGAAAATTAGAGTGAAGTGAGTTCTGAAAAGGAGTAGGGGTGGGGGGGCTTGTCCAGAGACCTTAGAACCTGGAATCCCAATGAGGGAAGGATCTCAGAGAATCCCTGGTCCTCACCTGTTTGTTTTTACAAAAGAGAAAACTGAGCCCCAGAGGAGGGAAAAGTTGTCCAGTGACTTGGCAGCAGTCTAGATTCTCAATCTGTACCCTGGGAGCCTCTCCAGTTCCCATTGCCAAGCCCTCAGCAGTGTCAGCATTTCTGTACCCAGCCTTGACAGTGCTGATCTCGGCACTCCCAGGGTGGTCTTACTGATGGAGTGGCAGCCTTCCGGGGGCACATCCACCCTGGCCAACAGCCCAGCTAGGCTGTGCTTCCCCTGGCCCTAGGAAACTGGCCAGGTCCCGATGGTCACTAGCTCCCACCCCTCGCGGCCCCTTCCTGGCAGGACCTACCCTCCATGGACAGCGACCCTGAGCAGCCAAAGGCTGAGTGAGAGCGGCCTGCGCTCTTGTGGCCCAGGCCAGCACCTGTGGGGGCTCTCTGGGGCTCAGAGCTACGTCCAAAGAAGTGGGAAGGGTAGGAATGGAAGCAAGGGGAAATACACATTTATCAAGTGCAAATCTGCTCATTTGAGCCTCATCACAACCCTGGGAGGTAGGTGTAGACGGAGGGTAAAAGATCACATGACTAATTACACCCGACAAAGCCCAGATTTGGACACAGGTCTTCCTGATCAGTGTTCTCTTCCTAAGTCATCAGCTATCTCCTCAAGGGAGCAGGGCAGGAGATAGGGAATCAGATAGATTCAAGTCTGGACTCTGTAGTGACCTAAGCAATGTCCCTTCTCTCTCACAGGGCCTTGGTTACCACATCTGGAAATGAAAAGGTCAGACAGACTAGGCGATAATAAAGGAGAGCTGGGATTTCCATAGCTCTTGAAAATATGATTTCATTTGATCCTCCTGGGATCTGTGGATCTGGGGGAACTGAGACACAGAGAGGTAGAGTAAGCTGCCCAGACTTAACCAGCTTCTAAATTTCTGAGGCAGGATTTGAACTCAGGTCCTTCTGACTCTACTTCACCATTCTATCCACTCTGCTATCTCTTAGATGATCTCTAAGGCCCAACTTTTATATACCATGCTTTAAGTTTTCTCCCATCTTTGAAAGGCTCTGTTCCAATCAAGCCACAAACTTTTATTAGGCATCTTTGTCAGTCAGGTAACAAGCACCAACCACCAGACTGGGCAAAAACCATACAAACACACAGAATTAAACAGTCCCTCTTCTCCAATTCTGTGGTGCTATGCTTCCCAATATAAAAGTTTCAAGTCACAGCCTCTCTACAAAGTGCTCCCCAAGGACCTGCTCAGGACAATCAGGGACCAGTCACTAGACATCTTTTTCTCCAACATAATAATTCACAAGCTGCCCTTAAGATATGGAAAGGACGTGACTAACGTCTTCCACCGTGGCCCTAATCGCTGTCTTTTAGAATGGAAGATGTGGACTTCCATGGTCCTCTGCCTTAAAAATCTGTGCTTCCCTAAGACATCAAGTTTCTGCCTTAAGACAATGTGGTCCCCTAAAATGCCAAGTCTCTGCTTTAAGATTCTGTGGTCCCTAGAGGCTGCTTCTAGGGCCTTGATGGGGCTAGAGGAGAGGTTGATGATTCTAGGCTTGAAAGAGCCAGACTTTGAGCAAATAAGATTCCAAAAGACTTTGCTACCATGAGTCTGAGGCTGAGATTCGTGGCTTCTAAGATTCTCAGCTTGGTAGAGCTGTTGAGAATGGGTTCCTGGGGATGCTGGCTTATGGAGACAGGGAGGTTTCAAGATCTAATTACTGTTTGCACTGAACAGCAATCTCATAATTAATATTTGTTAGTTTTCCTATTTAGCAGTGATTCCACAGCACACCAAGTGACTTGGCGATCATTTGAAACTCATTGCTTCTCCAGACAAAAGCTATAGGAGGGAACAAGATGATTCTTAGAGATTTTTCCAAGGAAAATCTTCCCTAATGGCACGAAGTGACCAAATGGACACATCTGTCTCACGTTTATCTCAGGGCCACTAGTTGAGAGGAAGTCTCTTTCCCCTCCATTTTCTAGATCTAGCCCTAGTTCCCCACTTCCAGGCAGTCTCCCCTGATTACCCTAGCCACCTGGCACCATGAGGCGCCATCTATTAGGCCTTGTACATGCGGCCCCTCTAGAATGAAATATTTATTAGCCAATCAGCATCAATTAAGAACTTATGTATCAAGTGGGCTTTTGAGAACTAGGGAAACAAGGAAAGGGAGAAAACAGTCCATACCCTCAGGGATCTCCCATTCTAATAGGAGCAGCTGACTTTTTTGGGGCACTTCAAGTTCTTCACAACTTGACTCCTTCCCCCTTTGCCTACCTTCTTGCACTTGCCTCCCCTCACGTCCCCTATGATTCAGCAATGCTGACTCTTGGCTGATCTTCATCTTAGGGTCTGTCAGGAATGCTCTCACCCCTCACCTCTGCCTCTCCAAATTCCTCTTGTTCTTTGAGACTCACCTCAAATACCTCCTTCTAGAGGACTGTCCTGAGCCCCAAGAGGTGGCATGTCCCCTCTCTCCTCTCACATTCCCTTGCATTCATTTCCCATAGATTCCATCTATGATTCTACGTGTGCATTTTGTTCCCCCACTCCCCATTAGAATGGAAACCCCTTGAGGGCAGGGACTATTTTGTTTTGGGCTGAGTATTCCCAGGGTTTGGCATGCAGTCAATAGTTAATTAAATGCTTGTGATTGATTACAGTGTAAGGGATGCTTCCCAGAGTGACTTGTTTTCTTGTCAGGGAGCTGCTGTGTCTAAGGAGGCTACGAGGCAGAATCATGAGGACCCAGAGTCAGAGGGATGGGCTTGGGCTGATTGAGTGGCCTCAGGCAAGTCATTCAACTTCCCACTAGTAAAATGCAGTCACAGAATAGTGGGATTGTGCATAGAGATTCATCAGGGATCTCCCACTCCCTTTACAAATGAGCAACTGGCTCAAAATCACATAGCTAGTCAGAATTTGAATTCAATTCCCCAGACTGTGGATGGAGGATTCTTTCTACCATTCCCCAGAGTAACTAGGCTCACACACACTATGCTGTCAACTTCTCAGAGCTATTGTGGAGAAGGTTCCTTGTAAACATGCTAAATCATCATCATCATTGCGCAGCTGTGGCACAGTGGATAAAGTGCTAGGTCTGAAGTCAGGAAGACCTGAGTTCAAATACTTACTAGCTCTGTTTCCTTGGACAAGTCACTTAACCCCTGTTTGCCTCCATTCTTCACCTGTAATATGGGAACACATTGGAGAAGGAAATGGCAAACCACTTCAGTAATCCTTGTCAAGAAAACCTGTCCATGGGATCACATAGGGCCAGATATGACAGAACAGCACTGCTCCCATGGGTACACATACCCATGTTTTCTCCTTTAAATAGCCCTGCAGTGTAGGCAAGGCAGGAATTCATGCTGCCATTTCTCACAAGAGAAAACTGAGACCCAAAGTATGGAAGTGACTTGTCCAGGGTCTCACCTTTTTTTTTTCTTTTAAAGCTAGAATCACAAGACTGAAAATGAGGGACCTGGGAGGCCCTAGGAGTGTAAGCTCTCCCAACCTGTCACCTAGAGTTGTTTGCACCATACTAGCTTCCTCCCCAATAGAAGAGAGAAGCTGGGGCAGGAATTTAGGAAATGGGACAGGTGACAAGGACCAGGGGTCCCCCCCAGAGTCACCTCTAGCTCTTCAACAACTACAGGATGGATTTGAGATATGGAGACATCCATCAACAGCCCTTTCCTCACCAATATACACACTTTCACACACACACGGGAGCATGAGCACAAGCATGGACACACCCACACCCATATCCTTACACACACACACACACACACACACAGAGCCTCCAGGACTACAGGTGTGGCTGGAGTCACAAATGTTGGTTCTTGTGGGCAATGGACAGAAGAAACAGATACCAAGCTTGGGAGCACAGAATTAGGCCATGGACAGCCCAGATGTTCCCTCCAGAAGCCCACCAGTCATCCCCCAGGATAGGAATGGAGGAGGGAGCCGTCCATCCTCTGCAGGGCCCAGGCTGGTCATGGGGATTGACAAAATTCAACGGTGATACTATGAAGAGAATGATGGATTTGAATTAGAGGTCCAGAATGGGAGGCCAGCTCTGACAGTGTGAACAGAAGGCATTGGCTTTGCCTCTCTGAACCTCAGTGGCTTTCTATGCCACTCTGCAGACAGGGTGGCCCAGGGTACCTTGAAGGTCACTTCCAGCTCCTAAGGGCTGACTCATTCATTCCAGTCTGGGAACCACTCAGCACATGGAGAGAGAGGAACAAATTGAAGAGAGGATTCCAAACTGTAAATCCAGACTTTGTGATTAGGTGCATGTGTGACGCTACTGAAGTCCCCACTTCAGACTCAGTGTCCTCCTTTGCAAAATGAAAGGATTAGTAGGTAAAACATAAAGCCCTGTGAGTCCTGGCTCTGCCCACTTGGCAACACTTCCTTTGTTGGGCTTTCTCAACTCGTCTGCCACATCACGGAGCATCCAGCTCCTTTCTTATACCTCTTGATCTGGACAAGTCTGAGTATAACCTTTATCACTCAAGGTTTCAGGGAAAAGGTACCCTGGTCCTGGAATTAGGGCAGTTGCAGGGTGACTCCCAGAAGCTCCAGGGTGAGGGGTCACATCACCATTGAGAAAAAGAGGGGAAATAGACATCCACAAAGAAAGCCTTGTCCTTTACCTGAGGTAGCGCTGCTGGTCCTTGCCCCGCCAACCTGTGCAAGGAGCTGACCTGAGGAACTTTAATGGGCACCGCCGCAATGGTGCCCAAAGCCTGTAGGAGGAAGCAGAGACAACAGAGAATAAGAACTCTGAGGAGCCAAAGTCAAGTGTCTGTGGGTGCAGTGAACCACCTCATCCAGGGTCCAGAACAGGACGTCAGCACTGGGAAGGGCCTCAGTAAAGGGCAATGGCAGAGCTGGGAGGTGCCTCAATACAGGGGCTGTCAGAGATGGGAGAGGTCTGAGAACAAGGGATGGGGCACGGAATGGCAGAGCTGGAAGAGTACCTTAGAAGAGAGAAGAGCTCCACTCCAGGGGGATTAGAAAAGTCATGAACTAAGGAAACAGTTAAAAATTCGGATCAAGAGCAGTTTAACAGAAAGGTAAGAAAGCAACTAAGGGTCTGGATTTTAGGAAAAGTGAATATGATAGAACTAGCAATTACTTTTGGGGATTGAAAGCAATCTACATGGTTCTCAGCACTGCATTCCACCCTTACAAGAACTGATTTTGTGCTGGGATATAAAGAACTCAAAAACAAAGATGAAATACATACCTCCTCTATATGTCACAATATAATAAGATTATTATCAGCATGAGGAATTTAAAGAAAGGATTCACACTAATTTGAAGACTAAATAATAGAATTCTAAAGAATAAATGGGCCAAAGGACAAATCATGGAAATAATAAATAACAATGAGAGAGCATACCAAAACTTTTGGGATGCAGCCAAAGTGGTCCTCGAGGGGAATTCTATTTCTCTAAACATTTTCATCAACAAAAGAGGGTAAGAAGGGATGTAGATTAAAACCAAACACTAGAGAAGCAAGACATTAAAAACCACTAAATAATCATAACATATAAATTCTAAAAACCAAAAACATGAGCAAATTTGAAAATTTACAAGAAAAAGTCATTGAGATGATAAATAAAACTTAAAGCTGGTTTTGTGCAAACACTAATTAAATAAGCAAAACAATCAACTTGATTTAATGATTTAGTTCTAATAAGAAAAAAAGTCAAATTACCAAAAGGAAAAAGGAAAATTCACAATAGATGAAGAAGAAACAAAAGAAATGTTTTGGAATTGTTTTACTCTAATAATTGCTGATTATAGCAGAAACTTAAATGAAACTGATGAACATTTACAAAAACTAGAATAACCAGATTAACAGATTGAGAAATTGCATTAAATAACAATGCAAAACTGAACAAAATATAAAGGAACTCCCCCCCCCCCCAAATTTCCTGGTATAAATGGACTTTTAAATGAATTTAATTAGGCATACAAAGAAAATTAACTGAACATAATTTGAGTTTTGTTAGTAATATAGAGAAAATCTGGTAATTCAGCAGTTTTTTTATTTTAATGATCTTTTGTGTTAGTGTTAGCTTTTTAGGATTCTATGAGCAAACAAATAAATCTATAAAGAGATATTTTTCCTCCTCTTTATTCATATTGCTTTCCTCATTTTTTCTTGTCTTACTCTCCTATATCTAGAGTTTCTAGAACCATTTTCAATTACAAAGTTGCTACTTGATATTTTTGCTTTATTCCCAATCTTTCTGGAAAAGCTTCCAGTTTTTTCCAATTTGAAATAATACTAAAATGCAAAAATTGACTGAACAGAGATAAAAGATAGTTACCAAATTTCTCTAAGACAAATGGCATTCTAATAGCCCTAAACCAAGGAGACATAGACCATAGACCAACACCACCACAAAGATTGATTTTGAAATATAATGTAAAATCCCAGGAATGAGGTTAAAACAATGTTCCCAGATTATTTCCTTCGGAAAGAAGCTCAAGAGTCATCTAGATTAATTCCAAAGTTGATTCTCTATAACCCAATTGGATTGATATGAGAAACACAGAGCAGGTATAGCATCAGGGAAATCATATACATAACAAATCATATTCCCAATGAATGAATTAAATTGAAATGAATGAAGGAATTTAAAAGGCATTAATTGTGCCTTTAGTGTTTGCTGAGCCCTTTTCTCAAGGAGCTTACATTCAAATAGGGGAGACAACAAACATATGGACAGGGAGGGATGTTTTCATTTGGAAAATTAAGGGACTGAAAGCAACCACAAAACCCCCACATGATTGTGTTAATGCAAGTAGAAAAAGCCTTTGACAAAGAACAGACTTCATTTTTGTAAAAAAGGCATTAAAAAAAGAGGAATCAAATTTTGTATGATAAATAACGTCTATCTAAATCTAAGATCTGGCATTATTTGCAATTGAGAAATTATAGAAGCCTAGTTAAAAGCAAAGATGTCAAATGGCGACTTTATAATTTGATATAGCTCTAGAAATTCTAAGTTTAGGAGAATAAGACAAGAAAAAATGAGGAAATAAATATGAGATAGAGGAGAAAAAATCTCTCAACAGGACATTTATTTGTTGACTCATAGAATCCGGAAAGTTAATACCAGTACAAAAGATCATTGAAATTAAAAAAAAAAAGCAGAATTAATAGATTCTCTATCCAACAAGATAGAAAAGCAAATTCCACTTCAAACAGCTAAAACTTTTTTAAAATCTCAGAACCTACCTATCTTCAAAATTTATGTGACTATAACTACAAAACACTATAGAAAACAAGACTTCAAGAACTAGAGAGACAACTGTTCATGGTTGGGTCAAAGAAATATAATAAAGAAAAAGAGACTTATCTCAATGAATTAGTTTACAGATTTAGTGCCACAGCAGACTAGCAAGGAGTTATTTTAATAGAACTGTACAAAATAATAACAAGGTTCATCAGAGAAACAAAAGGTCAACAATCTAGCACTGTTAGATAGGAAAATATACCATAAAGCAGAAAACATAAAAACAATTTTAGTAATGCCTAAAAATAGAAAAGGGGAAATGGTAGACTGGGTCCGTGAAATCATAGAACTCAGTAGCCAAGAGCTAAAACAAACAATTTAAGGATGCCACCGATTGAAATAAGAACTTTTTATTTAACAAAACCTTCCAGAAAATCTGGAACTCAGTCTGGCAGAAATTAATTCATACCAAAGCTTTACAATATATATTCCCCACTAAACTTCAAGCGGATATATTATTTAAATGCAAAAAATAACATCACCAAAAAATTTAAGGAATAGAAATCAGTACCTCATAGAACAAATACTTGCAGGAGAATTCTTAGTTAAAACAGAGTAATGAAAGTTGCATTTCAATTACATAAAACAGAAACACATGATGAAAATCAAAGCCAATAAAATTAGAATCATTGATTGAGGCAGGTAGGGATAGGGAGAGAACCCTTGCAGCAAATGTACCTCAGAACAATCTGATATCAAGATATAGAGGAAACTGAGACAAATGTCAAAATACATGATCTATCTTCTTCAGTAGACAAATGGTTAAAGGATGTGAATAGGAAGTATTCAAAAGAATCAAAAGAGAAAAGCAAAGTATCAACAATCATGTAAAAGAATACTCTAAATCAGTAACCATAAATAGGAGGCATGCAAACTTAAATTCTACGGCTCCACTTCACAGCTATCCTATTTACAAAGATGATCAAGGATGAAGCTAGGAAATGTTGTTGAGACTGCTCTAGGTAGAACCATGAATTGGCCAGTCATTCTTTAAAACAATGGGAAATTATCCTAAAAATCACCAAACTACAAACACTTTGATTCACAGATACCAGTATGAGAAATATATATATATATATTCAAGAGGTAAAAGACAAAGGTAAGTCTCATGTGTATAAAACTATCTATGGCAACATTTTTTATAATAACAAAGAGCCAACAAAAAGGGGGCCCATTCATTGGGGAGTGGCTGGACAAACTGTCTACTACTAAAATGGAATATGTGATAACAAATATAAAGAATTGAGAGATGGGGATATGTATATAAACCAATGCAAAGCATAATAAGTGGGGAGGGAGATCATTTTAAACATCTGGCCATCCAAGTTGGGGATATGGAGGCCATAGGATTACCCCAAGCCAGGAAGATCCCCATCTTTTCTGCAAGCTGATCTCTCCTACACAACTCTACCATCCCCTTCCCACTGACTGCACCTGACCTTGACCCTTCAATCTGGTTACACCCTAATCAAACCTATTCACCAACATCAGCAGTGCAGGCAAATTTCCACATTGCTCCACCCTAAAGGCCACAGCCCTTGTCCTTTGTATCACCTCAGTCATGGGCTCTGGTTTAGTGTGAACTACACACAAAAACACAAATATAAACACACGTTATTTCTGTCTTTAGGCAGCCTGGTTCCTCCCTTACACTCACAGAGATTCTCCACATTGGTGGCAAACACCAGAAAGGCAAAATGGAATTGCAAAGCCAATGATGACATTTTCAGTGAGACATTTACATCTCAGAACCTGGCAAGTACTAGAAACTTGGGGCTTGATTTCTTGTTTTGTTGATTGTTTAGACTTTAGAATATGTTGTTGGAAGAAATGTTATAATGTTAAAAGTCAGTCAATAAAATTTATTAAGCACTTACTATGTCCCGCTAAGGCGGGAGGGACCAAAAAGAAGAAAAAGTCTCCCTGCTCTCAAGGAGCTCCCAGGCTAATGGGGGAGACAACACCCAGACAGGACAAAGAGATAATACTGAACAGAGGGAAGGCAGCAGGGTCCACTGGGGAGGAGAAGGTTTCCAGAAGAAGATGAGATCTGAGTTGTGATTAAAGGAAGCTAGGGAGGTCATTAGGATAGAGCCTTCCAGGCCAGGTAATCAGTCAGAGAGACTGCCCAGAATATAGAGACAGAGGAGTTTGTTTGAGGAACGGCCAGGAGGCTGGTGTCCCTAGATTCAAAAGTATATGTTGGGAAATGAGGTATAAGACCGAAAAGCTAATTGGGGCAGGTTATGAGGGACTTTGAATGCCAAACAGCTCATTTTGTATACATTCCTAAAGGTAATAGGGAGCCACTGACGTTTTTTGAATAGGGGGTGACAGGAAAATCACTTCAGTGACTGAATGGAGGATGGGTTGAAATGGGGAAAGACTAGAGGGAGGCAGATTTCCCTATCCCCAGAAGCTATTGCAGTAGTCTAAGCTTGAGGTGATGAGGATTTGAGCAGGGGTATCAGAGGAGAAAAGGGAGCATATTAGAGAGATAGGCATTGGAGACAGATTGGATATGGCAGAGAAGGGGGGAGGGAGGTGTGGCAAGACAGTGAGAAGACTAGAATGATTCCCAGTTTGGGATAATGAGGAACTGGGAGGACTGGAGTGCCCTAAATAATAATAGAGAAGATAGGAGAGTGGGGAAGGCTTAGGAGAAAGATAATGAATTCTGTTTTGGACGTGTTGAATTTAAGCTGTCTACTGGACATCCAGCATCAGATGTCTGAAAGGTAGCTGGAGATGAGATATCAGAGGTCAGCAGAGGTGAAATGTTTATCATGTAGACATTTCTTTCTCTCAGAGAGACAGTTGTGAAGCAGCAGTGAACATAGCACATTCCAACTCAAAACTCTGGAGCTCAAAGGTCCACTCACACTACCTTCAGCCTCTTCAGTAGCTGAGAGTAAGCAGATGGATCACTACGACTAGCCTCATACTTCCAATACAGCAAGGTATGGCCCAGACCCTCTTTCCAGAGCAGGATGGGCCAAAGGAAACCCAGATAGTGGCTTAGTAGAATGGAAGCTCTCTGAGAACAAGGATCATTTTTTCCTTTGTATATCCAGAGCCCAACACATGATTAGCATTTAATAAACATTTATTGGATTGAACTGAATTAAAAGCTTTACTTGATTCTAATTCTTCTTTCCGTATGGGAGATGCCATATGAGTAGATGCTTAATGCCTCACCAATTTTCAGACTCTCTTCTCTATTTAAATTTGAAAAAGAGCCATCTGTCTAATAGTTTTAATTAGTTAATTAAAATCAAACTAAGTGTTGAGTTGCTCAAAGATCTGGGCCCCTACCTAAGCCTAAGAAAGGGGCATTGGTTTCACTAGGGCTTCTCCCCATTTCCTCGGAAGTTGGACTCTCCCAAACCACTGACCAAAATGCCCCTTAGGAACATGAATTGTGGAGGATTTTCCAATTATTATTCCATGAGGTCTTTTTAAAAATCTTTCTTTTGTCTTTATTGTTTTTAAGCAGCTGCTGAGGATACCCGTACTTCACTGACTGGAAATAATAACAGCAAAAACTACTATTTACATTAAACCTACTACAGTTCTTTACAGTTACTAAGTTTTTACAGTTAGGATTTCATTCAATCCCCATAACAACCTGGAGGACTGTTAATTTCTCCAAATTGGAGAGAACATCTAAGTCAGACAGAGGTTAGGTTAAGTGACTTGCCCAGGGTCACACAGATGTACTAGTGCCAGTGTCCATGAGAGGGCTCCAGTGATGTCACACACACATCAGAATGGGACCCATGGCAGGGTCATATGCTTCTTCCTTTCCTTCCAGGTTCACCCTGAGAGATCAGAGACTGGAGGTCACTATCCCCTGGTCACTTCTGGCAATGGTTTTCTGCAGAATAATGATTTTCCCATTGGAGAATGTTCTCATTCTATATGACGATAAATCCAGGTTTGGGCACTTGGATTTGCACCTAATTTGGCCAAGATATGAGCTACAAAGGCACAGCCTCAGCCCCCCCCCCCCCAAGGAGAAAACAGTCCCTCACAGCTTGGATCGAAGGACTTAGTACTGGAAGAGACTTGGAGGTCCGTTGGAGTTCTCTCTTTTTTCAAAGAAGGAAACTGAGGGCCCAAGACATGACCAGGAACAGGTTGATGTTAAATAGGAGAACCAGGTCCTCTGGCTCTATATTTAACATTCCTTCCGTGAAATCATATCCAAGGAATTCTAAATTAGCAGACAATTCCAGACACAAGGGAAGTCCATGTGAGTCACTTGAGGGATTTAAGATTTGAGGCATCTGGTGGTTCAGTGGATAGAGCTGAACTTAGGATTCAAATTCAGTCTCACATGCTTACTACCTGTCTGATCCTGGGCAAGTCACTTGCAGTTTCCTCAACTGTAAAAATGGGGATGATAATAATAGCACTGAGCTTACAGGATTACTGTGAGAATGAAATGCTATAATATCTGTAAAGGGACATAATATAAGCTATAATAAATATAAATTATAATAAAAATTATATAACTTCTTGTTCTTTTCCTTCCTTAAGGAGAGAAGGATCATTTCCAGCCAGTGGAGAGGAGAGGGAATGGGGTGAACTTCAAGGAAAAGGCCACTGAAGTGGATAGGCTCTGAAGGAGAAGGTGGTCAACAGGCGTGTGGAAAGGAGTGACAGTGACAGGTTTAGAGAAAAGACAAAGCAGATCATCAAACTTTTAGAGCTACTGATTAGCTAGAAGAAAGCACGTGAAGGAAAAGGGGTGAGACGAGACCAGAGTGGCCAGCTAGAGTCCAAGTAGGGCATCATTGAGTGTCACGTTAAGTGTGGAAAGGGTAGATTCCTTGAAGGATCTGAGAGTTAAGGTCAGAGCTCTGAAGAAATAGGATTATTTCTAGAGCTCTGCAAAAACTCCATTTGAATAGACAATTGATGATTACTTAGTATGTTGTGACAATAGTCTAAGAAAGAAGTCATGAAGGCAAGGACCAAGGCAGTGGTTATCACGTTGAAAAAGTAGGGTAAGGAACTGGATGCAAGAGCATCCAGTTATGTCACAGCTAGCGATGCCCACAATCAGTGTAACGATAGATTTCCATATGGGTTTGGGTTTGCTCCAAACAAAAATTTACCTTTAATATAACCATCACTGCTCCCATTTTGTAGGAAGCAGAAGGCTTTAAGAGATGAAGTCCTTGCCCTCCATATGCCTTTGGGCACATGAAGAGTAAGTGTAGGAGCTAGAATTAGAGGGAGGACATTGTGGATCACTTGTTGGCAAATTTAGAGATGATTCAGGAAGATAACCTGATTGTAGATTTAGAGTTGGAAGAGGCTTCAGAGACCATTCAACCCAACACTTTCATTTACAAATGAGGAAACTGAGACCTAAGGCAGCTGCTTTAGGTAGTGGTTGTTAGAAGTGAGATTTGAACCAAAGTTTTTTGATTTTAAAAATCAGTATTCTTTCCAGGGAAAAGAAAGAGTGAAAAGTGACTTGAGATTTGGCAACTAGATAACAGAAAAGACAGTGAAAAATGGAAGATCCAAAAAAGGAATTGCCATTCCTCATGACAGTGGGACCTCAAAGTGCTTTGTGCTATACTCCTCTCCGTACATGTCTCTCTCTGCCTCTGGCTCTCCTCTCCACCCCTCCCACTCGTCTTTGCGTCCATAGCACCAAGCAGGGCTAATTTATTAAGTAGGTACTTAATAAATGTTCATTGAGTGGCCTGAATGGCATTCAGTCTGGGCTCTATTCCATTTGTCTTTGCATGCTCTCTTCAGCCTTCCTTTTTCTCCCAGACTTGTCCCCCCCCACCAAAGAGCGAGCCCCCACCACATTTTTCCAAACCTTTAATTAACAAGCGGCAGAGACATGCTTCCTGGCAATGTCTGACCTTTCCTCACTTTGTCAGAATTTATTGATACTAGCAGAAACAATCATTGCAAAGGTTATTTTATGAGGGCTGGCTACTTGATAGTAGCACTTTTGTCAAGATAAATGAGTTTCTTATGACTCCATCTATAATTCTAAGCATTTTAATAATAATTTTCAAAAGGGAACCTTAAAAGTCAAAGATAACTTCTAACCTCTCCCTGGTCTGCAGGGTACCTTGGGTGGCCTGAGAACCCTTGGAAACCTCCTGACAAAGCGAGAATGGATGAATAAGGAGCATGGGGGAAGGGAAGAGGCACCAGGGTCAGAGGCAGCAATTGCTGGTTCTTACAGCCTTGGGCATTTTCTCCAATAAGGGAGGGGGTATGAGGAGGAATTAATCAATAATAATAACTCACATTTACATTGAGCTTTATAATCTTTTATTATTATTACTATTAGTAATAAAAAGAATCATGGACTTTTGGAACCTCATAATCTCCAAAGAATAAAAATTGCAGGTGGCAAAAAAGGCAATGCAAGTGGTAGTCACAGTATCTCACTATTTACAACTCAAGTGCCTCAAGTGGTATACCAGCCTCACTCCAGAGTGTGTGATCAGAAAAGGGGCTGACCATGACGTAAGAGTGAAGGGCAACAGACCCTGTCTCTCACCTTTGTCCAAGTGCGGGGGGGGGGGCGGTTATCAAGAGAATATGTGAAGAATTTAAGGGAGACAAGTTGGGAAGATGCAACATGAGAATTTATGCCAGGATATGAATAAGAATCACACAGGGCGGGAAGACAGAGGCAGATTGTGAGCAGCAACTCTGGAAGGAAGTGTCACATTAACTGCTTAATAAATGTGTGCTGACTGACATTAACGAAATCGTGCACCCCTCAAAGTATAGCTTATAAATGGCAATATATAATAACCTTATCATACTATTTCAAAAGATCCTTGCTTTCATCAACATGTTAAACCTTTCACCAGTGCAGGTCACCAGACTTACATTTCTCAATAGATATTTTCATGAAAATATCCCTTCTTTCATTTGGACATTTTTGTTAGTGGGCATCATTACTATTTTTACTAACAGTCATGGCAGACATTCTCAACAGTTTTATGATTTTCTAAATTCTTTCTTTCCAGTAATCTTAGGAGGAAAGGAGGTAAATACTACAGATGGCATCCAATCCAACAAATCTTCATTGAGGGCTAACGACATGCCAGGTGGTGCTGGGTGTTAAAGGGGTAATAACAAAGTATGCACCGTACAGAATTGTGATGAGACTTACCCCAAATCCCAGAGTTTGGAAGTAGCAGAGAGAAAGATGAAATTCAAGTTTCTAACTCAAAACAACAATAATTACAATGGCCATCACTTATCTGGAACCTCAGCGTTCACAAGATGCTCTTTATGTGTTCTGTTTCATTTGATACTGATAAGTCAGTGAGGAGAGAGACTGTTCTAGAACAAGCAGTGCAGGGAGGAGGGCTATGGAAAGCACAATATTCTGGTCAGAGGAGCTGGGTTTAAATGCCACCACTAATGCCTGCTGTTTGATTTTTGTTCAAGTCATCCCATCTTCCTATGCCTCAGTTCTCTCCTTTGTAAAGTATAGGAAGCTGACCTTGATCATCTGTGCCTTTCTGACTAGATTTCTGTGATTTTCTAGGACTTGCTCACAATCACACAGAGATGGAATTCAAGTCCAGATCCAGCACTCTGCTTTGCACTATTGCCTTTCAAAATATTTCCTGAATAGATTTTGTCTTCAAAGCATCCTATTGTGTAGCTCAGAGTAACAGCAACATTCTACACATAAGGAAACAGTCTCAGAGTGAAATGATTTCACTGATGCCACATAGCTTTTGAATGGCAAAATCATGCCCTCAGATTCAGGTCTCTTGAGTCCAGGTCTGAGGTGCACGCTCTCTCTGTCTCTCTCTTTCTCTCTCAGAAATCTGGTTTCCTTCCACTAACACCACCCTTGACTACTGTTATGCAAAATTCACAAAGCACAAGCTTACATTTAATCACTCCTTTGCCAACCCTCAACTATGCTACATTTCTCACACTCTAGAATTTAGAGAATGCCCTTTCAAATGGCATGAAGGAAGGTGGATCTGAGAACTGCTGCGTTTTCCACTCTAGAAGCCCATCCCTATTTCATTTGCAGGGACAAAAGCATCATCTACACTAAAGCAATGTCCTTTCAGTACCACAGACAGCATCTTTCTGCACTTAGGCCTTTTTCTAACCTCAGACAGCGACAGATTCTAACTATTTTAGTCTATCTCAGTGAACACTCTCTATTTGCCTCAAGGCCTTTTAACCTCTATGGGCAGTAATAGTCTTTTCAATGTGCCAGGGACCTTTCTATACCTTAGACAACTTCGATCTCCTCTCTATCTCAAAGTCCTTTCAGAAAGATGGATTAGCAACTACATTGTTCTAAAGACCTCATTGGTCCTTTCTGAAGTCTACCAAACTCCAGTGGAGGCTCTTTATGCAGAAAGACAGCATTGGAAGCAATAGACACAGATGTGCCTGGTCAGGTCTGTGCACAGTGTTGGCAACATCCAGAGATGGAATGCATTCTTCAAAGGAGAGTGATGAGAGCACAAATTGCCATGGCAACGGTAAGGTGGAGCATTCTGACCAGAAGAGGGGAGATTTGGGGATGGTGCTGCATCCTGTTGGCTTGCTTTGACTAACTTCATTCAGCTTCCCAAATTAGGATGGTTTTCCTCTCTAAAGCACAGGTGAGCAGTTCAGGAAGTGGTCCATCATTCTAAACCGGACAATACTGTCCTCCATCTGGTTTCCAAGTTGTTACTAAAGCACCATACCAGAGCCAAGTGTGCCTGGATTTATACTGTGTCCTGAAAAAATGGGCACACAGAGTCATAAAAGAACCCTGGATTCCATCTAAGGCCAGAAGTCAGGCTCTACTAATTATTGCCTCTCTCTGGGTAAAGTTTCTTATTTGTGAAAGAGGAATAAAAATACAGACCTTCTAGGTCTGGTGCAGGATCAAAGGAGAGAGTTGCAGAGGATGCTTTGTAAAGTTCAGCATTGTTCTATAAATATCAACTCCTGTTACTACTTGTAAATCCCATAAATAATACATTCCTAAAATTGAGGAAAGGGCACTTCATTGTCATCTAGTCCAGCCTTCTCCTGATGCACTCATGTGTAATCCTGCCTCAACTCTCTCCCAAGGATGGGGAGCTCACTCTCTGAGCAAGACAATCCAAACAACAGTTGGCTAGCTCTCACTGCTAAAAGGTTCTTCTTGCTTTCGATCTCAAACCTGTCTTCTTGTCATTTTGTGTACTAAAAGCGATCTCTTTCAAGGAGCTAGTGTATTAGATTATTTCAAGGTCATAAATCACATCTTCCCAATTGGACCATATGGGCTTTAAGAAAGATGACAAGAACTAGTATTTCTGGGGTGCTTTCGAGTTTATGAAATTCTGTATGTTCACAATGTTCTTTGAGATTCACCACAGCCTGGGAGACAAGGACCATAGGTATGTCGATTGCATCAAGTCAGACCCTGAGGATCAAGAGGAGAGAGGAGGCTGAGAAGGCAAACTGGACACAGATTCTGTGCACACGGCACAGTATTGGTGCCTCCCCAGGAGGCACAGTAGGCACTTTAAAATGGACCTAAAAAATTAAATTGCTAGTCATGGGGAAGGTGCTGATTGGTCATGGCAAATGATTTCCATTGCACTACAACACTGCTAGACAAGTAGGCAAGGTATGCTGGCAGCAACCAGTAGCTTTGCCTAGGAAGCTGCAACAGCAATCTCAGAATACCAGGGGGATGATCTGGTGACTGTCCACTCTGAGGCAGACTGAAGAAAGGCCAGAAAGACCAGGCAACTCCCCAGGCAGTGCACCTGCTCCATGCTCACTAGAAAGGCATTTCAAATAAGAAGAATACACAAGTGATGACTTAGAAGCTGACAGGGAAGCCTCTTACCAGAAGCCACTACCCTTGCCATTGCAAAGTGGATTAATTAATATGCAGATGTCATGTGATATCACTGAGGAAGCAATGCCTCCTTTAAAGATAGGTGCCCTGGACTGTGCTGCAACTTCTCCATTCCAGTTTGTGTTTTGCCAGGAAAGGGGATGGGGAGGGAGAGATTTGGCACACATACCAGTATTGGGACTGGCCTTGCCAAAGGTCATGTCTTCAAAGGAGCCAGTGTCATTTCGTGCAAACAACTGACTTTGGGGAGGCCAGAGAGCAGGAACTGGGAGCAGCCCAATTATCCATTCCCCTTCACATCATCCCCATTCCAGTGACACCAGACTCTCAGTTGTTGGCTTCTGTCCTGCCCTCTCCCACCTTCATGCATTCACTCAGGCCATCTGCTGTTTTTGAGACACTCCATCTTCCCTCCTGCCTGCCAAAATCCTTTTCTGTAGATTTTTCTGGAGTACTTTGGATCACAGGAGAGCAGAGAGGAAACTTCTGCAGCAGGACATCTAGAACTTCTGAGAAACTCAGAAACTTGTCTTCGGTCAAAAGTATTAGAAAGCATGAATATGAAAAGCACCATGATGCAATTTTTGAAAAGGACTGTGTTTTGACTTGGTTGTCAGTGCTTGGTTTTCAGACACTGACATGATTAAATGGCATCATCTGACTCTGAGTCTTGGTTGCCCTCTCCATAAAATGAAGGTAACAATCTCTGCACTGATTGTTACTTATTAGTGTGTGACTTTGGGTGAGTTACCAACCTCTAAGGTCCTCAGTTTCCTTACAGGTAAGACAAGGGATTGAACTAGATGATTTTTCTAGCTCTAAATCCTTTAATGCCTTGACCTAGGACATAGTAAACAAAATGGCCAAACATAGTTGACAAAACAACCACAGAACCAGAAGGGACAAGGAGTACCAAGAGGCAGCAAGAGTGGAAACTAGGAGATTGGATGACGGAGACCTCATGAAGAAAGAACCAATACCAAACAAGTCAACAGAGAAGAAAAGAGCTAGGGAAATACTTGTTTTGCTCTATAAATTAAAAATTAAATTAAAAAAATTTTTAAAAAGTGAATAAAAGAGACACGCCAAACATTTATAACAGAAACAGAAGTCTGCAGTGAAGAGGCTTGGGATGGAGCCAATCCCTGTTGGAACTGTCCAACAGGCAGCAGCAGAACACTGGCTCTGCAAGTTAGCACAGAAGTCTGAACCAGAGAAAAGAAATTGGAAATTCTCTGTAGTAATAATACCAACACTGTCTAATTAGCTAACTATTCTATGCTGCTCTGGGACAAAGAATACACAAATGAACACACCCATTATAGACATAGGCAGATCTCTATTATATATACATATCTACATATGTGCATACATCTACACATATGAAACTGGATCCTTACAGTCAGTCTGGAAGTGATTACTACCAGGGGAGTGGATGGGTTAGCCAAGAGCAGACCAAGGGACTAGGAAGTGACTAGGATCCCCCAGATAGGGGGACTGAAAAAGAAATATGAAATAGTTTTTATTTTATGAAATATTATAAAAGAACTATCAGAGAGCTAGAGAATCAGGAAAGATCAATGTCCTGGAAGCCAAAGAATGAATGAACACCAAGAAGGAAGCAGTGGTCCAAGGAAGCAGCATAAGTCAAGGTTTTTCTTCATTATTTAGGGCAGCAAGGTGGTGCTGTAGATAGAGCACTGGCCTTGGGTTCAAGAGGACAGACACTTAGACACTTGCTACTTACTAGCTGTGTGACCCCGGGAAAGTCACTTAACCCTGATTGTCCCGCCTCCAGGGTCATTTCCAGTTGTCCTGATTCATATGTGACCACAAAACCCAGATGACCCTGGAGGAGAAAGTGGGACTGGTGACGTAGCACAGCATTCCTCTCATTCAAATCTAGTTCATGTACTTGTCATGGCATCTCCTCCCTGATGTCATAGTCTTTTTCAAAAATGAAGGACAAATATTATTATAAAATATTATTATTTTAGGTAAAGGAGAAGGACTGAGAAAAAGCCACTGCCTTTGGTAGAGATGCACTTCAGGGGTTAAGGAGTGATTTTGAATTGAGCAGATGGGGGTGGAAAATACAGACCACATATGTAGTCTGAAAAGAGCAATAAAAATAGGAAAGTACCTTAAGGACGATCTCATCAGGATTGGGAAAGACTTGACCTACACAGACATGACAGAAGAAAGGAACTCAACTACACATCTTACATAGAAATCATAAATTCCCAAACTATCCAATCTCTTCCAAACTTTCCTACTTCAGCTTTGGCTACCACTTTTCTTCTGCATCCTTCTCATCTCCCTAATTTTCCCTCACATACAATCATTTGCCAAGCCTTGTCCGTTCTCCCCTCATGGTATCGTCTCTCCCATCAATCCTCTTGTCTCCCATGATACTGACATCACCTTTTCCGATGCAGGAGCTTATCACCTTCTACCTGGTTAACCAGGTCGCTCCGCACGCCAATCTAGTCTTCCATTCTAATGCCAAATTAATCTTCCTAAAACTCAGATCTGATTATATCACCTCTCTATTCAATCAAATCCAGTGACTTCCTTTGTCTTAAGGCCCTTCCCAACATGGCTCTAACCACTTTCCAGTCTTATTATATATGACTCGCCCATTCACACTTTTTAATTCATTAAAACTGTCTCACATGTGGCAAATGCTTATTGATCGAATATTTAGAAGAATAATTGTCAGGTTTGAGAAGACTCAACCACACCCAGAGGCAAATGCTATACATATTCCATTTCTCAGATTATGAGACTGAGGTTTAGAAAGACTAGGTAATTTGTCTAAAGTGACATAACTAAGTTTCTCAGGGAAATTCAAGGCCAGGTCTCCTTGACTGTAAGACCAACCCTTTACTCATTATGTTGTACCACAAAGACAGGGCCAAGGACAGACTCATCTATGATTATCCTGATATGATATTGCTTCCCAATAGCCCTTTTAAATGAGTGTGAGGGAAGTGGGATGGGCTGCACATTTCAAATGGTAACTTCTTGGAGTCATTTGATTCCACACTTGGTTTTCACTCAAATATGACCTCCCAGCAAAAGCTGGACTCAGGCCAAATCAGGAAGGGGATTCCCTGAGGTGCTACCATCTGTCCCAACTCCTGGAGTTGGCCTTCACAGCACTCAGCAATCCAACCCCCAACTGTGGCAGCCCCCTGACACCCCCTCGTACATGCCCAATCTCATCTCCATGAAGCTGCACAGTCATGTCACGTGTGGACTTTTGCAATGGCCTCTTAGCTCATCTGTCCTGTACTTTCCTAGCTCCTACGATCACCCTGCATGCTGTCATTACAACCATTTTTTTCCCATAGAAAATCCAGGGAGATCATTTTCAGCTCAATTAAAGTTAACCTGCCTGCCTGTCTGCTCTGTCCCTCAGTGACCTCCAACATGGAAGGACTGCAGCAAGGTGTGGGCCTAAGCTGAATGCAGCCCTAGGAAGAAGGAGTAAATGAAGAACTTGGCCCTGGTCCTTTGACCTCCTTCTAGCAGCCCTAGAAGGGTAGTCTAGAAGGCCACCTGGGGAGGAGGACAGCACACTAGAAAAGGGATTCCAGTTCTGACAAGAACCGCTGCTCTTCGAATCTTCCAGTTCGGGGATTCTAGGCGTTTTCAGGGTTCTCCAATCTCCAACTTCCTGCTCCTGGATGTGGGTACAGATCTGGCTACTTGGATCACCCCTTAGCATATAGGCAGAGCTGATATGCTCCAAGAATGAAAGAATGTAATGAATGGCCAGCCCATTAGTAACATCCTCTTATTGGGAACCTGGACTCTGAGACAGGAATTCTCTACTCCATGAAGAAGGCAGGAGTCATTAAGAGGATGTAACCTAGACAGTTAGCTCTGGATAACAAGGAACCCCTTCTCCCCTTCCTCCCTTCTACTCTCCAATTCTTGAATGCTTCTATATCATTTAACCCCTGAGATGACTGCTTCCCCCCAACCTTCATTAACCCAAACCCAACCTGGACTGTCCCCAGGGCTGCTGACCCACAAGAAGCCCAGGATTCAGGCCCATTAACCCCTGCTTGTCCCTTCCTGTCTCCACAGAGGACCAGGGAAGGGAGGAGGTGTGACACAAAGGAAGGCCGACGTGGACTAGAACCGTGGGGACAAAATCTGTTCAGTGCTTTACCTATTGCTGCTGTGTCACCTTGTTCCAGTCACTAGCCCCTATTTTCTGGTTTCTGTGAAGTGAGGGGGACACAGAATGTTGGACACTGCTCCTCCCATAACAGAGGTCCTCAGGTCCAGACTAGACCCAAATCTGAGGAAGCCCCACCCTGCTTCTGCCATACCCTTTAACCCAACCCAACCCAGGAGCCCTGGGCAGAGCTAGGACATCCAGGCTGGAGGCGGGTTCCAGGGAGCCCTCTTTTCCCTCCCCGCCTCCCTCCTTCAACACAGCTCTACCTACCAGGGCCGAAGAGCACTGCCAGAACTCATGGACCCCAAGGTGCAGAGAAGCAAAGAGGTGGGGGGGGGATGGGGGGATGGAGGCTTAGTTTCAGATCTAGGGCTTACGGACTGACACCCACCCTCCCTCCCTCACCTGGGGCAGCCAAAGCTGTTCGGCTCTGCTGGCAGGACAGGACAGAGGAGACCGTAGAGATGGGCCCCTGGCATCCTCTCCAGTGCCTACAGCAGCAGTCTGGAGTGGGCTGGTGGGGTAGGAGGAAGGGAAGGAGGAGGAGGGAGGGGGGGAAGGAGGAGGAGGAGGGAGGGGGGAGGAGGAGGAGGGAGGGGGGAGGAGGAGGAGGGAGGGGGAAGGAGGAGGGGGAAGGAGGAGGAGGGAGGGGGAAGGAGGAGGAGAGAGGGGGAAGGAGGAGGAGAGAGGGGGGAAGGAGGAGGAGAGAGGGGGAAGGAGGAGGAGGAGGGGGAGGAGGAGGAGGAGGGGGAAGGAGGGGGGGAAGGGGAGGAGAGGGGGAGGAGGAGGGGGAGGAGGAGGAGGGAGGGGGAGGAGGAGGGAGGGGGAAGGAGGAGGAGGGAGGGGGAGGAGGAGGAGGGGGAAGGAGGAGGAGGGGGGGGAAGGAGGAAGGAGGAGGAGGGAGGGGGAAGGAGGAGGGGGAAGGAGGAGGAGGGAGGGGGAAGGAGGAGGAGGGAGGGGGAAGGAGGAGGAGGAGGAGGGGGGGAGGAGGAGGAGGAGAGGGAGGGGGAAGGAGGAAGAGAGAGGGGGAGGAGGAGGAGGGAGGGGGGAGGAGGAGGGAAGAGGCACCTACTGCTAATGGGGCTCTGAAGCCCTGGGAGGGATGAGCAGTCAGAGGTGGGACTAGGATGTGTCTAAAGTCCCTTCTTACTTCTCACATTCCCTGTTCTAAGGTGCCTCCGGGTTCCCATCCAGCTGTGGTAACTCTCCATAGCTGTCTGGCATCCAGGTAACTAAGTAGCCCACCTATCCAATGGCTTGGCCCTTCTGGGCAGCATATGTGTTTCATCATTCCCTTGGCCTTTCCTCTGAGGATGGCTAAGCTACTCTCCCTGGAGGGAGGGAGAGGCTCCCCTGGACCACCTGAGCAGGTCTGCTTCTCTAGAAGCTCCAGTGACAGAGATCTGTCTTTGGATCAAAACCTGTCCAGGACTTTTGGTAGGCATAAGCCTTGCAGTTTGATGCCCACCTTGTTCTATTAGTCCTTAGGTGATTATCAACAAGATCATGAAGGAAAGTCTAAGTCAGAAGAGCTCAGACACACAGAGAAAGGGGTTGCTAACACAGGGTTAGAATCCCAGGACATGGCTCTTTCTACTCCATTACTGAGTGTGTGTGTGTGGGGGGGGGGGACTGGCTAACCCTGACCCAGGTGGGGATGATCCCACCCTGCTACCATGATGTCAAGAGTCCCTAACTCTCAATGGGAGGGACTTGCCACCCTCCCCCCCAAGGGTCCTCTGAACTGAGGACTCTTATGGCTGCTCTCACCTCCCCAATTTTGGTTAATAGATTTTACCAAACCTTTTTTTAGGTCCTTCTCAGAGCAAAGTCCTAGAAAACTTCAGTTCAAGTAGGATACCCACCTCCCAACTAAGAATGTCCCTGGAGACACCCTGGAATGTCAGACTCATTCACCTCATCAGCTAAGGCAGGACTTGCCATCAAGGAGAGCTTAATCACTGGAAGACCCTCTTGGTCTCTACTCCCTGCCTTGTGAAAATACCAGGTGTCTGCTAGGACACAGCTTCCATGCCCCGACTTCCAAAAGCCAGCCTCAGAACCTGAGAAGAGGGAGGCCAGGAATCCTTAATCCATCAGGATCAGCATTCTGACCAAGACATTTCATATGGGGGAGGGCACCTTATGCCTATTTTATGTTGGGGAGGGAGATCCTGGAACACAGGGAAGAGCAGAAATTGAAGAACCCATCCCCATAGGGTTGCCCAGACCCCTCAGCCCCAGGTCTTTCCTTCCCAGTTCCTTCTCTCACTTACTCCACCCTGATGACTGAGGTCCTGGACTGGAAATCCAGGCCAACACTCAATCCAAGAGCTCCCAAGCTCCAGGAGGATGGCAGTCCACCAGATTTCCCTTCCTTAACTGCTTCCCCCTCAGCACTCCCTTCTGATCAATGCAATTCAGTAATCACCTAGTGTGGACACATCTTATTCAATATGGAGATACACCAAAGATGACCCTGCCCTCAGGAAGCTCCCCAGTCAGGTAGGGGAGTGCAGACCTGCCCCTCGAGCCAAAGGTGGAAAGTGCTGCAAGCCTCCAGTCAAGTTTTTCTTCCAGGGAGCCTCAGAGAAGATTGCCTAGAGAAGGCTGCCCAGCCGTGGGCTAGGATCAGGGCTCCATCCACACGGAAGATGCTGCTTCTTCCTCTCTGACTCAGAACCACCAAAATGGCTGCCTGGAAGTCTGAGCGCTGTTCTTTGGGAGCAAATTATTTTAACCGTTACTTTTTAAGTCTCAGAAAAACCAGCGGCTATTGATTAATGTCTTTAAAGGTGACTGAAAGTCAAGGAAAAAAGACCTGCAAGAACCTACAGCTGTTGTCACATTTCCCAAGGGTTTATGCTTGTTTTTGTAGCTTGAAAAGGCACATTTTGGAGGAAATGGGATGATCCTCTCTAGCTGGCTGAGAAGTAATATCAAAATGAAGCTGACTCTGAAGCTGGGAGTCCTCCGTGCACCCTCCAAAAGAGAGGGGGGAGAGAACCATTCAAATCAAATGTCTGGCACGTGATGTAACTCAAGATCAGAATCTGAGGAGATCAAGTCCTACTCTCCCAGGGTTCATGGCTATACTTTGTTTTTGTTGTTTGTTTTTTATGAATGAGAAGATCAAGACCCAGAGAAGGGTTCTAAAGGGTTCCAAGTAACAGGAAATAAAGCCAGGAAATCAGCCCAGGTTTCAGACTACAGATCCTTCCCATCCTGCCAAACTGTGCAGAACATGTGCTCCTTGGAGGGCAGCCCTGGGCTCAAGGACGGAACACAGCTTAGACTACATTTTTCACTGAAATGTCTCCCCCTGGGAGCTCCATAGAGCAGGATTGGAGGTCACTCTGTGCAACAGAACTTCATGGCCCCTCACAAAAAGGCCCCGGAATGGGGGTGGGGATACTGCTCTTGATAAGCCCTGGGAACTGTGTAATCACTTTACTTCTCTGGGTGTCTGCTCCTCATCATCAAATGGATGGGTGGGGGGAGTGGTAATCATCCTGACATTACTCACTTTCAGGGCTGTGATAGCACCCAATGGCAGAACCATTACTCACCATCCTGAAGATTTTTTTTAACAGACACATTTGGGTGTTGCACAAGTATATGCTTTAGTTGCTAACATGGACCAGTGGAGATCTGCATTGTGGAGGGAATGGTCCCATTGAAGAGACCTCAGAATCACTCAGGGGTTATACATCTAGCAGTGCACTTGGCTTAGCCCAAACCAATTTAGGCTGTGAGAAAGCCTTGGGTAAAAGTTCCCTACTGTTCCTGACCTCCTTCACAGAGATGAGACCTAAGAGGTTTCTGGGCAAGGACTACTCTCCAGGTCAGCACAACCCACACTTCATAAGGTTCAACCCCAGACTTGAAACAAGGGTCAAGGCAATTCTTTTCACTCTTCCTAGTCTACCAAAGATGCACCCCTGGGACTAGCCACCATGCTCTCTGGGTCCTGGGAGACCCTGATTCCTCTGTTTCCTCCTCTCATTCCACACCATTGCCTTCCTTTAGAAACAAATGTATTGCTACATCATCTCCATGTTCCAATGTGCTGGTGCCCACTTTCCCTCTGAGAGTCATTCCATGTAACAAAATAGAAAGAAGAGGAAAAAAACTACTTTTCAGTAACCAGCCAGAACAACGAAAAAGTCTATTATGACATGCTGTATTCCACACCTATGGCCCTCCACCTCTGCCCAGGAGTAGGTAAGGTGCCTGCTCCCCATCCTGTTTAATAAATAAGGAAGATACGTTGAGTAATGAGGGAAATTCAGCACGATGGAGGAATGCATCACAGTAACTGCCAAGTTCTCCTCAGAATCACTCATTGAGTCTCACCATCATGCCTATGAAAGAAATTCTCCCATTTTACAAATGAGCAAAATCCAGGTTAAAGAGAGAGAACACTTGCCTGAGGTCACAGTTCTCAAGTAGCAGAGCACTATTTCAAGTCAAGTTTTCCCAGTTCCAAGCCAGGTAGTCAACCTCCCAGTCAGCAGTTAGTCAACCAGTATTTAAAAAGTGGGTACCATGTACTGAGGCTGCTAGGCAGGGGCCATAATGCTCAGAGAGTTGGACCTGGAGCCAAAGAGACCAGAGTTCAAATCTGGTCTCAGAAACTGACTGTATGACCCTGAGCAAGTCATTTAACCCCGTTTGCCTCCATTCCTCATGTGTTCAATGAGCTGGAGAAAGAATGGCAAACCACTTTAATATTTCTGCCAAGAAATCCCCAAATAAGGTCATGAAGAGTGACGTGACTGAAAAGACTAAACAGCACATGTCAGGTGGAGCAGCTGGATGGTGTGGTGGTTGGAATGCCAGAAAGATCTGAGTGTGATCTTGGACACTTATCAACTGTGTGACCTTGTCAAGTCACTTAAACCCTACTTGCACTGGAGAAGGAAATGACAAGCCCCTCTAGGATCTTTGCCTAGAGAACCTCAAGTGGGGCGGCCAAGAGACACACACACACAACAGAACCACCACAACAACATGTGCTAGGCACCATTAGCTCCTTTAGGAGCTCACATTCTCATGGAATAGTGCTGGTAAAGTCCTTGATTGAGGTGTTCAATTGATATTCACAACCATCACAGATAAAAGCTATGATAACCTCATTTAATTGATGAGAGAGGAGTTCAGATTTGCATTAGCAGAGTCTGAAGCAGGATTTGAACTCATATCATTTTCACTTTATCATATACATCACCTTCTCTCCTATGACATTGCCAGCAGTCTGGTGCAAGCATTCATTGCCTCACCTGGCCTAGCCTGAGGTGGGGAGGGGAGGAGGGGAAGGGAGAGGAAAAGGTGGGGAGAGTCTGCCTGCCCATTCTCCATTCAGCTGTCAGAATCCTTACTGTAGCCCAGATGGACCCTTTCAATCACCTCCAGGATCAAATACAAAATGTTATTTAGCATTCAAAATCCCCCCTAGTCTGCCTCTCCCACCTTCTTTGCTCCATGTTTTGAGGTACAGCACACTGTCTGGTGAACCTCACCCAAAATGCCATCTGTCCATCCTCCCAACCACAAGACCTTTTCTCCTCTTTACCTTGCCCTAGTTAAAACCCTGACTTCTACAGGAGACCTTTCCCAAACCCTATTCATTCTAGTGCCTTCCTTTGGTTACACATTTCCTATTTATCTTGTATCTCTCTTGTTTGGCCATATTTGCTTGCTTGTTGTACCTTAACCTTTTACCTCTTTTTGCATCCTTAGCATATTGCCAGGATCACACTGGCACTTACTGCTTGTTGACTGCCCCCCTGATTGACTGATGTGACTCCAATATATAAATGGACACAAGGCATTTGCAAGTCCCTTAATCTACAGATGCTGTGAAGGGTCCAGACTCTCATGGGGAGGCCAAGCTTTTCTGGCTGCTCCCCTGGGCCAGGCTTGTCTATATCTCCTTAAAACCTGTTTAACTGAGTTGTTTATAATTGACAAAGTACTTTACCCTAATTATCTCATTAAACCATCCCCTTGGTCCTGTAAGGTTGGAAGATCAGAGCAAGGATTGGCCTTTCTTTTTCAATGGTCTGGACACCTTCTTTTGGCCGTTTGGAGCTCTGGGATGTTCAGGGATTTCTCACTTGTTTCTCTTTACTGGGTCTACTTTCTTCTCAACCCCTTAAAATAGTTAACCCTGCAAAGTTCTTTCTAGACAAACTTCTCTTTCTATGCTCTTTCCCTTGAGGATAATGTGCTCCATGACCTCAGGCACCACTTCTACCAATCCCTGTTCAGCACCCATCTCTCCCCACCTCTATACCTCCAATTTTTTTCAGGTCCCCTTCCCTTGGACATCCTGCTAGTAACTCCAATCTAATATGTCCAAGACTGTATTTATCCTATTTCATCCAACCTTGCAACTCTACTTTCCTGTTAATATGGGTGCCACCTTCCCCTCTTCCTACACTTGAGCCTTGGGGTCCTCTTTGACTCTACCCTCTTCCTCATCCCTCCCAATGCAGTGGTCCCTGTCCTTACCCTATCGATCTCACTTGGCTCCTCCCCTTAGTCCTAACTAAGGATCTGGTAGGATCCAATTAACTTAAAGCTGAAGGAGATCTTAGAGCCCATCTATTCCCACAACACCATTCTACAGAGGAAGAAACTTTGGCCAGAGAGGAAGGTTTCCAAGACACATCTTGTAAATCCCAAGAAAGCAATCCTTCCACTGCCCCACACTGCCTCCTACTGGCCTTCTCCTATAGACTACTGAAATCATCTTGATATTCTTCCAGGCATCTCCCTCACAATCCACCTATCTTCATGCTGCCTGAGTCATCCTCCCAGAACCCTCCTTGGACCTAAACATTGCTGGGGCTCCCAATGTCTTCAATATCCTAGGCTCTGGGTCCTCCTCAGTTCTAACTTTCCATGCTACATGTCCAAAAGTCCTTCCAAAGGAAACCTAGAATCATAGAAGAGAACTGGATCCAGAGGCAGGAGAAAGACATCCCCCTCTCAGTTTCTTTATTTTTTAAGATGAGAAAGTTGGGTTACATAACCTATAGGATCCTTTCCTCAGATTTGAAGGACCTTCCCAGCTCTTACATTCCATGTTCAGCATTTCTTCTCAGAGCTAATATTTTAAAATTTGCGTTTTAAGGCCTCATTTGGGTAAGAATCTAAGATCTTTCCCAGCTCAGAAATGCTCTTTTCTAAGCTCTGTCCAAGCTCAGATGTTCCCTATTCTAAGCTCCTTCCCAGATCTAATATACTATGATCATCAAATTGGGCAAGAGAGGAGCTGCTACCAAGGGCAATTAAAAAAAAAACAAATTACATTAATTCATGGTATCTAAATTTCAAATAAAGTCACTGACAGCTCTGCTTCCTACTCGGATCATGTTTTTTTTTTAAAATAAACACTAATTTAGAAAATCTAACTTCAAATGAACTACTTGCTGATCCTCTCTCCTCTTTGTCTGACATCATCATCTTTCTCCCCAATGGGATTGTCATAATATTTTGAGCCCATATGGGTCCTACCTATCACAGAAGCTGGCCAAGGATTTCCTCCACTACCTCAGATCTTGCAGTGATGATAGGCTGGCCCATTTACTACCCCATAAATCCTAATGAATGAATGAGGTTTTCCATATATGTAACTAGCAGGTCTTTCATAAAAAGAAAGGAAGATAGATGGATGGAAGGAAGGAAGAGGAGGGAGGAAAAAGATGATTCCTCTCTTCCTCCCTCTCATGCTTACAACGAGCAGGTAGCAGAACTTGAGCTCAAACTCTAGATCAGGGTTGTCCAAACTTACTTTTACAAGTTTTTACTGAGACATAGATTTTGATTTACCATTTTAGTGAGAGTTCTGTGGTAGTGGGGCTTCAGTTACCAAAGTGCATTTTGGACAGCCCTAGATGACTGGTGTGATAGCTTTCTGGGAGTTTGGTCTTTCTACCATACCATACTGATTTCTATTTTCAAATGATAAGAGAAGCTTCCATCCCACCAATAGAATAGAAATGTAATTATCCAGAGGAACAAAATGAGGGGGGAAGTTAGGTCATCCCAGTCTAAGATTCCAACCCACTCTGACATTCCATGCTTAAGAGTTCTCCCAGCTCTGCCATTCTCTGTTCTAAGGTCTCTCTAAGTTCTGACTTTCTATGATTTTAATTTGAATCATATTTATGCTATGATGCTTTTTTAATAACCACAAGCTTATTTGAAACTCCAACTTTCCCTCTCAGAATCCCCAAAATATTAAGACACCAACTCACACCATATCCAAAAATAACTAAGTGAGCACATGCTTCTGTTCTGAAGGAACTTAGGAGAAACTCCAAGTAAAGGAAAATGGACTTTATCCAAATGGCCCCAACTGAAAATATAGTTGTTCTATTTGTGACTCTGAAGGTCTTCAAGCTGATACTTGTCTCCTTTCCTGCTTTAAATTGCACTTTAAGGGACTTGGGAAGCATTTGAGCCTCATTCGGGAGCCTCAGGCTGGAAATAAACATTTGTGTGGGTTGTCATTCTAGCTAGTGGATGTAACTCAGAAACAAATTTCCCATTGGCGGGATCCCAGTTGACTGGTGCTTTTGAAGGTAGAGTGTGTGCTCCTGTTCATGGGAGGGAGGCAGGCAGGCAGCAGAGCCCAACCAGGAGACTAGGCCATGCAGCCCAATGGAATGTAAAGAGAACTGGACTTAGGTCTGGAAGGTTTGAGGACTATTTTGAGCTCCCACAACTCTGGAGGACTGAGAACAAGTCATTTCACCCTTATAAGATTCAGTTTCCTCATTTGTCAATTTGGGATAATCCTTGTCTTCACTCCCTTACAGGACTGTTATGAGGATTCATTCATTCATTCTTATGGAAACCATTTTGTGATCCATAAAATGCTATGCAAGCACGTAAATGTAACTTCATTCACTTTTCTTCCTGTGCCTTCCCTTCTTCATCTTTATAGTGGGGATAATAATATTTATGCTGTGGAGTATATAGGCATTGGTTTCCAGATATTGTCATGTCTTGCCTCCTCTCCCATACATAAATATAGTAAACCATTTAGTGAACTACAAAATACGATATTAATGTGGCATCATTTGGAATTATACAGATCTGTGATTGCATTGGTATGGGGAACTCTGAGTGCAGAGACATCTACTAGCAATGCATAGAAGCAATATTTTAAAAGCTTATGAGAAAGTAACTGGGGATGTGGAGAAGGGAAATGAATTGGCCAGTGTCATAGACTGGGTCAGGGATGAAACTTGAACACAGATTTTCCTGATTTCAGGCATGTTTTCTAACAACCACAATATACCCTGCCTCTGTTTATAATGCTATCAGTATTAAATATTATAACAATCTAAATGGGGTTCACAACACATTTTCCTCACAATGATGAGAATGGGAAACCCATTATATATGCATATATGTACCCACACACATATATAATTACTTTGAGGTTTGCAAAACTCTTGATATTTATGATATTTATGACCTCTTTTCATCCTCCAAATAAACCCTTCACAGTAAACACCAAGGGTAACCCCGTCTCATTTTACAGATGAAGGAACCAAGGTTCAGGGAGCAAAAAGGCTTGCCTGTTGTCCAAGGTAATATGACTAGGAAGAGGTGGAGAGAAAACTTACACACTTCAAGTTCAGCATGGTTTCCACAACATTCTCTGTTCATTCAACAATGACTACGAGCAAGCCCTTATGAACATCATTGAGGGAGATGCAGGGATAAATTGGCACAACCCTAAAGACAGCTTAGTAAAGAGGATAAGATACATACATTGGATAATTCAACAAAATAGAACTGATTTCAGTTCAAAACTGGTGTCAATCACTAACTATGTGACCCTAGGCAAGTCACTTTTAATCCTCTTTGTCTTAATTCACTGGAGAAGGAAATAGCAAACCATTTTCTTTACCAAGAAAACTCAAAGACTCATAGTATGAACCATGGGGTCACAAAGAATTGCTATAACTGGACAATCATTAGACTGAAAGTGCCTTAAAGATAGGGACTATTTTTTTAGGGGAAGCAGCTAGTTGGTGCTGCAACGGAGAGAATGCTGAAACTGGGGACCGGAAGATTCCTCTTCCTGAGTTCAAAACTGACCTCAGCAACTTACTAGTTGTTTGGCCACGGGCAGGTCATTTAACCTTGTTTGCTTCAGTTCATCATCTGTAAAATGAGCTGGGGGGTGTGTGGCTAGGTGGTACAGTGGATAGAGTACCAGCCCTGGAGTCAGGAATACCTAAGTTCAAATCTGGCCCCAGACACTTCATAATTACCTAGCTGTGTGGCCTTGGGCAAGCCACTTAACTCCATGGCCTTGTAAAAAAAAACTATAAAAAATGAGCTGCAGAAGGAAATGGCAAACCACTCCAGTATCTCTGCTAAGAAAACCCAAATGGGATCACAAAGAGTCAGATGCAACTGAAAAATGACTCAACAACATGTGCTCTGAGTTCATCTAAGGGACAAAGAAGTATCAAAGGTACAGGTTTGGTGATGGATCCCAGATCATTTCATTGCCCTCTCACCTTATCACATACCAACCCTAGACATGCCCATAAGGATGTATTCCCTTTAAATAGTGCAACCTTTAGGCAATCCATGAGAATAGAGTGCAAAGGTTATTGTCTCCATTTTACGGATAAAGAAACAGGATCAGTGTGGCTAAGTCATTGACCTGGGTCACACAAATAATACATACTGAAATCAAGAATAGAACCAGATCTCCCTTCCACTTCTACGACCTGGCTTTTTTTTGAAGTCCAGAGAAAGTTTGGGGTTTGTGCAGCTGAAAAGGTTTGTCCCCCTACACACTCAAGAGAAGGGCTAGGCTAATGTTCTGAAGATCATTTCAGGCAGAGATATTTGATGAAGACTTCAAGTTGTACTTTGATAAAGTCATGGGGCAATAAAATATAAGCATGATTCTTTTTTGTAATAAAATAAAAGTATTAGAAAGCAAATTCATTCAATATAGGCTCAGTGAACGCCTCTTTTGGACAGCTTCTGGAACAGAAAGGATGAGAATGGGTGTCATATACTTCATTCTTTTTCCACATAGTTTTGATCTTTATATTTTTTAATGAATTTCACTCCATGTCATTTGGAGATTATGAAGATGTAGCACTGGAAAGCATGCCTTAAAGCCAAGAAGGACTGAGTTCATGATTTAGTCTGTGTTAGAAATAGGTCATGGACTCAGTCCTTCTTGGCTTTAAGGCACCCCTTCATGAACTAGACAACTCTCTGAGATAGGAAGTTGCCCAGATGCCAGCCTGAATGGGTGGAGAGAATTCCCTCATCTAGAAGTTCCTCTTCCAGTTAGTGCATTCCTGTATCACTCATTTGGGCTGAATCAGGTCAGGAAAGGCTTCCCCAAAGAAACTTATGCCAGATCATGAAAAATAAGCTAGCTTTGGAGAAGCAGAGGATAAACACTCCTGAGCATTAGAAAATGGATTCATTTCAACCCATTTTCTCCTCTTCTTCCTCTGGTCTATTTCATTCCCTTATCCTCAAATGAAGCAGATGATACAAGTAGTGAAGACTGTATCAGGAAAGAGTCATGAACTCTTAGTCATAATTAGAGTTTGAAAATTCAGTGACAGGAAGCAGGGCCTTCAACACACATTTGTTCAATAAGAATGTCATCAACAAGAAAGCTCAAAGTGCTGTAACACACAATTAATTATGCTGATCAAAGCCCCTCCAGGAGGGGTCAGCAGGGGGGAGTGCAGGGTAATGAAAACATTTATCTATTAAGGCACCACAAATACTTCCTGAAGAGAACTGGAGGAAACATTTTTATGTTTTTGTTTGGATAAAGACAACTTTCCTAGAAGACTGATCATCTCCAGCAACATAACATCTTGTAAGTCCTACTGAAAGGGAGCTTGACTAAGGAGGAGGAAAGCTGGTGCCCCATAGTAGATTTGCAATTAAGAAAAAACATAAAAACATAAAAAAGCATCCCCTTAACCATTATCTTTCTTTGGATGCAATGCCCCATAATCACGAAAAAATTGTTATTATTATTATTATTGAGTTTTGTTCAACTCTTTTGGACTCAGTGGACTATTGCACACCAATACTGTCCACAGAGTTTTCATAGCAAAGATGCTGAAGTGGTTTGCCATTTCCTTCTCCAAGACAAACAGAGGTTAAGTGACTTGCCCAGGAATACACAGTCAGTGTCTGAGAGGATCTGATTTGAACTGACTTCAGGTCCAGTGCTCTATCCACTGAGTCACCTAGCTGCCTCCAGCTATAATTCAAGTAATAACAATACATCACATTTATTTAATGCTCTAACATTGCAGAATCTTTGTCTACATGATTCTATTTGAATATTATGACAACTAACTTAGGCGGATGGTATTATCATCCCCATTTTATAGATGAGAAAACTGAGATTCAGAGAATTTGACTTGTCCAGGGTCATAAGTAAATGTCAGAGATGAACCTAAATCTTCCTGACTCTAACTCCAGCACCCCATTCTATGCCAGATGGTCTCTCATAAGCTAAGCAAGTATCTAAAGAAAAGACTGGCTAAAGAGTCCACCCCCCCCCCCCCATCTGAATCCATCTGCCTGGCTCAAGTAGTTCAGAACCATTTCCTCTTAGCGCTGTATTCAACAATAATTCCACTTTCTCAGTCATGTGACATCTAGGACATGCCAAATCTGAACCACTACTGGAATCCCTTGAACAATGATCAGGTGCTCAAAATGGAAAACAGGTTCAGATAACAGACACTATAGGAACAGGGTTCATCAAGTGCATCCTCATTCTTATGGATCTCAGAGCCACAAAAATGGGAAAAACACTGAAGTGAGAAGAGGGAAAGAATAGCAAAAAAGAACTGGAGTGGGTTCTTGCTGAGCATCATAGCCAGCATCAGTCTCCACTGCCATTTGTATTAGTATTACTTTAACCCTGTTGAAAGGCAACTAGCATAATGGATAGAATGTTTAACCTGAATTCAAATCCTAATTCAGGCTAGTATTATCATGGGCAAATCACTTAACCTCTCTAAGCCTCAGTTTCTTAATCTATAAAATGAGGTTAGACAAGATAATCTCAAAGGTCCCATTCAGCTCAAAATCTAGGATCCTCCAAAAATCAGTCCAACTTCAGTTTGTGTCTTGCACCTTTGTATCTTGCCTCCATCACTTACTAGCTGTATCACTGAAAATATCATTTCTTCTCTCTGAATCTTGGCTTCCCCAATGGAGAAATGGTACACTACTTAGAGTGCTAACCTCACAGTATAGCTTTGCCATTCCAAAAAGAAAACAGCCCAAAAGCCCTTTGAAGCTTTTTAAAGCCCCACAAAGATGTCAGCATTTTTCAGGTAATAAAAGTCTCAGTCATTTTAGCTTCTTTGCCCAAATGTCAGAGCTTTCAGACCACAGCTGAATTCTGGCTATGGCCAGCACAGGGACTGAAGCCACAGCCTGTGATTCAGCACAACGGCCAGTTCCCTCTCTGAAGTACCAGGCCGGCTCTGGATTCAGCACCATGACCAGCTCTACCACGGTGGTTCCCAAAGAGTATCCCTGTGGGAGCTTAGTAAGCTGATTCCTTTCACTGTTCTCTGGGCATCGTAGGCACGCTACCTTGAATCAGGAACCCCAGTCCTGGTGCTGTGACACCTCAGTATTTACATTTGCATCAAGATGTGTTCCCTCACTTAAGGACCGACCTTAGGCTAGTCACAATCTGGAAGAAACAGTTTCTGTTGTGGTGAGAACATAATATATTTTAAATCACTTGTAGATATGAGAATTTGCTGCATTCCCAAGTCACTTCAAGTTATCACATTCTCTAGCAAGCAATGCATAAATGAATTAAATGTTTACTTTGTGGCAGTCAGTGAGCTAAGTTCTGAGGATGCAAATACAAACAAAAACAAAAAGAAACCTTGCCCTCAAGAAGCTTCCAATCTAGTAAATATCTACCTTTATAATTTTGGTTGAGATATTGTCTATAATCTTTCATGGTAGGAAAAGGAATAAAACAACAAAAAAAGATAAAAACGATTATTATTCTAGATTGTTAGATACACTTACTGCTTCTAGAAATTCCTTTTTCTCTCATCTATATATCTGAGAAGCTAGCATCCTTGGAGTGAACAAGCAAAGCTCTATTGGATGAGTCCTTGCATCTGGGCTATTCAGCACTCCACCAAAGGTATCTCTTGGGCTACAATTCTCTCTCTCTCTCTCTCTCTCTCTCTCTCTTTTAGGTTTTTGCAAGGCAAATGGGGTTAACTGGCTTGCCCAAGGCAACACAGCTAGGTAATTATTAAGTGTCTGAGACTAGATTTGAACCCAGGTACTCCAGACTCCAGGGCCAGTGCTTTATCCACTACACCACCTAGCCGCCCCTGGGCTGCAATTCTCATCCTGTTGTTTATTTCCTGGAAATCTAATAACCAACTACTATATAGGAGGCATGTGGTAAAGACAGAGCAAGTTGCAGTGTATCCCCTCTCATGGCTCACTGTGGGTTTGCAGAAGGTGAGATAACAGCATAGATAATGATACAGGTCTATAAAGTCTCTAAGCAGCTTTTTACACATTCAGTTTCTGGCAAAATGACATAATAAGAGATGGTGAAAGCTATAGAAAGGTCATAAAAATGGACAGTGAGACCTGGCTGTTCCAACCGAGTTTGGCTAGAATGCATAATGACCAGAGTGCTAATCAACAGTGGTCAGGGTGACATTATCCAGGGCCAACCTGAGAGATCAGGTATAATAGAAAAGTCCCAGGAGGCAAGCCCAATATTACATTAGAGTAGGAGTCTTGACTCTACTGTGAGTTTTCTATGTGACATTCTATGGAAAGTCACATATCTTCTCTGAGCTACTACTCCCTTTTTTGTTTTTGTAAAATGAGGTAGATGATGCTTGTCCTTGCAACTTCATGAGGCTGCTTTGAGAATTCAAAGTCATCATGAATATGAGACTGTTTGGAGAGCTACAAGGGTTAAGGCTTCACTCTGATCATCATTCCCAGTTTATTCTATAATGACAATCCAGAAGGGCATCAGACACAAGTTTACATGGCCTTTCCATCCAGTAATATCAAAGAAAGTAGAACATACATGCATTCACATACATGTATCCACAAATACAAATGGAACATGAATTTTGGGGAAGTGACAAGGGTTCTAGACTTGGAATCCATAGCAATAGAACCCTCTAGCTCCTTTAGACACCATCATCCATGATTTACTGTCTTATTGTCACTATCTCACAAAGTGATTGTTGAAAGTAATGTGTTAACTGAAAAATATCACAGAAATGTTCATCATCACTATGATTCATAATTAATTAATAAAGTCCACTGAGTGAATCCCAATTTCAACAGATTACCTGCCTTTAGGTCTCTTGGAATAAGTCTTAATTGGCACAGTGGAAGGCATGTTAAACATGGAGTCTAGGCCTGTGATTTCATTGACCTAGGAAAGCCCCCAGTAAGGGAACTCCCCATACCAATACAGTCAGCATCTTCTCTGAGCTTTATAGTCTGAAGGAGTCAACTAGAGCACCCAGACATGAAGTGACTTGATCAGGGAAATTCAGGCAGTATCTAGGCCTTCCTGACTCTAAGGAGGCTGGATCTCTAGCCATTAAACAACACCACTGCCAAGTTCAACAGGACATGAATCCAACAAAGAGATCCTCAGACCCAGTTCTAGTTCTAATTTTAGTTCCATTTGGTAACTAGGTGCCTTGGGCAAGTATCTTTTCTACAAGCTTCCTTACCTGTAGGTGTTAACAAAAGCTGAGTTTTTATTTCTCAGATATTCAACATGCAAGGCCTTCAGATTGATGAACAAGAGAAAAGGGGTCCCTGATCTAGAGTCAGATGGACTCTCAGGATATTAGATGCAGAGTTGTATGATGTCTCAGGGGCCATTTATTCCAACCTCAAGAACATTCAGCAAGGGAAGGGGTCTCACCTTCCCAAGGTCTCCCAGCTAAGGAAGAGGCAGAGTTGGGGGTCCCTGACTACAAAGCACTCTTCTTTGAACTACACCTCAAGATTTTGTACCACCTGGACCTGGCCTGCTCCTGGGTAATGTGAACAGACACCAAACATTCTGTCCTTCCCCCTGAGGTATTTTTAGAAAGAACAGCACTTCTTACTGGAAACATAGAATGTGGTGAAAATAAGCTTTAGATTTTCAATTCAATACACTGAGGGTAGAAGGGGGAGGGGGGAAGCCTTGTGAGCTGGATTTAATGGCAATGTCTTGGGGTGGGGAGGCCTTCACTGAGATGTTTCTCCTCCACTCCCAGAGCAGACTGATGGAGGCTTTCCTCCTGGCAGACTTATGGGGATGGCACCTGGTCCTCCCATTTTGAGTAGGACTGGAACCAAGGGCACTTCTCCAAAGGCCTTTAGTGGGGAAAGTGGGTTGCTGAGCTACAGAACAAAAGAAGAATGCAGCAATAAATGTGTTAATTAAAAGATTTCTTTCTGAGGAGCATTAGAAAGTGGTGAGAGCCAAGGCCACCCATTCTGTCCCCAGTCCTCCACGACTACACAGACGAGCTCACAAACTCATGGCTGAGGAACATTTCCACTTCTGACTCCTGGCAGGATGCCCTGGCCTTCACATTCCCCCCTTTCCCTTTACTGCCTCTCAGCCCACTCACCTCCCCCTCTCCCCACTTAGCCACAAAGAACTGAAAAATTGCTTTTGTGGTAAAGACAACACATGGTTAAAGATAGTGCCTGATAGGTTGGGGCTGCGAGCTCGCCAATTTGGAGGCAGTGTGGAGCAGTGTTCAAATCACAGCTTATCACTTACTCCCCAGTCATGGAATTCTGAGCAGCTCCCCTTGTCTCAAAGCTCAGCATCCTCCCCTGTAGACAGTGCTAGAATAGCAACTCCTTCTGAAGGTAGGTGGGAATTTCATATTCAGCGACAGATAGAAAACTTTCTGCAAACATTAAAGGACCATAAAATGCTGTTTCTTATTGGTGGTGTTTACTGCTGCTGCTGCTGTTGTTGATGCAGATTAAGCCTGGGTTTACAAGGTCCTTTCCAGATCTCTAGAATCATCAACACTGACAGCAGAGCCAGAATTTAGATCATTGTCAATGGCAACATGAATGGCATGGCAGCATTTGGCTGCTGGTTAGCAGTCAAGACATGGGATGAGCTGCCTATCTGGAAGAGGGAGTGAGGGGGCAGTGGATGGAGAGCTTGCTTCAGAACCAGAAAGTCATGGATTCAAATCCCACCCTGGACACATCCTGGCTGAGACTGACTTTTCATTGACTTTTTGTGGCTCCTGAAGGACAAGTCTGCATTGGGACTTTATGAATAAAGTCTCTCCACTGTCACTCTGCCAAGGGTCCCATGTTCTTGAGCTAACTTCAGAATATCACAGGAAATGCAGCAGTAATTCCTGGGCTTAAGAAAGTCCCTTGGAAATTAGAAGGGGTTGAGGAGTTCTGGATGCTCAGTCCCAGTCAGACCAGATGGGAAGCATTGCCATTTGTTTGGAGTACTGCCTTTTTGGCAATATCTTTCCTAAGTGGGAGCAGGTCAATCCCCACAAGAGTCATCAAGCTACACCTAGGGACAGACTTTGGAAGTCAGTTCAACTCCTTCATTTTATAGAGCAGTAAACTGAGGTTCAAAAGGGGAAATGTCTAGCTCAAGACCACATGAACAGGAAGTGAAGGAAATACAAACTCAAGGCTTGGGAATCCAAATTCAGTTTCCTTTCTTAAAATTTTCTAGATCGCTTTTGTTTTTATATCACCTTCATTACCAAAAGAGATCACTCTGCCCTACTCAGGGAACCATCTTTTGTAACAAAAATAAAGTAGAAAAGTGTTAGAAAAGGCAGTTTAGTCAAGCAATCCCCATATCCACAATGTGACAGTGCATGTACTGTATTGTCCCCATAGTCCCTCACCTCCACAAAAAAGGGAGGGTATTTTCCCACCTTCTTCAGCACTGAGCTGGGTCATTACAAAAAGCTCAGTTTCTCCCTTGTTCCTTCCAGTGATACATAGTCACTGTCCACAGTGATTTCTTGTTTCTGTTGCTCAGCTGCCCAATGAAGCTTGGATTCTCTGCTCTTGGAGACCATTGCAGCTCCCTGTGCTATTTGGCCAGTACCCAAGAGATAGAAAAGTCAACTCCCTGAGGACAGGGCTTTCTCCCTTAGATTTCTTTGCCCCAGTGCCTGCCATGTGATAAATTAAGTCCTCAGCAACAGCAAGACTATATGTTCCCATTTGACCCTCTTTCCCCTGGAGATAGCAAGCATGGAATGAGACTAGCCCAGAAGAAAAGGAAGACCAATGACATTGGCTGCCTCTGTAGGTAGTGAGACTCCTGGTACTAGAGGTATTTAAGCAAATAGTTGTCAGGAAGGCAGCAATCTGTGGGCTCAAAGCTCACCCTGGAGGAATGCAAAGTCCTAAGAGTCCATGATTCAGTGGCAATCCTGGGGTAGGATGTCTTGATTTCTCTGGTACATTTTTAGTTAGGCATGAAACAAAACAATTTTGAATTCTATTCCAAGCTTGCTGGTCACGATGCCCTGATTCCCAACAGTTAAATTACCACACAAGTCACATGGACACATGCACACACTTAGCTGAATTATATTCTATCTCAGGGTCTCAGTGACATTGCACAGAGAGCACTCAGGTTCTCACAGAGGCCACCAAGGCAGGAAAAAAAATCAAAGGCACAATTCTGAGCTGGGTGACAAGCCTGACAGCCCTTTCTTGATAGTTATCCTGAGCCCTCTGCATCTCCCCAGAACCTCAGAGTGAGGATGGACAGCAGCAGCAGCAGACCAAGCAGCCCTGTCTTATCATTGATGGGCAAAGAAACTCTGATTCTATAGCACTGGTCCTACTCTGTCATATGTGATCTGTATAAACTTGTGCAAAAATATTCATTCTCTCTCTCTCTCTCTCTGTCTCTCTCTGTCTCTCTCTCTCTCTCCGCCCCCCCCCCCCCCCCCATAAAGGGGATGGACTAGATGGCTTCTCAGGTTCTTTCCAGTTCTAGGGCAATGACACTGTGACTTGGTCAAGGTCATATTGCTATTTAATATAATAGCCAGAACTGAAGTATGAGTGTCTGGCTCCCAGGAGGAGTCTCTTTTCTCCTTTTCACCAGTGTTTGGCCAATAATGAACACTTGGTAAGTACTTTTCATTCATTCATTTATTCATTCACTATCTGTCCATTCACCCATCCACCTATTCTATCATCAATTTATCTAACCTTTTATCCATCTATCCATTCAGGCAGTCAGGCTTCCAGGCCACTAGCCAGTCATTCCTTCATGTGCTTTATCTTTTCTTCCACATTTGTCACTTAAACAAAGCAAGGTAGATGTCCTCAAATATCTGAATTGTTATGAACAGAGCAACTCCTAGAGCAGTAGAAAGAGTTACAAACTTGGTCTTCAAGAGTTTAGATTCCAAATTGGCCACTTACTAGCTCCATGACCTAAGGTTAAGGTAACTAGGTGGCTTAGTGGATAATGTTGGACCTGAATTCAGAAAGACTTGAGTTCAAATCTAGCCTCAGACATTTATTAGCTGTGTGATCCTGGGCAAGTCACTTAACTTGAATGATGCAGTTATCTTGACTGTAAAATGGAGGTAATAATAGTTTTTACATCCCAGAGTTATTGAAGGATCAGATTAGCAAACCCGAAAGAGATATCATTAAGATAAAAAGCACTGAATCAATTAACAAGCATTGAAATGCCTACTATATTCCAGGCAATATGCTAAGTGATAGAGGTAGTGATAAAATGTGGACACTGATGAGGTCCAAATCTGACTTCTTTGAGAAGTCTGTAAGTGCTGGAAGGCAGGGGAAGGGTCAGGAAAGGCTTTGGGGAGGAGGCGGTACTTCAGCCAAGTTTGAAAGTAAAACCCGGGTTCTAAGAGGCAGTCATGAGGAGGGAGGTCATAGAGAGGAGGAAGCGGAAGATTAGAGATGAGGAAGGGCAACAACAAAAACAAAAGCCTGTTTCGCTAGACTAGAGAATACATGATGGGGAGTGAGGCACAAGAAAGTTGGAAAGGTAGGATAGTGCCAGCTTAGGAAAGTCCCTCTCTGCAATCTCTAAGTCACAAGATCTATGACCTTCAAGGGAAGGAATCGTTTCATTTTTGCCCATGTAACTCCTGTTTGGGGTCTGGAGCTCTGATTTCATCATGGGAGGAATTCCTGGTAAGAAAACTATTTTTTCCTTGGTACAATTTCAGAGCCAGACAATGCATCTTAGAGGGTTGTCTTGGGGCATTGAGAAGAAGTAAGTGACCCATTTAGGGTCACTAGGTCAGTATGTGTCAGAAGCAGGACTTGAACCCAAGTCTTCCTCCCTCTGAGGTCAACTGACAGATTTGCTGCCTCTCACCTTGCATGGGGCAGACAGTTAAAAGAAGCTTAGTAGAGGGTATTGAAGCTCAGAGAAGTGACTTCTTGTGGTCAAGGGGAAGGGAACCCCAGACTTCAAGTCCATTCCACTTCCCAATCTGTCAATCTCCTCCACCATACCCCCACACCCCAATACACACCCCAAAAGTCAGGCTACATTGATTGCCTTATTCTCTCCCATTGGCACATTTACAGTTAACTTGTTTCATTTAGGCCTGAATCAATATTTCTAATGATGCCAATTAGAGCCTTCGACATAAAGTGATTGGATAGAGAGGTAAAGGGGGAATATTACAAGGTAATGGGCCCGGGCTAGAGCTGAGCACATGCTTTAGATCAATAGCTATTGCTCATATAAATAACAATAAAGAAGACAATGCATGTACAGAATAACCAGAACCTGAGTCTCCATTTCCTCATCTGTCCAAAGAGAGATGATAGCCAACATCTCCTCCAGCTCTAGATACTCTCAGACCCTTGAATGTCGGGGCTACTAGGATGGGCAGCGGGGAGACAGGCTCCTATAACAAGGGATGGCGAACATAAATCAATCACCCTACAAACACAATCTCATCTGATCTTGGGACAGTGAGATAGCATGGGACAGTATCAGCCCTGCAAGGGCAGCCTTTCAAGTGATTGTGGGCTGATTAAATGAAAGGTAAAAAACACAGGTGTCAGAGTCAAAAATCCTGGCCCTGTTCCTCACTCTCTTGGTGACCTTGCACAGGGATTGGTCTGTTTCCCTCCTTTCTCTCCTCATTTGTTTGACTCTATAACCTTAATGGTCATTTCTTATGTTTTTTTTTAAATGTCTCTTCCCTCTGTGATGTAGGAGCAAAAGTCATTTTACCTTGATGTGCCTCAGTTTGAATGTCAAGGGAAATGGGGATGCTGTTCCCTGCATGGGCAATTGTCTGAGCTGATCATAGATTTACAGAGCCATAAAAATGGGGGCCATCTCGGTTGTCTTTGCTGTCCCACTGGTTACAGTTATAGCAGCTGAGTAAGGCTGATTAAGGTCCACACAGAGAGAGGCTTGCCTCCAGCAGAGCCAAGCTCTTTTGTACGTTTGCACTAATGGAAGTGATCTCCTGGATACCCCCACTTTTAACACCAGTCGATAAAGTATACATTTTTTACAAAGGCTCAATTAATTGAGGTCAACTTGTGCTTTTTCAATGACCTACTGGCATTTTCTGATAAAAGCTCAACTATGTTCGAACAATGAGTGGCCGGATCACAAACCAATTCTGCCCAGGACTAAGTCATTTCCCTAATGTGGAAGGTCCTGGAAACCCTGGAGAGAAGCTGGCAGAGACAGAGGCAGCTAGAGGAGAAGACAGGGGTGGAGGGTTCCAGTGCTTATCACACTTGGTCCTGGTCAACTCCATGGGTGACATAAGCAGAGGTGGTACAAAAATTCTAGACTGAGAAGTTGGGATGTCTGGAGGAGAAAAAAAATCCCATTTCTGATACTCTAAGTGTGGCCTTAGGTGAGACACAACTTCTCTGGGCTTCAAATTTTCACTTCTAAAAGGAGAGGTGTGAGTTCAATGGCCTCCCTTCCAACTTTCCTCATAAGGGACCTCAGAGGTCACTTAGTTCAGTCTTTCAAGCAAAGAAGAATACCATGGATAAAACCCCTGAAAGATGACCCAGGAGAGCTCTTTGTCCCACAACTCAACTCACCCCAGGGAATAGTATGCAGAGTAAGCAAGTTCTTTCTTGGGCCAAGTTAAAATGTGCCCCCCAATGCCCACCTGCACCACTGATTTTCTCTTCCTCTGGCATCATTAAAGAAATTACACCTTCTTGTCACCAGACTAAAGGTTCCAAGTTCAATCAGCTCCCAAGGAGAGTTAATTCCCAGTCTTTCTATTCACGTACATTGTTTTATCTTGGGTAAACAATGACATGTCCTTCTGAAAATACGGACTCCAAAACTGGACATCATAACCAGCTGGTAAGTGAGACTGGATACCAAGGCCCTTCTAGTTCTCCAGCTATGATCCAATGTGGCAAGCCCAGGACAGAGACCATAGGACTCAGCACTATGCTTCTTCATGACACTGAGCCCAAGATGCTATGAGCTCCAGCCTGCCATATCTCACTGCTGACCCATACTACAAAAGAGTTACAGGACCAAAGATTTGGTACCATAGGCATCATGGGAGTGAGCTCCTTGGGCTCACATTTCTAGTAAAGGTCAGGGTTCAGATTCAAATCCAGATCCCCCTGACTCCAGATGGAATATTCTTTCTTCTGAAGTGTACAACCTACCCTGGCTCTTCTATTACTACTGGTTTGCTCCACTCACTTCTCTGGGTTCCTTGGCAAGTCAAAGCTGGAAAGGGAGTTTAGAACAGGGAGGTCAGAGCTGATTAGCTATTATTTGATCCATGGACCTCATTTTACAGACTTGGGCTAGAAGTTCTTTCCTGAGTTCCTAGGGATCACTGGATCTGGTATCTAGAGACTGCAAGCATCATTCAAGTCCAATTTCCTCATTAAACAGCAGAAAATCGAGGGTGTATGTGTGTGTTTGTGTGTGTGTGCATGTGTGTGTGAAGGGGGGATAGATGGAGGGGACTATATGTCAGAGGTGGGATTTGAATCTAGGTCTCTGGTTATACAGCTGATCCAGAACTGGAATCCAAATTTTATTCCAAGAATTTCTCTTTTATTTTCTATTCCTTTCTTTCTTCCTTTTCTCCCCACATTCTTTCTCTTCTTTTCCTTCCTTTCCATCTTTCTTCCTCTCTTTCCATCTTTCTCTTTCTTCCTTTCTTCCCCTAAGCTCCCTTCCTTCTTTCTCTTCCTCTCTTCCCAGTATCCTCATATCTCCCTGTTGTACAATGCCCCAGTCAGAAATTCCCTCCTGTGACCAAAGAAGAGCCTCTTCCTCACCTTTTGGACTAAGAACAATCCAGGCTTCCCTACACAAATCAAAGTCATCCTTCTTTGACTCAGCATCTTCTCCCTTTCTCCTACACATCCCCTAGGACAAAGTCTCTCCTCTCTCCCCTTCTCCTGTGGCCTCCCAGGCTCACATTTTTAACTTATAAGGCTTAAAATGTCAGCTGTGGAGGTAAAGGACTAGAAAATCATAGCTCTCTGGCTGGAGTAAAGAACTTTATTCCTTTCACCTCGGTGCTAGCCATAGAGAAGGGGGGTGGCATGGCCAGAGGAGACAGGGGCAAAAGCTGCTCACAGAACTGGCAGGCACTTCACTAGACCAGCCTCAGATGGGGTGAGTACCACATGTCCCAGGACCAAGCTGGGGAAAGTTGGGCAAGTCCCTGCCACCCTGCAGGTCTGGTTCTTCATCCATAAAATGAACAGATTAGACTAGTTGATCCTGTATCCATCCGTACAATGCAAGAATCCTTAAGAACATTAACCATAAAAAAAGCAAGCTGTAACTTGTTCTATCTGACTTCCACCGAAAAGATGAGACCAGGTGTGACTACGAATGCTGTCGTTGTTTCAGTGTGTCTGACTCTTTGTGACCCCATTTGGGCGTTTCTCAGCAGAGATTCTCCAGCTCATTTTACAGAGAGGTCACACAGCTAACAAGAGTCTGAGCCACATTTGAACTCAGGAAGATGAACCTTGCTGATTGCCAGGCCCAGCACTCTATTCTATAGGTTGAGACCTAGCTGCCCCAACCCCGACCTCGTGACTATTAACATTTCTTGGGAGTCACTGAGGTTTGGAAAGCAGGAATTATCTCCTCTGCTTTTTGGGTTTTTTTGCAAGGCAATAGAGTTGTGTCTGAGGTCAAATTTGAACTCAGGACCTCCTGACTCCAGGGCCCATGCTCTATCCACTGTGCCACCCAGCTGCCCATTCCTCTGCTCTTCACAACAGTGCCAAGCTCTAGGTATTATGCTCCCCTTTTACAAAGAAGGAAACTGAACCTCATGGAATTGAAATGTCTTGACCAGAGGCACCCAGCTAGGAAATTTCCTTCCAGCTCGGGCAGTCGTTGGTTCTATGAACTCAGCCACAAGTCCTGATTTATGGAGAACTGATGACAATGTGCTTCTCAGATCACCTCTTTTCCTTCCCTTTCTTCTACCCTGAAGGAAAAAGGGATCTTAGAAAAGAAGACAAATGCCATGGTTGGCTAATGAGAACTCCTCAGATGGACACACAACAGCTCACAGAGCCTTGAACTCTTAGCAACAGTCATAATAACAGCTGCCATTTACATATCAACCCCCTGTGTCCTCTTGGGCACTGAGCCTTCCAATTACCAGCTTATTTGATTCTCACAATTCTGGGAGACGGGTTGATATTATTCCCATATTATAGATGATGAAATCAAGGCAATAGAGGTGAAATGATTTGCCCAAGGTTCCAAACAAGTACATGTCTGAGGCTGGAATTGAACCCAGGTCTTCCTGCCCTCAGACCCAGTGCTCTAGGCAGTATAATGTCACCTAGCTATTTCAACACCCAAATGCTTCTCTTTTTTCTAGTTGGAAGGGAGGGTGAAGGAATAGAGAGAGAAGGTCTGTGATTGCACCTGGAGCTCTGAGGATCCTACAGCTACAGATCATGGAGCTAGAAGGGACCCTAGAGGCACTGAAGCCCCTCCAAAGGTGATGTGACACAGACTTCACCATTAGGTAGCAAGTAAGTAAGCCAGGACCAGAGCCAGGGCCTTTGGCTCCAAACAGCATACCCTTTCCAGAGAAGCTTCCTCTAAAGTGATTCCATCACTTGAAGATCCCAAATCCTGGAGATGTTAGGAGGGAAAAGAGGAGGCACACAGAAAGACAGGTAGTGACTCTCCTATGGCTGAGTCTTCTGAGGCAAAAAAGGACAGAGCCAAGAGCCCTGTATTCAAGGTCAGGGGACTGGATTCAAATGTGAATTATGTTTCTTCAGGAGCAGTATGACCTTAGGCAAGCCCTTCCCCCTCAAGATCTCAGTTTCTTCTTCAGTGAAATGAAAGGGCAGGATAAGATGATTACCTAGATCTCCTCAAGCTTTTAATTCTAGGATTCTGCAACCCTATGTCTGCCTCATTGCCACCAGCCCATAGGAAGCTACTGAAGTACTTAGGACAGTCCACCTCAGGCTGGGAGTCAGTCCTGTCCTGAGGTCTGTCCTGGACTCTCTTCTCTTCTTATTCTGTGCTCTTTTACCTGGTGATCCCATCAGACCCATGAATTCAGTTGTCATCCCTCTCAGGTCTCTAGATCCAGCATCAATTGGTCTTCTGAGCTCCAGTCTTGCTTTATTCTCACGCACACACCCTCACTCCCCCTATATATCCATTTTGTGATTGCCATCTTTGCCTCCACGCCATCTCTCTCCTGGTCCTCTTCTCATCATTCACAGAGTTACCACCTCTCACATCACCTTCCACTTGGACTACCACCTTTCACATCACTTCTCACCTGGACCACAACACCAGTTTCCTTACTAGTCTCGTTGCCCAAGTCTCAATCCTATTCTCCAGAGAGCCTAAGACACAAGTCTGACATCATCTTCCACATTCCATAAACTCCACCAGTTCCCTGGTACTGTCAGAATCAAATAAAAAAAAATCCTCCATGGTTAAATTTCTTCATAACGTGGTCCCTTCCTACCTTTTCCTACCCTACACCTTCAACCCTTCTCCATATACTGATCTACTTTCCACTTCTCTTTCACAGTCCTTCATCTACCATCTCCATAAGGCAGATAGGGGATACCAGAATGCACAGTCCCAGGCCTGGAATTAGGAACACTCACCTGCCTGAGTTCAAATCCAATCTCAGACACTTACTAATTGGGTGACCCTGGGCAAGTCACTGAACTCTGCCTCAGTTTCTTCAACTGTAAGATGAGTTGGAGGAGGGGATGGCAAACCACTTCAGTATCTCTGCTAAGAAAACCCCAAATATATCCTATGTATGTGTGTCAGGGGGCAGGGCAGAGACATATCTATATCCTCATCAGTGTCCATGTTCCCACTGGAACATACTCTTTTAGGGAAGGAGTTGCTTCACTTCTGTCTGGTGTCAAGCCCAGAATCTGATCCACAGCAGGCACTTAATGTTTGAAGTTGGATTGATGTATCTGGACAGGGTTTTCTCTCCCCAAAACTTCCCCACCACCTTAGAAGTTGCCAAGTCCCAGGGGAGGAGCTGTTCCAAACAAAAGAAGCACAGTACTCATACAGATCATCTAGTCTTTGGTACTCTGACAATGTGGAAGCTTAAAACCTGGCCCCCTAACCACCTTCCTCACCCTTCCATTCAAAGATGGCTAAAGGATCATTAAGAGCAGGAGCTGCTTCCTCATCAAATTAGGTGAATTAGGCCTCAGCAATCTCATTTCCTAGGCATGGGAGGGGCAGCCAAGACTCCAGGACCCAGAGTAGTGATTGGACAGAACTTAGACAGTTCGTGGTTCTGAAAACCAATCTTACACATAGTCAGGCTCCCAAGTTGAAGTGATGAAAGAAGAGCAAAACTATTTTTGTAGCCCTGCAAAGTCTGTGCATATATGACAGCTGTTTGGTAAATGTAATCGTCTATATATAGGCAATCAGAAATGAAATAACAGATATATATATATATATATATATATATATATATATATATATATATGTAATTGCACAGACAAATGTAGATATGTCTACATACTTGGTCTACTTTATGGTCTGTGGTAGTGTTGGTCCTCTCTTACAACTAGCTTCACTTTAGGGGGAAGTGGGAGAGTTATCTCCTGGACGCTCAGGGGTTAAGTGACCTTGAACAAGCTATTTCTTCTCTGCTGATGCCACTTCTGTGAAACCCACCTCACCAAATCATAGGGTCATTGTTAAGGTCAGTCCCAAAGGTTGCCACAGAGAGGGTTGACAAAACTCCTTCCTCAAAGAGATCCTGTGGTGGGAGGAAAACAATCCCATCTTCCCATCCTTGTTCTATGTTTCTGTGGAGTTTTAAGGTTCCTGGGGGATGCCCAGGGCTTCTCTGGTTATAAAAGAGATTCATGGCTATAAAGGTCTCTGTTTCAAAGCATAAGTTTTTCTTTGAGAGAAAATGATAATAAGTGGACTATGTGGTGTCTTCCTGATGACAGGAGAAACCAATGTCAGTCCCTACAACAGCAAACCAAGATGCGTAGGCTGGGAAGGGGTGGAAGGGTTCCCATGAAAGATGTTGACATTCACACCCAGAAGATCTCAGATCCATCAGGGCCTAGTGGAGGGATTTTTTTAATGCAGCCCACAATGGAAGTCTAAGCCTTAGTTTCCAGAGTGCCCTGTCCAAGCCCAGTTTCTAGGGCCCTCCAGGAGCATAGACCTTCAGCCTGCTGGGGGGGGGGGCATGGAAAGAGCCCTGCATTGAGTATCAGAAGGGTGCCCTGGCTCTGCCTCCACTGCCCCTGCTGCCTACAAGCAGGGCTCTGAGGGGGAGGGTCATAATGACTCATCCAAGGCCCCATACTCAGGAAAGGTCCAAGTTTCAGCTATCTACTAAATCAACATGTTTAGACTATAGACAGAGGACCTGGGTTTGAATCCTAGCTCTGCTCATCAATCCTGGAGAAGCCTTGGGCCAATGTTTCTTCTATGCTGTGTCCTTATTTCATCTTGTGGCATCATGCCACAATGGGGTGACATGGAACAAGACCTGCCTTTGTAGCCAGCAGGCTTGGGCTGACATCCTGCTTCTGAGGCATACCAGGTGACCTCAGGCCATCAAGGTTCCCTTCTGGTCCTTATAGTCTACCCTCCTTCAGGGATTTTCCTACCTGCCCCATGGACCTGCCACAAACAGCATTCAAGTCCCCTGTGCATTCGTTAGTCAGTTAGTCGACTAACCCCCACTGAGCCCCACACAACTGGAAGTCTTTTTTCATCATGAGGCCATCCAGAAGCTGAGGAAGGAGAGGCCCAGCAGGGCAGCCCCACCAGTCTCAGACTCAGGAAGGGCTTCCAGGACCATTTGTGTAGGAACAATAAGGAGTTCGATATTACCGTACTCAGATTACATAGAACTGAGGAAAGTCTAGCAAGATTAGAAATGCAGGAGTGGGGGGCCTAAGAAGAACTTTGTCTTATGGAGGGTTTTACATTTAATTCTGAAGGTAATGGGGAATTATGGAGGTTTATTGAATGGAAGAATATCATGGTCAGATCTGTGCTTTGGGCAGAGCCATTGGACAGCTGAGTGGCTAATAGTCTGCAATGGGAGAGATCTGTGACTGGAAGGCCAGCCAGCAACTGTCCAAATTATCTCCCTTTGCCAGGCAGCCCCTGAACCCCTTGTTAATGAGGAAGGCCACCCACTGTTTTGAGGTGGGGCCAGAGGTCAGCCCTTTCAGAAATGAGTGAGATTTTACTGGGAGCCCCCTTAGAGAATACCCTATAGGGCATTTAGACTGGAGCCTCAAAGGTATTCATGACTGATGCATTAACAGGTGCTCTTATCCATGAGTAGGATATCTCAACTCAACCTTGAGAAATTGGGATTTGAATCCTGTTCCACTCTGTATAAGCTGGGCAGGTCCCTAGGTCTCTCAGAGTCTGGGGTTTTTCCTCTATGAAAGGAGGAGATTGGCCTACAGTCATTCTAAAATTCCTTCCTGCTCTAAATCTGGTGACTCTGTAGATCTCCATTCCTCAGTAGCCTCGGTTTCTTCCTCCATAAGGAGAGGATTCTGGCCCAGCTGATCTCCAGGCGCTCCACCAGCACTGACATTCTCTATTCTTGGGAACAGGAGTGTGACAAAAGGGACTCCTTTCCTCCGTCAAGTACATCTTTTCCTCATTATTCAACACTTAAGGGGGATGACAGCTCAGATGAAATAGTGAGGCATTCCCAGCTCCCATTACAGCTCCAGTGTGATAGCTGCAAATTAAATCTAACAGTCAATGAAATAGTCAATATTTAATTTACTCATTGTAGGTGGTGAGTTAGCCTTGGCAACAGGATTGTTTGATGGCAGAAATATGGGACTTTGGATAGCAGTGCAGAGATGTGGGTCTCTTTGGGATAGGGGCACGGGGAGGAGGGAGGGCACTTCCCACTACTGGAAATCATCAAGCACTCAGCTAAGACCAAGGCTACTCTTGCTCTGATCCAAACCAGAACTCCAACACAGGGTCAGATAAAGAATGTCCAGATCTTCTGTTCTCCTGCAAATCACCCTCCCGGTGGAACCAAGAGTTGGGAAGGGTCAGTAGGCAGCACCCTCCCCATGCAGATAGAAAATGAGGAGGACCTAAGGCCATGCTGGCACCCCTCCCAAGATTACAAGAGGCTGTCTCCCAGAAATCTCCCCAACTTAAATAGAAAGCTATTATGGCTCATGGGGAGGTGGAATGGTGATCCCTGAAAACAGTGTTGATGACCAGGAAGAGAGACAAAGTCAATTTTCACACTCCACCCCACCACACACACAAGTGCCCATCCATGAGGGGAGCAAGGTTAAAACCATCCTGGCATGGCAATCACCTTCTCCCAGGGTTGTTCCATAAAATCAAGAAGCCCTCTCTGCACTTTCTAGTGGCTGATGCTTCACAGATGCTGAGAAGAAACTGAGACTGTGGGATGGCATGCTTGCTCAGGGAAGCCAGGAAAGATGCCTGCTTTTTTCTGCTCACCAGGCCTCCTCTAGACCCTTCCTCCTTGTCAAGAGCTGCCAGAGATTGGGTTCTGTCTCAGATCACCCCATGATGCCCTCAGGTGACATCAGAGGATCACCATAAGGAGACTGCATGCTAAAGACATACAAGGAAATGGGACCAAAGCTAAAAGATTTGGAAAGGCATTCCAAGCATGCACGTGTAAAGATATTGAGAACAAAGACAAAATTTCAATATAACATCAAGAAATAAAAAGATTGGGGCAGTTAGATGGCACAGTGGCTAGAGCACAGGCCCTGGAGGCAGGAGGACCTGAGCTCAAATCTGGCCTCAGACACTTAATAATTGCTTAGTTGTGTGTCCTTGGGCAAGTCACTTAACCCCATTGCCTTGCCAAAAAAAATTTAAAAAAAAAAACAAGGGAAAAAAAGAAATAAAAAATATTTCAGACTTCAGCACTTCAGTGAGTCCAAGATCTCTTCCAAAATTCTGAGTCCTTCCCATCCATGGCTTCTCATTCTGGTCTGCTCTTGTGCATACCCAACATGTGTGGGGTAGGGGAGGAACTTTTCCCAGGTCTCTTTACCTTTGGTGTGCAGATTCCCTCTCATGACATGAATAGCCAGTTTCCTTTTCCTATTGGATATTTCCAGGAGGACTTCCCTTTAGCCATGTCTTGCATGAAAGTCAACATAGACAACATGCTGCTACTTTCTTCTGCCAACCACACACCCTTTCAAGTGCCCAATAAGTCAGTCAAAATACTGAATCTCTGAAAATCGAGATGCTCCATTATGGGCAACCATATAATTTGAAAAAATAATAGCATTAAAGAGGTAGTGCCAGAGGTAAGAATTCCAATCAATTCAATAACTATCATGCCAGGGGACTCTGACAAAGAAGTGAAGTATGTAGGGTGAACAATGAGACACATGTTTGGATATGGCCAAAGAGGGAATCTATTTTGTGTGACTTTGCATGTTTGGTATCAAAACTTTTTTTAAATGTCATCAGAAGACAGTTTGTGATTGTATGAAGTAGCAAACATAGTCTGCCCTCCTCACTTCCTCCTGCTTCATTATGAGACCACCTCACCATTCATCTTCTGGGCCTGTCCTTGTCAGGACAACAGACATTCTTCATCCATTTTTTCCTGAACAGGTTGTTATACCAATCTCTTGAGACAATCTCTCTGGATCTTAGTGAAAGGACTCTGTAGCATTCTGTGGCTTCATGTAGCATTCTGTGGCTTCATGCAATTATCCCATTAAAGAGGAGTATTTGGAGGCCTTCAGTATCTTCAGAAAAACCCTCTTCCATTTGGATTCCCCCAGGACATGTACCATGATAGCAGTGAATGAACAGTGGAGAACACACCTTTTGGCTTGTTTTAGCCCTAGCTGATATGATGCCAAAGAGGCTCATTGAACAAAGGGATCTCTTGGCTCCAAATATCAAGGAATTCAATCTGATCCAATGGGATCATGTATCCAAAGCTCCTTGCCACTTTAACCTGCTGCCTAACTATTAGCTATTGCTAGCCTCTTTCATCAGGGCTGGGGGTGAGACTCTCCTAGTTCTAAGGTCCCTCCAGCTCTAAAAATTCCATGTCTCTGTCAACTAGTTCCAGATGTCTTCTGGTACTAGCCACATGAGCAACTAGTTCCCAGCTGTGTGGGGGAGCTCAGAACTTGGTATGCTTAGAAACAGAGGGAGCCCCAGTAGGATCTCCTAGTGAGTGAGGGCTCCCTCAAATAAGGTAGGGTTCCTTTGGTTCACAGGGCACTAGACTACAAGCCTTGAATTCTACTCATTGATATGCATTTTCCTAGCTTTTCTAATCTCCTCATCACAGTCTGAAGCAGAACACACTGCAATCCCAGGGAAGCTGGGAACACATTTCTGCGTATCCAATCTCCACTGATAAGATGCTGCACGCTAACTCCACGGGGCAGAAGAAGGGATACTATGACCCACTTAGGCTCAGCATTTTAAGTAACTGATTATGCTAATTTTGGTTACAGTGATTAATAGCCACATTTTAAGGGAAAATACCTCCCAGGATGAGACCTTTGGCATAAAGTTTGCTGCAGCAAATTTTTCCAGCTGACTTTGGACAATGGAACACTGAAGGCAGCAGCTAGAGGGATGCAAAGAAGTCTGCAATGGGGGTTGGAAACCCACCTACCCCAGCCCTGGCTTGGACATAATTGGGTGCCCCTTTGCCCATTGCCTCGATTTCCCTTGTTTGTACAATGAGAAGGATGGACTCTGTGATCACAATGGGCACTACATCTCACATTCTGGCACCAAGGGGCTCTTCCACCTCTCACATTCCATGTTCTCTGTTCTGACATCCTGTGTTCTAGTCTAGGCTCTCTTTCAGGGCCTTCATGTTGTCCATCTCTCTGGGATTCCATGGAAGTTCTTAAAGAGTAGTCCTTTCTACCTCTCCCACAGTGGATGCTCTGGTCCACACCCTGTCACAATGAACAAAGAATCTCTGATCTGATGACATCTTGTCCTTGGCTCTCTACCTTCAACTCACCTGGGAGAAAACAGGGTCCTCCTCACTCGCAGCTTTCAAGTCAGGAAGCAAAAGTGAGGCGATCCATAGAAGTAACTCATTAAGGAGCCAATTTCTTCTAGGGGTTTCAGTGGATAGAGTACATGGTCTGGAGTTGTGAAGACGAGTTCAAATCTATACCTTGTAAGTTAGGTGCTATTATGATTCCCATTTTACAGTTGAGGAAACTAAGACATACAGATATTAAGAGACCTGTTCAGGAACACTTAGATGTTAAGAGTCTGAGTCTGGATTTGAATTCAGTCCTTCCTGACTCCAAGTCTAGTGCTCTATCCCCTGTACCACCCAGTTGCTGAATGATGAGGGGAGCTGAAGTCACTTCCCTTCTGGGGACTCCACTGACTTCTTTACCCATAAAATGAGGGCAGATGATACCAGCTCCAAAGGTCATAATTCTACAGCTGCATAGGGCTGCAGAGTGCTTTGATCTCAGATTGAATCTCAGGCTCTGGCCCCCTGTGGAAAGTAGGAGAACTCTTCCCCAATTCAGCTGAAGGGAGGTCTGTGCAACCCCATAGCATAGGGTCTGCTCACTTGGACCAACAAGACTCTAAGAAAGCAAAATACATATATCAACAGAGAAGGGGGGAACAGGAGAGCCTCAAAGGCTTCGGTGAAGCCATACAGTAGCCACTAACATAGTCTAATGACCAATCCTCAGCATTTCTATGGTGTGCTGTAGAGTTCATCAGAATACAGAGCAGGTCTTTGTGCTGGCAAGAGATAGGGCCTTATCAGTCACCAGCCTAGCTGTCACACCCCATGCCCCACTTCCCTCCCAAGTGAACCACAGCTTCCCAATGCTAGTCTATCAGCCTGCCACAAAAGCTCCATTTATGAGCTGCATTATTCTAACTCAGAACTGCAGAGCCCATTAACTTCCCTCTTGTCAGCTTACATAAGGTGTTTCCTCAGAAAGAAGTTATCATTTAAGATATGTGGGAAGAGGCAAAGAAAGCAGGTACACGAATCTTAGGGAAATTACTTGAATGTGACTAAATATTTTGAGTTGAGACAAAGATGGATGAAGAGATAACAGTTCTGTCCTTGGGGTCAGAAGGCTTAGGGTCAAACTTTCACTGACTACATGACTTGAGGCAAGTTACCAAACTCATCTGAGTCTCAGTTTCTTCTTCTGAAAAAGGGATAATTTCTTCCCAGAGATTTAATATTAATAAATTTCACTTGGGGTTCAAAGACTCAACAGGATAGGGGAGGTATGGTTGCACAATGGTCTGGAAAGGAAAAGATTTGGCAAGTTCCATGGATAAATGGTGTGATATGGCAGCCCTAGAAGCTGGTGAATGAGATCCTCACACACACACAAAGCCTAAGGGGAAAATACTGTAAGGCAAAGGATGGGACAAGACCCTGACTAGACCATGCTTCAGGTACTATGTACAGCTGTAAGGGTCACACTTCAGGAAAAACTGGCAAACCAGAATTTGTCCAAAAGAGAAAGACAGGATGGGGAGAGGGCTAGAAACCAGGCCACAGACAGAAGAACCAGGCAAGCGGTGTAGGTCTGTGGAGCTGAAAAAGAGAAGATTCCAAAGATGGATAAGATATCTCCTCATGGATTTGAGGAAAAGGGACTAGAGGGGACCTCCTTGGCCCCGGCATGTAGAAACTGCAGAGGGGTTCAGTGGATTTTGGTGTCTGGAGAAACTCCCTTTCCACTCACCACAGTTGTCTCTAATAGGAGAGGAATGAGTGTTTGTTAGATGAATGAAGGAGAGAGGAAAATGAATCATTTCCTTTTGAATCTTCAACACCCCTGGCTACTTTTCAGAGTCATTTTCCTTCCTACTCTAACAAGTATGGATGGAAAAGGGAAGTGAGACAACTCCACACATTCAAACACATGTAAAAGGAAACTTGTGTCATGTTGGCTGAAGTCAGGATTGTACAAGGGACTTAGTCTCAGGAATCCTGAGTCCTTCTACCGCCTTCTAGAAAGCAAATCATTGGTCAGGGGATGGAGTGGAGGTAATTTCATAATAAAAAAGCCAGTTTACAATAATAAGATTTCTCAGTATCTCATGAATGAAGAGCATTGAGGGTCTGCAGGGCACCCTCCTCACAACTGTCTGAGGCTGTATCACAAGCATATCTACTCCCATTCTGAAATAGAAGAAACTTCCAGAGTTGTTTTTATTATTGTTATACTCAATTTGTTCTTTAACACCTTAGAAAAGTCCACAGAATTGTTTTAATAATATATTCTAATACAAATTGTTCTCCTGGTTCTGCTCACTTCCCTATGAATCAAATGTTCATAGAAGTCTTCTTATGTCTCTTTAAACCATCTATTCTGCTCAGTTCTTAATGTACAATAGCTCTCCATCCCCTTTATACACCACAAATTATTCACCCACTCTTCAACTGATGCATGCCTTTCCAAGTTTTTTACTACCACAACGTGAGCTGACATAAATATTTTTGGACACAAAGGACTTTTTCCCATTTCTTTGATTTCTTTGGGATGTTTTGCTTGATTAGGCATATTTGTTACAATGGTTGCTTTTTTCTCTCTTTTTTATTGGGGTGGAAGTGGGAGGGAGATACAATAGATTTCTATTAATTTTTCAAAATTAAAATGGAGAGTTTGAGAGAGTGCTCTTTCATATGAACTCACTATTTTTGACTGAACTGAATTGTTTTATTTTGTCACAGGAGCAAAGGTGATTTGGAACTGACTGTAACAGAATGACAAAAGCATTTAAACTTAAAAAACAAAATTTATTTTTTAAATGTTGAAAATTCAAGGTTAGAGATGTCACATGAACTCACCCAGGGTCACACAACTCATAAGGGCCAGAGGCTGAGTTTCTCCTGGTTCCCTACTTGTTGATTCTTCTACCCATCCATGCTGCCTCTCTAACATGGAAGTGATCCTTAAGATCCTTCAATTCAATATTTCACTTCCAAGAAAACAACGGAGATGCAGGAAAGGAAAAGACAAGTTCTTGGAATCCAAGTTCAGTCCTCTATCCACTAATAAGCCCACACTCATGTACTAAAGAGCTGAATGCTGAGCATGCTACTTCATCAATATTCTACTCCTTTAAGAAAATGCCTGGCTAACAGGCAACTGGGGGGAGGTGGGGGATCTGCTAGAAATCTCATCCCCCTGCACCAAAGGCATGGTTGGGAAAGACACATCAGGACAGAGAAAACTCAAATATTCCAGTGTGTATTAGAGGAAAAGAAGCAACTGGATTCTTTTTCAGTCAAAACAAGATCTCTTCACTCACCCTATCCAGGTAGTGAAAGCTTTCATGAATCACCTGTGGATATGACCTAGTCCCGGTAGAGGTCATCTGGTACACTCTCTTCATTTTGCAGAGGGGAAACTGAGGCCCAGAAAAGATAAGGAGTTTGTCCCAAGTCAGCTGAGTCTCCTCTCAACAAAGGCAAATTATCTTTGAGAAGTATCAGTGGCTGTTCCAGATGGAATACTTCACGGAATCATAAAAACCAAGATTTACTAACAGCATTGGGAGTCTCCCCTTCCAAAACTGTCTGTGTGACTCCTGTTCTGAGCTTGCTCATTTGAGTTTGGGTCCAAAGAGAAGTGTCCTATATTTGAGTTCCAAAGGACATCTGGATCCAAGCCCTAAATGATAGAGTAAACCACATTTAAGCACAAACTTACATTAAAACACAGGAGAGAAGTTCCCATACTTTTGATTTCCCTTAAATATTTTTACCCAATACCACTGCAATGTGTGTTGGAATTGGCTTCCACTAGTACTGTGGCAGTTCATTTGGTAGCAGGGACCACAAAACTAGTGTGATCATTCAGGCTGGTCCCACTCCAAGAGTCCTTTGCCTGGCATAAAATCCAGAAGCTTCAAGCAGGACACTAGGAAGAGACTGGCATGTAACTTATTCACATTCCCAGCCAGTGATTTCTAGGGTCTTTGAATTATTGATTCAGAGCCGGAAAGGAGCTCAGAAACCACTTAGATCAACTTCTCCATTTTATAGAGGAAGAAAGTAAGATTCTAGGGAGTCAACATCAGAGATGGAACTTAAGAGACAGGTCTTCTCTAGGAACAGGGATCTGTATCCACTCTACCATGGATGTGAACACTTTCAGAGTGTTCCAGTCTCCAGTCCAACATAAAAACAGAGAAAGGGGAGTCTTTCCAAAGGACTCTCACCTTATGGAACCCAGGACACAAACCTCACCCCTAGGTCCCTGGGCAGAAAAAATGTGCAAGTAAGGGTGGGGAAGTGTGCATATAAGCACAGGAAGTAGGGGCAAGGTTCCCCAGAAGTGGTCTGTTGAATGCTCCTTTCATAGTGTCAATAACCAAGTGGGCTATGGTGAAAGCGCTGTTGCCGCCAATTAACTCAGGAGGGCTCAGAGTCCTTCCTGGAAGAACCCTGCTTTGGGCCACTGAATTGACTAGAGATGCTATGAGGGAACATCTGATTACTTGCTGGGAATCCATGAGGACAGCAGCTCCCTGCCCTGATGTGCTTCAGGACCACAGACAGCATCCAGTAACTGTCAGACACCCACCATGTTGGAACTGCAAGCCAAAGTGATTTCAGTCTGCCTCATGATTGGATTCATTCTCTGCTGACAGTGCCATGGAATGAAAAGTCAGAAAACCTAGATCCAGGACAATTACCATACTGCTTTTGACACTAGCTGGTCATATATTCCTATCCCTGGTTAAGGCTGTTCCCTCAGCTGTGAAATGGGGCTAATATTCAAAGCCCAGTCTAAATCTCAGGATTGCAAGGAGCAGAGTTTTTTAGGTCTTCTAGTGGTATAAAAATGTGCAATGTGGGTATAAGACTGACATATTAAGTGTGTCCATATAAGGGATTCAGGAATAGATAAATCAAGCCTTGAAGTTGAAAAAGATCCAGTCTAGTCCTCCAACTTTAGGCCCTATCATGGCCCAGGGCTGGATAGAGATGCTAGGGATTAGCAAGCCCTGTGCTCCATGGCATAAAATATGACTCCCCAGGCACCCCTTCTCAGAAGAAGGAAATGCCATTTGGGAGTAGAGCGCAAAAGCTTAGTGTGGGGCTCAACTGAGCACTTTGCCAATCTTAAGAAGCTATATAAAATTTGACTGGTTGATTGGTTCTTGTCTTTTGTTATCAAAGAAGACCAAAATGACATGTCTTTGAGACAAATTACAGTGTGTCCTACAATGGCTGATCAGACCAAGACAAGCTCAGAGTGTTCTGCCACAGGTCAGGCACAAACAGTCCACGTGAACACCTGGAGTGGGTACTCTAAACTTAAGAATGTCACATTTCCATTATTATTGAGAAACAGCAGATTAGAGGGAAACCTTTTTTCCAGTGAATAACATCTAGGATTGTGAGCACAGAAGTGGAGGGGAAGATGCCTAAAAGAGATCATTTCTGGCCCTGTGTGCTGGAAGCAATGGGAGTAAAATGAAATAAAACCTTCATTTTTTTTTTTAGGTTTTTGCAAGGCAGATGGGGTTAAGTGGCTTGCCCAAGGCCACAGAGCTAGGTAATTAAGTGTCTGAGACTGGATTTGAATCCAGGTACTCCTGACTCCAGGGCCAGTGCTTTATCCACTGCACCACCTAGCTGCCCCAAAGCCTTCGTTTTATAGATTAAAAAAAAAAATGTCCAGACATAAACACCTCCCTGCTCTTAACTCTTAATTTCTCAGTCCTAAAGACCCTCCCAGCTCTGACATTCTTGTTCTGAGGCCCCTCCCAGATATGCCATTCCCAATTCTAAGACCCTCTTCCCAGCTCTGACTTTCTATGATTGTAACTGATACATTCCAACATGCCCCAAGACAATTGTAGCCAAGAAAATGGGTAAGTAGGGCATGACCCTAAGCCAAGAAGAGAGGTGATCTGTATAAATGGAACTTGGTTCTAATTCGTTACTTGTACACGTTTAAGCTAATTCCATACTCCTTAAAACAAAGAGATTGTCTGCATAACAAAGGACACCCAGAGAGCTTCTCTGAAATGGGACCCACCAACCCAAGTTAGCTTCATTCACAACCACCCGCTTCCAAGATTTTAAGGAACTTGGCCAAGGTTCACTAAATTGCATGCCCTCCCAACCAAGACCCTTTAAACAAAGCAAGGACTGTCATCTCCATAAAACAGAGGGAGAAAATAAATCCTATAGAGAGGAAGTGACTTGCTAGTGTGTTATAAATGCCTTGTGAATACTGATCCCAGAGCAACTCTGGGCAAGACATTGAAGCTGTGTTTTAACATACTTTCTTCTTCTCTTTATGCTGGACTTCACCCAGACAAGCCCTCAAGAAAACTTGGTTCCCTCCCCACTAAGGCTTTTGGGTTGAAACCAAACAATCACAGCTTAGTTTTTTCATGACATCCTGTCTTTCAGCAAAGTCCCAAAGTGAAACAGACCCCCATGTCCATGTCCTCCCTTTGATCACTAGCTTCTGTGGGCGAGCAGTAATCATGCTGTACCATCATGAGCTATGGTTATCTGAGGGGAGACTACCGCACAAGAGAACCTTCAAAATCTAATCCAAACCTCCACTCTAGTCAGGTCACACTCCCATACCATCTAAGATTTGGTTGCTTCTAAACTTTTGCCCCTATTTCCCCTACTCCTACATCCTAACAGAACTAAAAAAAACTCAGCAACGAATGACTCTCAGACTAACATCCTTGGTCAAGAATGTCCTTGTTACCTTCCCTGACAAGTGTTCATCTAGCCTTGGCTTGAAGACCTATAGTAATGGGAAAGCCACGATATTACAAGATAACTCATTTCCCTGGGGGACAGTTCTCTCTTCTCTCCAAGTACCCCATTCCTCAAAGCACAGCCTAAGCTACTCTGATGCCTGCAAGGCACTTTCCCAACAGTTGTTGGGAGTTTTTCCCAACAACTCCCACCCCATTGGTTCTCTCCTGGCTCTGACATCCTGCAGTAGTCTCAGAGTCTATGCCCTGCATTCTAGTCTTTGGTCACAGAATTACAGAGTCGAAGGGGCATCAGAGGTCATACAGCATCCCTAGTAAATAGCCATCCAATCTCTTTGATGAGAACTTCTCTCCCAAGTAATGAAACCTTGGAATGAAAGACAGTTAATTAGGTCTTCTGTTGTGATCCAATCATATATGTGTGTGCTCTCTTCCTACAAGAGAAGTTTTTTCAGAACCAGTGCTAGGCCCTTCTCTTTTAACCACCACAGCACTTATCATTGGTCTAGACACTCAATAAATAAACTGTGAGGCAGAATGAGATACTATGATCCTAGCCTTCCCCCAATGGCATTAGTGCCATAAGATGCTGCTGTCAATTAACATATGCAGGCAGAAAAGACAAGAAACGAGCAGCTTCTACAGTGGTAGGTTTAAGGAGACATCTATATTCTGGTAAAAATCTCAGAATAATCCTGCTTCCAACTGCAAAAATGTACAAACCTCTGACTAAAAGACACTTCTTGTCATCCCCTTATTGGTACTTGTCAATCAGTCAGTCAACGATGTTCCAAACAATATGCTCATCACTGAGGCACACAGAAAATGAAAGGAGAGAAGGGAAGGACAATTCCCATATTTATCATCAATCCCAGTGGTAGAGTCATGACACCTTGACACTATGCCATTACAATGACTAGAGAAGGTCTCAAAATTTTAGGACACTCTGGGCTCATACAGCTCCTTGCATGAATAAATAATCTACTCTACTCACTGCAAGTCTGAAGGCAGCACAACTATTATCTCTACTTCATATATGAGGAAATTGCCTAGAAAGAGCAATGAAGTCACCCCAACATCCCACAGACAGCTTGAGGAAGCAGAGGAGGGGCACAGGGGAGCTTCTGTCCCTTGCATCTCTCTGCCTCTCAGTCTCTACCACCCAACAAATGTTTCCCCTGACTCTGCTCCACACAGAGGAGGAGGTACAGGAAATAGATTCCTGAAGGTCAGGGGTAGCCTCCTGGGGTCCTTTTTAATTATACCCCAAATGCTCCTTTGTGAAGCTGGTCCAAGACCCTTCTTTCTGTGGCTTGCACCCTTGGGACAAGCTCTCTACTAGTTAAGTAAAAGGGAAAAATTCTTCAAGTTGCCTCACCAGAGGGCCCCCCCCCCCATCTAAAGGGTTCTTCTGGAATGTAGGCTTCCCTTTGAAATTCTAATTGCTTTGGTTTCTTCAGTTTCTTGCAGGAGGAATAGGAGAGTTTGTTCTAGATCTAAATGCTTTGATGTTGTTAATGAAACCATGAAAGCTGATGAAGAAAAGCTCTCTCTGCTATATTGCATAAATTCATAATGAGTTATGGATTGGAACCCTTTTGCCAACTATGCATTTTCATTATTTTATGAAAACAAGCAGAGAGAGGGAGCTTAAGGTTATAAAAGTTGGTCCTGCCTCAGAGGAGAAGAGGCAAAGACAGAAAGATGAGAGAGGAGAGAGGCAGCAAAAACAGGGACCACGTGAAACAATCACTTGCCCTTCCACTGTACTTTTCCCCAATTCTCACCACAGTTCCATTAATATGCATTCATTAAGCATTCATGTGCTCCCTTGTGTTCTGCATTAGAATCTGAAGGGGTACCAAGGACCCAGACTGTTCCCCACAAAAGGGCTTCTAGCAGCATGGAATCTGAACCATACAGAAGTGCTTCTGCAACCCCTGGAGCCATCCCCCACAGAAGGGCTTCTGCAGCCCTCCCACCCAGAACCTTCCCCAACAGAAAGATTTCTGCAGCCCCCCCAGAACTGCCCCTGTCACCAAGAGATAAAGAGGCAGAGCTTACTAATGGGGAACCCTTGGATACCACAATGATGATGCAGGACAGCAGCCACTCCCATTTACAAAACTCTTCAGTTCACTCCTCACAATAGACTGAGGCAGGCTAGGTGATGAGGCTTGGCTCCATCTCACAGAGAAGGAACCTGAAGTTTGCAGGTGGAAATTTGAGGATAAATTGCAATGGCATTTCCAGAGTGCTTTCAAATGTGTAAAATGCTTTACTCATTTAGAACAGCACAACAAAACTGTGAGGCAGATATGGGATCATCAGTCCCATTTGAAAGACAAGGAAATTGAAATTCAGAGACTTGCTTTTGATCACACAGCACTGTACAAACAGTATCTGTATCTGAAGTTCATCCTTTTTCTCTCTTCAGAGACTTTTAGGTCCAAGAACTGGGCAATTCTTTCCATCCAGAATTCCCCGAAGCTTTCCTTTGCAAGGAAAGGACTTTATAACCTTTAATCTATGGGAGTCATTTTTCTCTGTGGAGTTAAAGTCTCTTCTCATCACTTCATTTTACAAGAACCATTTTCAAGCTGAGGAAACTTGGGAAGCAGACTTGGGGCTCTAGATATGGAAGGAGTGAAACAAAACTGTCCACAAGCTTATAATGAGTGGCATTCAAGACAATCAATTAACTATTAACTTGGTGTCAGGCCCTATGGTAGGCACCAGATATCCAAAAGTAAGAGTAATATAGTCACTATCCTCCAAGAGTTTACCTTCTACCAGAGGAAAGGACAAAATCAAAATCAGAAGAATGACAAGGGTTCAAGTCCCTGCTGTGACTCTAATGAGTTGCATGCCCATCACTTCACACTGCTGGGTCTCAATGGAGTCATCTATGAAATGAAAACAGTAAAACTTGAACTTTCTATTTCACAAGGCTCATGAAAGAAAAGGATTTTGTGAACTTTAAGATGCTACAGAAATGGGTACTTGCACTGATGACTTCTGATTCTAATCCTTGAGGATATTTAAGAGGTCAGTGAGAAGCAACCAGTGATGAGCTAGAGATTTGTCTAGACTAATGGCAAAAAAACTGATTTGTAGTCAGAAGACCTAGGTTTCCATCTCAGCATTTACCTGCTGTCTCTGTCAGCTGGGGATATCTCTGGGTCTCAGTTTTCTCCTCAATAATATCAAAGGAGATGGACAGCATGGCCATTAAGGTCTGTTCCAGCTCTAAAATCTTAAGGTGACCTCTGAACTGAATGTTAGCAGCAATTCTAGGCTCATCTCCTTCCTCTCCTCTGGTGCCTTGTTTTTGCCACAGAATGAAGGCTGCTCTTGTCTATAAAAGGTTGCCTCAACTGTGCCCTGAGATGGAAGCAACTTCTATGGAGGGCACTAGCAGCCTGGAGTAGCTGTGGCATCATGGGAGTGACTGCCACTTTTAATAGACTCCCTGGTGGTGTGGCTGTAACTCTTTAGATCCCAAGAATATAAATATCCAAATATAAATAACCAAATATCTCCATTCATCAGTTTCAGAAGTCCCAAGGAGAGAGAGTTTTAAGATTAGGTGGGGCTGCTGCTGCTTCTCTCCCAGCTACAGAAGCCATGAAACAGAGCTAGATAAAGGCCCTACTCATGTTGGGTGCTGTCCTTGGTGCTGGGATACAAAGATGAAGGTGAAAAGTCTGCTCTCAGAGAGCTTATATCCTATTAAGGAAGAGCCCTCACTCTAGTCTATATCTAAGCACAAGTTGAATAAATATAAATCAAGAAAAAGTGGGGGGCACTAGCAGAGCGATGATCAGTAAAGGTGTCATGGAGAAGGTGGTCCTTGAGCTGAGTCAAGCAAGAAAGGGATTCTTGCAAGGAGAGAGCACATTCCAGGGCTGGGGACATCGAGTACCAAGCAGCAAGAATTTGCAAAGTGAAAAACAAGGATACACACATCTCAGTACCTGGAATTTGGGCATTTCTCTTCTAGTGCCCAAGTGGAAATGAGGACCTAGAGCTCCCTTTTATATATGGAGAAGCTAAGGATTAGAAAACTAGTGTCCAGAAACAATGCCATCCAGGAGGACTTTGTGAGTCACAATCAGAATACAGGTTCCTGTCTCCCGCTCCACTGGATATGAAGTCATGAAACTTGAGTTTGACCATAACTCTACTCCTCACCACCTTGTATTATCCTGGACAGCAGTGGCCAGGTTTTAGGTTTCATGTCTATATGATGAAAAGACTGGATAGGAGAGTTGCTAAGATTTCTTTCAGCTCTAAACCCTGAATTTCCTGGCTCAGCACCTATCAAATCCAACCCTTGCCTTCACATTTGGAATTTCTGGGTACTCATTGATGTTCCTTCAAACCAGTCACTCTCCTCAGCTCCTATAGTCTGCAACTTCACTTCCCTATTCATACATTTGTGCAAGGGCTCCCTCCTTGGATCATCTATCTCTTCTGGGAAACAGATTTGCATTAGAATGAAGAAGCCTCAGGGGCAGCTACGTGGCACAGAGGATAAAGCACCCACCCTGGAGTCAGGAGGACCTGGGTTCAAATCTAATCTCAGACACTTAATAATTACCTAGCTGTGTGGCCTTGGGCAAGCCACTTAACCCCATTTGCCTTGCAAAAACCTTAAAAAAAAAAAAAGAGGAAACTTCAACCAAGAGAAAGTGCCAGGGAAGAATGGATAATTTCCTTGCTGGTCTTGTGCCCTCACGTTTGGACATAGCCAGTTTATTCAATATACAAATGGAAACTATCTTATGAAGATGAAAAAACTGGGCTAATATTCAAGGGACCATAGTTCTAATCCTGGCTGTCTCACTAACGGGATGGATATCATTGAACAAATCACTTCATCTCTCTGGACCTCAGCCTCCACGTTGTTATGAAAAAGAGAATGGCTAGAATAACTTTGAGGCCCTTCCCCAAACTGACAATCTATGCATCTCTAAGTCAGCATGGAAATGTTAAGTTGGCAGGCTTGCCTTTAAACCACTTCACCAGTGTTCATATTCAGATTTTTGTTCTGGGTCATTTGAATTCTCCTCTATACATACTAGTAGTACAGAGATTATAGTTAACACAAATAGTAAACATTCATACAGTGTAGCACACATGGTAGGCACCGGGGGTACAAAGATAAAAAAAAAACACAGTTCCTTCCTTCAAGAAACTTACTCTTTAACTAGGAAGATACAACATGTATGAAAACGCTGGATACAAGGCAGAATATTAAAGAAGTAAAATAGGATCTCAGATAAGGTACTCAAAGAAACAAGAAAAGGTAGTGATCGTTTTCCTCCTAAGGAATTAGGAAGAAGGTGTTTGAGGAGGAGAGGAACCCCAAACTTGGCCTTGAAGGAGGTAACTCTTTTAAAGGGTTGAACACAGATACAAGAGGACCAGTGCCTAGCCAATCATGGAAACTTGGACATATCTCTGACACACTGAGGGCCTTAATTTCCTATTTGTAGAGTAAAAGGGTTGGTCTACATTAGTGATTCCCAACCAGTATTAGTTGAGGAGCCCTGAGGAGCAACAGAATAACTGCAAGGAGTCCTCCAATCCATATGTCCCCCAAGCACTGCCATGTTGATCTTTAGTTCTAACAAAATATGCTTTGTGCCTCAAACAAGCAAACATACCATCTGCAGCCTGAACAAATAAACTCTTTTATACATAGATGCATGACTAGTTTTCCAATGGGTAGAGACACTGATGTGGTTTTTAAAAAATAAAAATTCAGTTAAAATCTTTCAGAATTCATTGCCATTTTTGTCAGCATGGGTTGTCTCACTCGATGAATATTGAGAGTACAAACAACCACAGCTTATGACAATCTATGAAAGTTTATTCTATTAAAAAGCAATCTCTGTACTCCAAAAGGCTGAACCAGCACTGGACCATCTGCAAGGACTGTTCTAGTTCTGTATTTTAGGGACTAGAAACAGAGCACAGCTCAATCTTCCCTTTGGAGAAAAGTGTTCTTCCTGGAAGATGTGGGAATAGATGTTAGAAGTCTGGGCTACGCTATATACTGTGTGGCCTTGGGGTTGAGATTGTGCATTGGGAGCAAAAACTGGATTTGAGATTTGGTTCAAAACCCAACTATGCCATTTACTGCCTTTGAGACCTTAGGTGAATTATTTCTATTCACTGGACCTCAATGTCCTCTCCTGAAAATGAAGGGTTAGTCCCAATGACTTCTGAGACCCCTTTCTGCTCTGAATCTGATTCATGACTTAAGTCCCATCCTTTCTCTGGGTCTCAATTCTACATGTCTTATATGAAGAGGCAGGGGATTGAATATGGTATAATGGTTAAAAGTCTCAACAAATATATGAGGAGGAAAACTGATAGGAATATCAAAGCTAAATTCCAAAACCCCTAGGTTAAGGAGAAAATATTAGGAGCAACAAGGAAAAAACAATTCAAATATGGTGTAGTCACAATTAGAATTACACAAGATCTAACAACAGCTACTTGAAAAGACTGCAAGTCTTAGAACACCACATATCAAAGAGCAAAAGAACTGGGGTGGCTGCTGAAAATAACACACCCAACAAAGTTAAGCATTATCCTGAATGAAAAAAGTCAATGAATTGTTAGACTTTCAGAATTTTGTAGCAAAAAAAAAAAAAACAAAAAAAAAAAAACCCAGAACTTAATAGAAAATGTGACATACAAGAACCAAAAGAAATAGAAGGAAAACACAAAGACTAATTATAAGGAACTCAATAAGGACAAATTGCTTACCACTTATATGTGGAAATGTAAATAATATGTCCAAGATCGGTACTAGTAATTAGGTATTTTGAAGGAAAGATTGGTGTAGAACTGAGTAGGATAAGATTGTTAAAAGTAAAATGGTATAGGAAAAGATAAAAAAAAAGTTATCATCTCATATAAATGACATGTGAGAGGAAGAATTGATACAGAAGAATTAGATGGGAAAGGAGAGCTGGAAGTAACCTGCTCTCATTGGGAAAGATTAAAGAGGAAACAAAACACGCATATACACATATACATATAAGTATAAAAGTCTTTAAATTTAGAAAGAAAAAAAGGAGGAGGAGATAGGGAGGGTACTGATTTAGAAGGTGAGGGAATAGGATAAGAGGGCATATCGAAGGGCATATAGATCAAGGGGAGAGGGGTAAGGGAGGGATTCTGGGAAAGGTAGTATGTTAAAGAATAGAAGGGCAAGATATCAAGTGAAAATTAAGTAGAGGAGGGGTTTTTGCTTTTGGGAAATGTTATAAAAATGAGATATACACACAAAACAAGTATGTAGATATCTCTGAATATGCATGTTATGTATAGATGTTTTTATGTGTCAATGTGAGTATGTCTATATGTGGGTGTATGTATGTGCATATGTAGTCTATGTGAGGGCATATAAATGAATATGTGTATGTATCTATATATATTCAAGCTTAATTGTAGCCATCCTGGGGGAGGGAGGGGCATAAACAGTGCGCAGCAGAGAACAGAAGAAAATATATAAGGAAGCAAAGAAAATATGAACAACTTTGATACATAGACTTTCTTGAAATGGAAATTTGTGGTTTTATCTTATGAATCCTCCCATGTGCTATGTACATGACAATTTTTTCTTGTTTTGCATTTAAGTTTGAAATATAAACCACCAAATAATTCAGATTAACATTAAAAATTTTTTAAATAAAAATGGATTATTAAATGCAAAAAAACCCCAACCCAAAACAAAACCAATGCATGCCCATATTGTGGCTATGCACCTGCCCTCCTGCATGTTCAAGCCCTTGGTGCTGGTGAAAGATGGGCCCTACCTAATCTGTTACTTCACTGGCCAAGGTTCTTGTATCAATGTTGAGGTGCAGTTCACTCTCTTTGCTTGCATCCTGCTCTGTGTCTTCATCTGATTTGCCCTTAAACAGATATGCACTGATGCTATATCATTTATGTCAAATCAAATCAGAAAGAGAAGGGAAGAGGTTGCTTATCTGGACAGTGGACACTGTTCTACTCATGCTGGGTTTAAATCAGATCTTCCATACCTGAACATCATTTAGATTTAATAAGACAGGGGTACAGAGGGTAGCCAATTTGTTTCAATGAACAGCCTTGTACTCCCCCTTCTTGCTTGAAAGTGATCCCATGCCTATGTACCTGCAGAGATCACAAGGATGACTAAACAAAATTTAACTTTCTAAATGAAAGAACTTCATGGAGGCAAACTAGGATCAAGAGAGCCATAGAAGACATCTAGTATAATCCAGAATTTTACAAAGGCAGGAACTGAGGCTCAGAAAGGGGATGGGAATTGACTAAGATCATAGAGACAGTCACAAAGTTGGAAGTTCAATACAGAGAGCTGATCCTAATCTTCAGGCTCTTCCCACCCAGCTGAAAAATCCTGGACATTTTCAGTCTCCCTTTGTAACAATTCAACCTACCATTTATTGAAGAGTACTAGTTGTCAGTAAACATTATTCAAAGCTATTACTTAAAATGAGATGTCCAAATAGATTATTTTTAAACCACTAGTTGTCACATTTCTCTCTGATCTTAATCTTTCACTTCTGGAAGGTCAGTAATGAGAGAAGTAGTTTCTCTGCCTGATACCTACACCAATGGAATAATCCTAAATCTCACACAGAAAGGTCCTCAGGCATCAAGTAGCCAAATCCGGAGCTGAGTCAGAATCCTCTATGGCACTATATTCAAGTGCTCATGTAGTAGCACCTGCTCAAAGATCTTAATTGACTTGGAAATCACTTGTTCCCTTATTGGACAGCTCCATTAATTAGTAATTTCTTCCTCACACTGATCTGGCATCTACCTCCCTGTAATTTCTCTCTATTCTTCTAGTTATATTCTTCTCTGGGGTTCAGAAAAACAAATCTAATCTCTCTTCCACAGGCAACCATCCTGATACTTAGCTCCCTGGTGCTTCAAATGGGCTCTGACCAGGCCAGAGGGAAAGAGGACCATCACCTCCAATTAAAACATCAAAATAGTTTTTTAAGTCCCACTGGCTCTTTTGCTTCTGTGACACTGCCGATTCCTAGTGAACTTTCTGTTCATTAAAACCTAAAGAACATTCTCACAATGAACTATTGTCTAGTAATGTTTCCCCAATGTCCTTGGATCCTTGACTGTTCAAACCCAAGTGCAGAACTTTAAATTTACCTGAATTTAATTTCACCTTGTCATTAATCCTAGGCTTTAGGAAGACATTAGCACCTACACTATAGTTTATACTACATTAACATTAATTGCAGAAAATCAATTACTTGTTTTCAAGCAAAGTTAAAGCAACCTATCATATGTTAAAATAAAATATAGAAGAAAAATTCATGAGGTAAAAACAAAAAAAAAAATCAAAGTTCCAGTCTAAGAGCTGAACTGTACTCCCTGTATGACCCTTGCCCTTCATTTTCAAAGAGGATCAGTGACATCAGAATTGCACAAAATCATCAACCTCACTCTTTCTCCCTTAGTCAATGAAGTCCAGTGACAAGACAAAAGTCTGGATGACTAGTGATGCCTTCGGATATAGTGGATGACCTTGGTATCTTCAGTGTCTGACCAACTTCTAAACAAATTGTTCACATCTGTCCATTCTGTCAGAAAAGTCTTCACATGCTTCACCAATTGGTTTAAGGTCTTTTGGTTATCTTTAACCTGGTTTAGTCCATTTGCCAAGATAGTTTACCAGGGTGGGGCTGCTGCATGTGCTACAGCTACATGCTACAGTTAAGAATTGAGTGTCAGGTGGCCACCAAAGGTGGATGAGCAGCTCCTGAGAAAGGCCCCTGATTATCTCCTTTAAACAATGACTGGGGCTAGATGTTCTCTTCCAACTCTCATACTTTGGATTCTAAGGTCCCTCTCAGTTCTGAGAGCCTCAGGTCTAAGACACCTTCCACTTCTGGCCTCTGTGCTCTAACATTCCCTTTTTTAAGATTCCCTTCTGCTTCTGGAGTTCTTCCCACTGTCATTTTAGGTTCTAGGTTCTACGGTCATTTCCAGACTTGTTACTCTAGTTTTAGGCTCTAAGCACCCCCCCCCAGTTCTGTCATTTTGTGTTCAAGGCTCTAAGACCCCTCCCAGCTCTTCAAAGCTCCATCTTCTCCTAAAATGCCCAAGTTCCATCTCTACCCACCTTTCAGTGAATTCCTCCTCTAGACAAGGAGACTGTTGCCGTATCTCCCAGGGAGTTGTGCTGATGCAGGCAAACTTTGGATCTAATTAGCTCTTGAAAAGTTCAATGGCATCTGCTCTATTTTCCCACTTTTTATATTAAAGGAATTTCTTTTGCCATCACACACATTTGGAACCCAATTTGATTATGGTGGGCTTCCGGCTTTGAACTGTGCAGACCTGCCTGCTTTGATCTCCTTGTCACAGTTTAGGAATCTTTCTCCCCCTGGTCTCCCAAGGCCCCCAGTATCTCCCTCCCAGCAGGCCCTGAGCCACTCCTGTGCACACACTCCAGTCTAATGAGCTACCTTTTTCAGGAAGAGGGAGGCATTGATTTCCTGATAAAAATCACAATTAATTTTAAATGCCCTTCACAAACCTTGATATAAATAATTGCTATAAAGATGCAAAGTCTGAAAGTAGTTAAAATCAATGGCCTTGCTTGCTACCCTATTATTCCCTTCTTTGTTAGAAGCAGAGGTATTTATCAGGATCACAGACCTCTAGCACCCTAGAACTGGAGGAACATCAGAAGGCAGCCATCCAGGCTTCTGCAGGACCCTGGAGTCAAGGGCCTTGACCATATACTCTTAAACTATTGGTAAGTGGCATCCAATGTTCTTTATTAGGCTTGGAAGGAATTGTTCCAGGAAGAATGTGACAGGCTCAGGACCCACTTGAGATACTGATGAGAAGCTTCCAAGGGCAAATGAAGATTTTCTCTGCAGACACAAAGTTGGTTTTAACACTTTGGTGGAAGTTTAGAGACAGGAAGAACCTTAGAATAATGTCAGAATTAGGAGGGGAGATGAACAGGGAAGGTCAGAGCTGGCCTTAGAACAGAGAAAGTCAGGGCTGGGAGGACCTTAGAACAAAAGAATATCAGAGTTTGAAGGGATATCAGAAAAGAGAATGTCAGAGTTGGGAGGGCAGGGCTTAGAACAGGGAACATCCATGCTGGCAGTGCTCTAGAACAGGGAACATTAGAGCTAGAAGGGACCTTGGAATGTCAGAATTAGGAAAACCTTAGAAAAATGAATGACAATCCTAGAAGGAACCCTAGAATTTTAGAGATCATTTAATTTAATCCTTTTTTATGCATGGAGAAACTGAGACCCAGAGTAGGTCAGTGACCTGCCCAAAGTACACAGAGCATGAATTCAAAGTCAAGTCTGAAAGCAGCCTTTGTTTTTTCAGAATAAAGTAGTTATGGCATAAAGTGTTTAGAATTGGTCTTAAAAAGAATGCCTTGTGATCCCCTATGTACACGTGCTTCACAGACTCAACACAGGTGATAAAATGAGAAAACACATGAAAATACCTGTTATCATTATTAAAATAAAGGAATTGGTAAATTATCCACCTTGGATAAGTGGATAAAACCCTGTACTTATATTCTCCAAATGCAAACTTAAGTGCATAAATACATTTTCAAAATCACAGAATTCTCTAACCTGAAAAATGCTTGAGGTCACCAAGGCACAGTCTACACCTGACCAGGAATCCACTCTACCACTCTCCCCAAAATGATCACCTACCCTTAATGTGAACTTCTCCAGGGAGGGGAAGATCACTCCTCTTGAGGCAGTCTAGGCCTCTCTAGGATAACTTAAAAAGCTTTATCTACATAGAGTGAGATCTATCTCCTTGGGATTCACCCAGTCCTTCCCTCCATCTCATCTCACACTGCCCTCTTATGCTTGATATTAACTTTCCTTCTAAAAATGTTGGAATCTTCTTTCTCAGTGTCTATCAGTAAACTAAGTGTAGCAATTGTTGTTCCAAAAACAGCCAGGCTAGTACCTGGAACCTGAGATTTCTTTCTTTCTGCATCCTTTTTGTCTTTTTTCAAAGTCCCCTTTTCTTTCTCTTTCTTTTGAATTTTCCTTCCTCTTTCTAGTTTTTTCCCCCTTTCTTCTCTTTCTCTGTTCTTCTTCATCCTCTTTGTTCTCTCTGTCCTTTCCCTTCCCATTTCTCTCTCCTACCTCTTTCTCTTTTATTTAATTTTTCTTCTCTCTCTCCATCTCTCTTTCTCCACAAAGCCTATCCTGTGGCTATCAGTAACATGAGAAGCCAAGGATAATTATGACCACTACAACCTACCAACACTAGCCACCAGATGTTTTTCTACAACTTTGGCAGACTTAATAAACTCTCCAAATAGCAGACACCCAAAGCGGGAACAAAACTGGGGAGTGCTAGTGTTTTGTCCCCCCACCTGGCATAAATGTTTATTGGAAGCACCATTGCAAGGTAGAAGAGTTTGATTTGATTAGCAAGTCTAAATGTATTAGCAGCAAGCCAGAAACTATCTTACAATTAGCGATAATTAGTTGCACTGATTGCTTCAGCCTGCAGTCCGGGATGACAGCTGTTGTTCAGTGAGACCTCGGTGGAATAAGAGTATGCTTTCCCCTTGTAAAGGCACTTGGATCCCTCGGGGAGCAAGACCCCAGCCTAGGCATGAGTCACTTATTAAACCTCAGGAGCAGCTAATGAGTCACTTCACAGAGAAGTCTGTGCAGGTGCCTTCTATGTGGCAAGGTTTCATGCTTGAAAATGGGGATAAAAAAAGTAAAGACACAGCTTAGCCTAGGATGAGAGATTGACAGCGGCAAGAGGTCTTGAAAAATCACCTCACTCCATGCTTTCATTTTACAGATGGGCAAACTGAGACCCAGAAACAGGAAGCAATGTGCCAAAGCTCACATAGGTGATGAACAACAGAACTCAGAGTTGAATGCAGATCTTCAGATTCCAAAGCTGTATTCTTTCTATTCTAACAAATTGACTGCTCTACCCTCAAGGAGTATAAATCTGGTGAAGGAAAGTCATGTATGCAAATGTGAGTGACCCCCAAAAAGTGAGGATGAAAGTAGCAGAGGGACATGGACACCATGCCATGAGAATCCGAGAAGGGGGCACAGGCTTCCACCTGGGAAGTCAAGGTGGAGGCAATTAAATAAAGTCACATTAGGCAAGAAACATTCCATATGGATGGGCCTTAGAAGATAGGAGCCAGGGAGAAGACAGAGGGAAATCACTCTAAGCAAATACATGGAGACTACAAGAGTGGGGGACAAGAAGCGGATGACAAGGAGAGTAGCACAGCTGGAACCTCAATTGTATATATAAGAGGAAGAGTTTGAGATGTCAAGAGGTCCGCCAGGCCAGGGCCTGGAAAACTGAAGTCAGGAGGTTGTAATGGACTCTCTCCCCATCAGGGAGTCACTGAGGGCCCCATGGTATTGGAGTGAGATGTGGCAGGATACTTTTATATCAGGGTCCAGTGACAATAAACTTGAATAGTCACACCCAAGACAGGCCTCATGAACATGTCAGTTCCAGGGTGAACACAGGGTATTTCTCTCAATGTGTTTGTACCATTATCAGCTAGCTTGATCAGCCTCAGTAAGTGTGGGAGAAACTCAAACATCCAGAGAATACTATGGAGGATCAGGACCATGGCCAGGGTTCCCAGCAAGCCCTTACATAAACTCTCCCATCTGAAAACTGCTAAAGAGTAATGTAAAATCAGACTACAGAGAAACATCCTGCATTGCTCTCCATCCCACAGCCACTGTAGACTGTCCCCTTGTGAGAGGCTCTCAGGACATCCACAGCAGAGCTGGCACTGAGACCATCTAATCCTGGTTTTAGGAGGAAGCCCAGGCACAGAGAAGAGTTGTAACTTGCCCAAAGTCACACAGTCAATGATGTAGCCAGAACCAGGTCCTCAAATTCCCAATTCACTTCCAAGGTGGGGGAGGTTGTTCAAAATGAACATTCATAGTTCTTACAACCCACACTTCCATGACTTCACTGCTGGCAAAGGATTTTGAATTCAAGAGGTATTTGGATGACTTGGAATGGGAGGAGAGTTGATCTTAGAGTCTGAAAGACTGAAGTTCAAGACCAACCTCTGATCTATTCTGGTCATGTGACCCTGAATCACCACAATTCTCTAAAACATAGGTAAGCAACTGATATGCATTGAATGAGATGGTTTTCTACAACTCCACAAACCATTGATCTCAGGAAGAAAATGCCCAACTCAGTAGACTTTTAGGACCTTTTCAATATGGCTTCCAACTTCATCATTTCTTGGTGAGAGGTTCCCAGAAAATTTCCATGGGTTTCTGGGAGCCTAGGGGGGTACCTAAAGGGTTTGTGAAGACTTGGAACTAAGGGATACCCTCAGGGGCATATGAAGGCTTGCATCCAGGCTAGAGCTGAAGTCAGGATAAAGGATACTAAAACAGAAAAGTGGGCTGCTCAGGGAGAATTCTTAAGAAGCTTAGGAAGTCACTAAGGGATTTGAGAAAACTTCAGTCATCCCTAGGGGTTATGAGATGCCTAGGAGTATCCCTAAGGGCATGTGAAAATCAGACTCATCCCAAAGGTATCCACATTAGAGTTGAAGTCAGGACAGAGGATACCAAAACAGGAAGAGATGGGATGCAGTGGGCTGCTCAGGGAGGATTCTCCAGAAGGTAGGAGGGGAGAGCTTAAGTTGGCCTTGCACAATGGTAGGATGCAATAGGTAGAGAAGTAGGAAGAGCACTTCAGTTCAGAGAGACTTTCCTAGAGAAGATCAAAGAGAAAGATGGCAATAGTGGTCATCATCCTTCAATGTATGCCCTATAATTATCTCTGAAGTAAAGCATCTCAAAAGGGGAAGGGAACTTAATATGGCATCTACTCCAAGTCCTAGGATGCCAAAGTGGCCTGGCATCTTTGGATTCCTTAATCCTGCCTTTGTCTCTTGCTAACTGTATGACCTTCTGTTAACCAATTAACCCCACTTAAGCCTCAGTTTCCTCATCTGTGAAATGAGGGGGTTGTATTAGATGACCTTTGATGTCTCTTCTGGCTCTAAATCTAGGCTCCTGTGAGTCTACTCTGGTAGGAATTCCTTCTCAGGAATTCCTTCTAGAGCATTCCCAACAAGTGGTCATCCAACAGTTTGAAGACTCCCAAAGAAGGGGAAGTCATCCCCTTCCTGAAGAAGCCCCTTTGCCTTTGGGACAACTTTCAGCTAGGAAATTTTTCCTTCTAGTGAACCACAATTCACTTGGTGGCATCTTCTATTCATTGCTCTTGGCTCCATCCTTTAGGACCAAGCAGATCAAAGCTGATCTCTCCTCCACATCACAGTCTTTCAGGTGCATGGATTGCTCTCATACCTCATCCTTTCCAACCCTCAACCAAGTTCATCTTTTCCAGCTCTTTCAACACTCTTTGCAGGACTTAAGTTATGATTCTCTTCAGCAATCCATCCTTATTGTAGAAACAAAGGAATGGATGCTCAGGGGAAGTGAAATGACTTTCACTCTGTACATTTTCCCAGTAGCCCAAGCCCCAGGTACCTGAGAGACCATTTCACATTTGCCATGAAAGTGGGTGAATCTCTAGGAACTAACCTAGGTACATAGAAGAGTCAGGAGGAAATACACATTCCTATAGTGGAGGAATGCAAGTCATGGGGTGACTATCAATCATACTGCCTTCTCTACTCTGACATCTCATTGACTCCCTGACTTTCCATTGAGACTGAATATGCCTCGATTCCCTAGTACCATTTCATGTCTCAACTGTGGTCCATCCCCTTCCACTGTCCTCAGAATCAGCTCACTCCTTCACAGGTCCTCTCTTCCATCAAGGCTCAGAAAACAAATTCTTCAGGAAGCACAGCCTTGCTCAGATGAAGGAAATCTCACCTCTTCACACTGTGCAGTATAAGGTCTGCCTCCATTCTCTGCCTTCATTATATTCTGCCTTATACCAACACTTACTTATCTACTTATACCAGTCCCCAATCTCACATACGCACACCACAAACTGTGAAAATCTTGAGACAGGTTCTGGGTTAGCCTAACCTTGGCAATCTCAGCACAAAACATATGACTCCGTAACAAGGTGCTTAATGATGATGATATCTGTCCTTTATTATCAAAGAAGACCATGACATCAGGGAGGTGATCCCATGACAAGCACATGATTTGGATTTGAGTGAGGAGGGGCTGTGCTAAGTTACTAGTCTCATTTTCTCCTTCAGAGTCATCTGGGTCCAGTGGCCAGATATGAATTAGGATGACTGGAGATGGCCCTAGATTTGAGGTAATCACAGTGAAATGACTTGTCACAAAGCTAGAAAGTGGAAAGTACCCGAGACTGGTTCTAAACTCCAGTCCTCTTGGCTCCAAGAGCAGTGCTCTATCCATTGTACCACCTAGCTGGCCCTGGGTACTTAATAGCTGCATGTTGAATGACAAATCTGCATTAACCCAAGCTGGGGTCTCTCCTTGAAAGATGACAGAGTCCCTTTTGCCTCTGTATCTCCCGTAGTATTGTACACTGTCATGGGCAAAAGAACTGAACTAAACTTAAATCATCTTTTTAACTTTACAAATGAGAAAACTAGTCAAAAGAAAGGGGGCTTGCCCACAGTCATACAGCAAGGTAGTGGCAGAGCTGAGATTCAAGCCCACAACCCTTGATTCAAAACCCAGGGTCATTCTCTATGAACCACATGTCCCCTCTCAGCAAATGTTCATATACACCTCATATCAATCAGTAAATCTGTAGCCCATGAGAATTTATTAAGGCTCTATTATATTCTAGACAATGTATTAGGTCCCAGGAGTACAAAAGACAAAGGTCAACCATTACCTATTCTCAGAAAACTTACATTAATTCTTTTGGGGGAGACACGTGTCCATATATACAAATTTGTCAAACTGCATAAATAGAGGTTGATCCCGGAGATGGGAAGGCACTAACCATTATGGGGAGATCAAAAAAAAGCCTTATGTAGAAGGCTGTACCTGAACTGAGCTTTGGAGAAAATTTGGAATTCTAAGCAGAGGTAGAGGAAGAATATATTCAAAGGAAGACACATTTTTTTCCTGGTTTAAAGGATAAGGAAGACAGGACATGTATTCCTTTCTAAATTATTAGAGATGACATTCCATTCCTCACAATATCTAAGAAATCAACCTTTGACCAGGAGTGCAGTGTTGAAAAACTTTAACATTTGGATAATGATGATGGTTAATGACAAAGATAGGGATAATGATGATGTTGGTGGTGATGATGATGGTGAAAATATTGATGAAGATGGTGGTGATGATGGAGATGGTAGAGGTGATAATGATGGTAAAAATGGTGATGATAGTGATGGTGATGCTGCTGATACTAAAATGATGATGGTTGTGGTGATGAAGATGAAGGTGAAGATGGTCATGATGATGAAAATGTTGATGACGAAAATGGTAATTATGGTGATGGTGATGCTGAAGGTGGTGATGATAGTAGAAATAGTGATGGTGATGATGATTATTAGTGATGATGGAGATGGTGATAATGGTTGTGAGAAGGATGATGGTGATAGTGAAAGCAGCAATATCAATAGTGTCAGCATTAACATCAAATAGAGGTCTCAAACCCAGTCATAGACCAATAAACAGGTAAGAGCTGACACACTGATAGTGACCTGACACTTATCAGTTCTCAGCTTCTACTGGTCCTTTATGTTTCCCAGTCTGCTCTGTGCTGAGCACCTGCCTTTGCTGAATAACTCCTTCCCAAATGGACCCTTGGTTGATGTCAGTACTCTGTGAGACAGACCTGAGTCTGGGATAGGGCTGGATGTGTCCACAAGGTCCAAGAGAGATGCACCTTCTTGTGATTTTTAACTTAATTAGGAAATCCCTCCACCCCCATACAACCCTCTGTACAGGAATCCTGGGAATTTAAAAGGGCAAGAATGACCATCTCCACTTTAAAAACAAATACCCTGAGGCTCCAGGAGAAGAAATTAACCCAAGGTTAGCTCCCTTATTAGTTCAAATCCAAGGGTTATGTATGACCTCCCCCCATGGGTCACTTCCATTGGGGGGGGGAGAAAGGGAAATTGTCATGTCAGGGTGGGCCAAGGAAAAGGTTGGGGACCCAGTCCAATTCAGTCTCCCACAACCTCTTATATGGAAAAGGTCCTAGATAAATGTGTTTGAAGTGATTTTTTGGAGTAGATTTGCTGAATTGAAGAGGATGAGATCCAACCTCTGGATTCCCTGGAAGCCTCTGCAGCCCCCAGGTGCACAGGCTACTAAGCTAAAAGAGTAGAGAACGGTACTAGACCCATGTGAAAATATGGGAGCAACTGCTGGGAACAGAGAGCAGACTTGGTCAGCCAAGCCACCTGCAGACACTCTCAGTGATCCTGTGAGCCAGGGACTTCAGTCAGGGGAGAAGATCTGACGTTGGCTGTCATTGCCTCAAATATCACCCCACAGGGCAGCCAAGGGAACAATCTCTGATGACTATGCTCTGAATCCAATAAGGGAGAGCTGAACCTTTCCTCTCACCCATGTCTTTGTCCAAGAGGAAAAGGAAAAGTGAGTCTCTAAGGTCCTATTTCTAAAGGCAGGCTTTGCACTTTCCCTCCCCTACTCAAACAGATGAATAAGAAGAAACCCTGGTGAAAGACCTGGTTTGTGGGACTTCATTCTATTCTCTGTAGTTTTTAAAATATTTATTTCAACCCTCCTACCTATCCATCTGAGCATTTAAATGTATATGAAGCCTTAGTCCTCTAGGAAAAGTGAGTTAGATATGACACAGACCCTACCATCATGAAGCTTGAGTCTCATTTAGGGAAATGACACTGTGAGAAAGAATTGAGTATTTTGTTTTTCACAAGAATGAGAGAGGATATTGCAAGAATCTCACAGATGAGGAGGCTAGGTGGCGCAGTGGATAGAGCACCAGCCCTGAAGTCAGGAGGACCTGAGTTCAAATCTGGTCTCAAACACTTAATTGCCAACCTGTGTGACCTTGGGCAAGTCACTTAACCCCATTGCCTTAAATATTTTTTTTTTAAAAAGAGGATAATACATTACAAAAGTCAGGATTGTCAGGTCTTTGTGTGAGCCAAATGATGCAAGCCTTGTTTAAAGTAATGGGAAAGTTAGACAAAAAAGGAAAGGTGATTAAAGAAATAACTGACCAATTAGTGAGCTAAATGCAGCCCCCTTGCCAGAGATCAAGTTGCCTTTCTGGGCGGGGGGGCTGTAAATTAGCTCAAACTTGTCAAGAACTGACCTAGGGTCTATGACCTTTACAAGTGTGCCCGTTTAGTGAGGTTCTAAAGGGTTGATGTGTCTTAAGACTGTACCCCCCTGCCCCCATGATGAGGACCCATTAGGACTCAGAGGGGAGGATCAAAGTTCTTCTAACCTATATAATTTTGAACATTACCAGAATTCTGGGTAGCTCTCAGTATGGGGCACCTGTGTCTTCCAAGAACCATTAATAAATGAATTAATTTTCCCCCCACACCAGTAAGGTAAGTCTCTTTTTTTCCAATTAGAGTCAATTACTTCTTCTTCCCATAATTCAGCATTGTAGCAGGAAAGTTTTGAGTGGTTTCAGGCTGCTTGGACTATTTCTCCAGCTCTGCTGAGAGAAGAAAGGATACTAGCTTATTTATAACACAGACTTTCAAAACGTCCAGGCTTCCAAGGTGGTACACCTTCACACAATGCAGATGGAAGACTACCAACCTTTTCCCTGCAGAAATTTTTCTTGTCTATACTCATATATGTTTACCCCAGGAAAAGGATCACTCAATAGGTTAGGGTGGGGGGGACTTCCTCATTTCCCATTGAAAAGTTATTTTAGTGTCTCCCAAGAAGCAAAGGCTCATTCTTTCAATATCCACATTCTACTAGTGAGAAACTGCTTTACCTTGTCTCTGGTGTGTTGGGCTACCCAAGTTTTGAATGCCTTTTCAGTGATCTCTCTGTCCACCCTTTCAGTCTAACTTGCTATCTTTGTCCTTACAGAAAAGAACCTCTACTTCATTTCAGTTGGTGGTAAATAGGCTGATGCTAGGAGACTCTCCTGGTCACTCAGTCATTTAAAATGGGTCAAAAGTCACCACATAAATCTATCATTGCCAGGTCTGTGATTCAGAGACCACAAAGGAATTTTTTTTTACCTTTTAAAAAAAATTATGGCAATGGGGTTAAGTGACTTGCCCAAGGTCACACAGCTAAGCAATTATTAAGTGTCTGAGGCTGAATTTGAACTCAGGCACTCCTGATTCCAGTGCTCTATCCACTGCACCACCTAGCTGCCCCAACACAAAGGAATTTTCAAAGCATCCTTGTCCAAGTCCCTTATCCTGCACCTGGAGAAACCAATGCCCAGAGATGGGAAGAGATAATCCCATCTTATATCATGGCACTAATAACAAGAGTCAGAACTGTTCTGGAGCTGAGGAAAGAAGAAGCAAAGCAAAGAAGCAAGGGAATTGATTGTGTGGCCTTGGAGAAGTCCCCTCCCATCCCTGGGGCTCAGTTCCTTCATCTTTAAAAATGTGATCTTTGGACTCCAGGATTCTGGAATACATGATAATAAAATCAATATAAAATAATAATATGATCAAATGAGAAGATCTGAGGCAGCCTGGGAAAACAAAAAGAATGTTAGCTTTGGAATCAGAGGCAATCTCACTTCAGATAACTAATTCATCTCTCCAGACCTCTGTTTCCTCCTCTGTAAAGGGAGGATCTCTGTAGCCCTTTGAAGTTCTAGCTCTAATCCCTGGGACTAAATGAGATCAAGGTCCTCTAAGCTTGGATGCTCTGTGCCTAGGACTGGGCCCTGGCCGGGCCTCCATTTTTAGGGCAGCTCAGGCCGATAAGTTCCCACCCCAGCCCCCACCCAACCCTTTGTAGCTTCCCTGTTTATATTTGCATTTCCAAGCTTTAACCCAGAGCCAGGCACACTGAAAGCACTTCTTCAAATGCTTGCTAACTTAACTTGGTTCTGACAAGGACTCCCAGAGCTCCAAGTCAAGTCAGTATCTTCTTCAACTCCAGTCTACAGGGCATCATTGAGCTATCTCACCATCATCTTAGACTCACCACAGTTAAGATAAAAAATAAGCTGTCTTCCTTCCTCACCCAAATATCCTTCTTAATGTGCAGTATGTCTCCAACTTTCTACTGATTAGGTTCCAAATCGGTTATTTACAAGACCCTCCATCCTCAAAAACAATCCATTAACAGATCTTGTCCTCTACTGCTCCACCAGCTCCCAAGTTCAGACTTTCTGGATTCCATCCTCCCTGGACCACAGCAGTAGGCTTTCTAATTGATCTCCCTGCTTCCAGTCTCTTCTCTCTTACTCACCACCTTCTACTTATCATTCTCAGGCAAAGTTCAAATCATCACCTCATCTGCTCAGAATCATCCATTGGTTCCCTATTACCACTTGGACAAAACATGAGTTCTTTGGCCTGACCTTGTACCAACTCCTCTTTGCAGTTATTTCACAAAACTTCCCTCAAAATCTGCTATCTTCCAGTCAAACTAGCCTGCTCTCAATTCCCCAAAGATGACCTACCATCTGCCACTTTCATGCCTTTGCCCAATTCATGTCTATGCCTGGAATGCCCTTCCCTTATCCTCTCTACTTCTTAGAATTCTTAGCTTCCTTCAAGAATTGGCTCCAGTGCCACTTCTTCCAGTAAGCCTTTTCTGGTCTCTTCCCACTCTGAGTCCATCTCTCTTATTCCTCACATCACAATGTTTACTTATCTTTGTACATTTTACAACTCCTCAGTAGACTCTTAACTTCCAAGAGGGCAGAAATTTTTTTAACTGAACTCCTGGCAAAATTCTGTAAGATATTACTGAAGGGGGAAACAGGAAGAGGCAATGATTTGAAAGCTGACCTCCAAAAGATCTGAGAAAGTCTGGCCTACAGATGACCCTGGACAAGGCACTTAACCTCCTAGTGCCCCAGAATTGACCCACATTAGTAGAGGAGATTTCCTTACTAGAGGGGTTCTATATACTAATGAAATTATAGGCCTGCTATAGAAAGAAATATTCAAGGGAAGGCTAGTAAATGTCTAGAAAAGATAGTAGTAATCAATCACCAGAAACCCACCCAGTTTCACCATCAACTGATCCCACAAAGCTAACTTAATTTCCTGTCTGACAAAGCTACCACACCACAAGATCAGAGGTCTGGCTCTAGGAAAAGGACTTCAGCAGATCATTTACCATAGTTTCTCTGGCTGCTCTTGTTGTTACTGGGGGAAGCCATGGGTCAGATAGGTGCACATGAAATGGAAAACTCAAAGAGAAGTCATCAATGACTCCATGTCAACAGAGCAGGAGGTGTTTAGTGGTGTATCCTGGTTCAGTATTAAGACCTGGTCCTGAACTATCAAACAGTTTTCTTAATGAGTTGGAGATAAGTGAAGACCGATTGCTCTCAAGATTTACAAGTGAACTGCTGGTGGAGTTCTGAATTGATTCAACCATTCTAGAGAATTTGGAACTATGCACACATAGTGTGCACACATTTTGATCCAGTAATACCGTTACTAGGTCTGTATTTCAAAGAGATCAAAAGAAAAGAACCTAATTGCACAAACATTTTCACAGCAGTTCATTTTCTTGTGGCTAAGAATTAGAAATTGAGGAGATGTCCATATGGCTGAACAAGATGTGGTAAATGATTGTGAAAGAATATTACTATGACGATTTCAGAAAAACCTATAAAGACTTAATATGAATTGATGCAGAATGAAGTAGGCCAGAGTCAGGAGAACATTGTACACAGTAACAACAACATTGTATCAATATCAAATGTGAATGACTTCGCTTTTCTCAGCAACACAATGATCTAGGATAATTCCAAATGTCTCATGATTTAAAATGTTATCTGCCACCAGAGAAAGAACTGCCTCTAAAAGCAGATCAGAGTATACTATTTTTCACTTTCTTTTTCCTTTTTTATTTTATTTTTTGAGTTTTCTTTTACAAAATGACTAATATGGAAATGTTTTACATGATTACATATATAGAATCTATGTCAGATTGATACAGAATTTTGATCAGATTAATAACCATCTCATGGAGAGAGTAGGAGAAGGAGAAAGAATTTGGAAATCAACATTTTTTTTAAATGTTAAAAACTGGGGGGCCAGCTAGGTGGCACAGTGGATAGATCACCGGCCCTGGAATCGGGAGTACCTGAGTTCCTGAGTTCAAATCCAACCTCAGACACTTAATAATTACCTAGCTGTGTGGCCTTGGACAAGCCACTTAACCCCACTGCCTTGCAAAATCTTAAAAAAAAAATGTTAAAAACTGCTTTTACACATGTAACAGATGGAGGGAGGAATTGAATGTTATATTTTTAAAAAGACTTGAAGATAGCAACAAACAAGGAGGGGTAGCTAATATGTTGGAAAACAACTGGCTTCCCAATCATGAAATGGCCACCATTCTCAATCACCTCAACATCTCTCAATCTCACTACTACAAGAGCTTCTTCACTGAACTCACCTGCTAAGTTTCAAATCTCTCTAGTTTATCTTCTAAAATTGCCAAACTGATAAACACAAAAGCCCATGTGTAATTATATGACTCCCCTATTCAAAATGCTTCCATGAGAGCAGCTAGGTGGCACAGTGGGTAGAATATCAGCCCTGGAGTTAGGAGAACCTAAATTCAAACCAACTTCAGACACTTAATAATTATCTAGACAATTCCAATACTAGACCTATATCCAGAAGAAATCTTAAAAAAGGGGGGAAAGTCCCACATGTTCCAAAATATTCATAGCAGCTTTTTGTAGTGACAAAGAATTCGAAATTGAGAGGATGTGGGGAATGGCTGAACAAGTTATGGAATATTATTATTCTATAAGAAATCAAGAATGGTCAGTCTCCAGAGAAGCACAGAATGAATTACAGGATCTGATGCCAAGCAAAGGGAGCAGAACCAAGAGAACAATGTGTAATCTACAACAATGTGTGTTGATCAGCTTTGATAGCTGCAGCTGCTCTCAGCAGTTCAGAGAGCTGGGACAATCCTAGGAGACCAACTATGGACAATGCTATCCCCATCCAAAGGGAGAAAAACAAAAACAAAACAAAACTCTCCAGAAGCTGAATGAAAATGACATTCACTTTTTAAAACTTTCTTCTATGTCTTTCTTTCCTATCTCATGATTTCCTTTCTTTTCCCTTCATCCTAATTCCTCATACCAAAAATGACTCATCTGTAAACATGCTAAACACAACAGTGTGGTCACCTGATTGTTTGCCACTGAGGGGAGAGAGGGTGGTAAGGGAAGGTGAAAGGTAATTATGGAACTTAAAAATACGTATATGCATATGGATGAATGTTAGAAAACTTTCATAACATTTAATTGAAAAAATAAAATACCAATTTTTTTAAAAGCTGTGTGACCTTGGGCAAGTCAATTGCCTTTTCTGAGCCTCATCCTTGATAATGGCACTGGCCTCAAAGCCTTGTTATGAAAAATAAATGGAATGACATCAACAAAAGGGTTTGCAAACCCTCAAGGACTATACGTGTTGTCATTCAGCTCTGCCATTTTAGGGACAGCTCAGGAAACTCACTCTTTGTAGGACACAGCATGGATCAGAAAGGAACTGACACTGAGGCTTGGGGAGTTTATGTGATATGGGTTGAGGTTTGATCAAAGAGCATCTCAGTCCAGTTATACCTGGACTTACAGAAAGTTAGCTGCCCTTCAGGACCCAGCCCATCCAAGACCAGGGGCATAAGTCCCATTTCCATTCCAGCTAAAAAGGAATACTGAGAATCAAGTGTGAGCATATAACCAGCAGATAGAGAATGGTAACTTTCCCAAAAATAGTCAGTGACCTTCAAGTTGGGTGGGAGTGGAGGCGGCCTTCCATTTGAGACACATCCATTGAAAACTTTATAGCTTCTCCTAGGGAAGGGAGGCTGAGAGTGGATGCCTCTTTCATCAGCATCACTGAGCAGCAGCAATCTGAATGGACCAGTTGGGAGGGAGGGAGGTTTGTCTGACGATCCTTGTGTAGAGTCACCAAGAAGTGCAACCACCACAACAACAAAAAGGCGGGGGTGGAAGGTCCTCAAGAAAATAAATGACTGTAGCAATACTGTCAGTCGCACATGGCCAAGCCTCCTGAGCTAGGACGTGACAAAATGTGTTGCTAAGAGACTGGTGAGAAGCAAGTTCATTGAAGGATACTCTGAAAAGGCTGCCAGGCTGTGCTTCAATGGGGACCACATGGAGGACCATCCACTGGACTCAGATTCCCATCCGCTGGATCAATCCAGACAGTTTAGCCACACTGGTTCATCACAGTACTTCACTGAGATGTTGGCTTTGGGGGGAGAAGGGCAAGGGGGCTCCAGTGGGTCTCCCATCAACAGAAATGCTCCAGTCACCTGACTCTGAGATGTACAAGAAGATTCACTCTCAAGTTGAAGATTGTCCACTTTAATGTAAAAGTCTACTGTGTGCCAGATACAGGGAATGCAAAGACAAAGAGAAATCATCCCTGTCCTCAAGAAGCTTCCAGCCCACTGACCCAGGAGACAATGCCTTTAAAGAGACAAGTCAATACAAAATGGATGCAGGCAAAACCTTGAATCCAGAAGGGCCTTGGAAGAATAGGAAGAACCTTAGAGTTGTTGTTATTCATCTCATTTGACAGACAAGGAGTCATAGTAAAGGTCACACAGTTAGTCAGAGGCAAGAAGAAAGGCTCAGGTGTCCCCATCCATCCCACACATGGATGAAAGGCCATCATCGAGAAACAGCATCCTCCAAGTTCTTCAGACATTTCCCAGAATCCCAGAATACTTAAAGAACTTGATTCAATTAATTTTGGTGCCATGGGGTAACTAGGTGGCACAGTGGATAGAGCACCAGCCCTGGAGTCAGGAGGACCTGAGTTCAAATCCAACCTCAGACACTTAATAATTACCTAACTGTGTGATCTTGGGAAAGTCACTTAACTCCACTGCCTTACAACACCCCCCAAAAAATGGCCCCAAGTGGGCACCAGCCTCTGCCTCAAGTACTCCAATGTCAGAGAACTCCACTATCCTCTCCACTGGCCAACCCTCTTTGGACTGACTTTCATTGTTAACCTTATAGAAAATGATTCATCCACAATAGCTGTCCTATCACATCTAGGGGTACCTGGGGGTTCAGTAGGTAGAGTGGAAGGCTTGGAATCAGGAAGATTCATCTCCCAGAGTTCAAAACCAGCCTCAGACACTTTCTAGCTGTATGATCCTGGGCAAGTCATTTCACCCTGTTTGCTTCAGTTCCTCATCTATGAAATAAGCTGGGGAAAGAAATGTGAAAAGAGGAACACTTCCTGCTCTTGCCAGACTCCCTCAGGCCTCCCTAGATTCCCAGCTCCAATGACATCCTTTCGGAATCCTGTGCTTCAGACTCAGAAGTTTCCTCCAGGACTCTTCCCTTGAGGAGCATTAATCACAGGATGAGTTAGCATCAATGATTATGAAAACATTACATGTCACTTGGTAGTCTCCATCTCATATTCAAATCGTTCTGACGGTCACCACTTGTGCAGGACCTTTTCACATTATTGACTTTCTGCTTGAATGACATCCAAGAGAAAGACCTCTCTTCCTCTCCTCTTCCTCATTCCTTCCCCCCCCTCAATCTTTTATCCCTCTCTTCTTTGCCCTACTCCTTTTTCATATATATCATCTTCTTCCTCCCCATACCCCCATACACACTCAAATCTGCCTAACTATCCAGGGAGAATATTTTGGATCCTCTTCACAGTTAAAAAAAGTTTTCACTCTATTTGCAAATCTTTAAATAACAAATGAGGATTCTAAGAGCTTCATGAAAGGGAAAATTAGAGAATGAAGTTTCACCTGTCCTGGGTATTATTCTGAGCTCTGCCCTCAATCAAGGGATTCAAATCCCTAGGCACAAAGAGAAAAGGGATGATCATGAAAAATGTCAGAGACCACTTCCAGTTCCTACTTATTATGTCATTAGTGGACAATCCCCTTCATTTCACTAAGCTTCAGTTTCTTCCTCTGGAAAATGGGGAGAATAATCGCTATCCTGTTTCCCCCCACATAAATGTACCTCAAGGTTGTTAGGAGAATCAAACGAGCAAAGAATGTCTATGGAGACTACAAAGTGCTCTGTGAATGTCAATGGAAGTTATTGCCAATGCCAACAATGCTATATGTGATGGGTTTTGATCAGTTTTAACTGAAATTTTCCTTGGCATTGCACAAACACAAAAGAGCAGAGGCAAGGCTTCATGATCCTTCTGAAAAAGGACTGAGGCAAACTGTCAAAGATGAAAAAAGATGAGCAAAGTAAAACAGAAAGACAATTAGGAATTTCAGGTGAAGTTGTGAATTGGTCCAACTGCTCTGGCAAGCAATTTTCAATTATGAAAAGAAAATGACAAAAATATCCAGGCCCCCACTGACCAAAATTCTCATGGCTCAACACATTCTAAGCAATCTGATGACCAAAAGAAAAAAAAAAGATTCCATAAATTAAAAAAATGATGGCCATGCATAGGGGAATGCTGTTGTATATCAAAGTAAGGGACTATTCTTACATCATTAGAAGCAATGAATGTGATAAATACAAAGAATTATGGAAAAACTAAGACAAACTGGTCCAAAGTGAAGGAAGCAAGACCAGGAAAAAAGAATTTACACATTGAAAACAATAATTTTGATGGAAAGAACAAAAATCTGAAACTGAACACTATGTAATTAAAAACAAATGTCTCTAAACAAGAGGTGGGAACAATGTAGCTCCTTCCCTTCTTTGCAGAAGTAAAAGATTACAGGTGGAACTCTGTCACAGTCAATTTATGTAGGATAATGCAACTAAATTTCTCTCATAGTCCCTGTCTTTTTTATTCTGTCCTTGGGTAAAGAGTTGGGAGTGGGGGAAGGATGCATTACGACATGAAGAGAATGTAAACCAAAGATATCAATTAAAATTAATGATTACAAAAAGAAAATACAAAGAACTAGAGGTGGGGAAAAGGGGAAAGCAGTAGATTATAAGATCAATTTGAGTTAAGTGCAGTGAGACTGTTAAAAAAAAATCCAATGACAATATAGGTGCCATTAAGAAAGGACTAGTGTCCATAGTACAAACAGTAACATTTCACTATTTGCCGTACTAGTCAGACCACATTCTAGACACCACATTTTCGATCAACCATCTAAAATGCATCCCAAGATGCCCAATGATAAAAAGACCTGAAAACTCATGCCCTATAAAGATACAAAGAAGAGTCAGAGGACTTCTGGCATGATGAAGACTTGAGAGGAGCAGGATAACTCTGTCCAAGTATTTGAAGTCATGCATATGAGAGTTTAGGCTTGACCCCAGATGAAAGAACTAGAAAGAAAGGGAAGAAGATTTCAACTTGATATATGGAAACAATGATAATTTTTGTTGTTCAGGAATTTTTCAATCATGTCCAACTCTTCGTGACCCTATTTGGGATATATCTTATACGCATAAAAGGGAATGTCAACTGTATAAAAAAAGACCTACATTTTGACACACAATCCTTTTTCTGGTATGCCCCTTCTGATTTTGTTGTTGTTCAGTCATTTCAGTCATATCTATCTCTTTGCATTCCCATTTGACGTCTTCTTGGCAAAGAAAAATCCACTTTTCCATCTAGCTGTCCAATTGATATTTAGAACTATCTAAAAGAAAATGGGATGCTCCCTGTCCCTGAAGGTCCCAGAAAGGCTCAATATGACCAGTAGTCAGAGATACTTTGCTATAATATTCAGGCAGAGGTGGACTCAATGCCTGAAGAATCCCACTGGGCTCAGAGATTATATGATTCTGTGCCTCAACTGTGCCATAACCCTTTGCTTGTCATACTCAGAAGGCTCATACAAACATTCTACATGGTTCATAAAAACACTACCATTGAATCTAGTGGTTTTCCAACTTATATAGGGCGCCAGAGTTTTCCCAACAGAAGCTCAATACCAGCTTCTTCTGTCTTCAATGAAATTTTTCTCTCTGTGTGTGCCTCAATTTCCTCATCTGAGAACTGAGGAAATTGCACTCAAAGGTTCAAAATCACCTTGAGCTCTAAAATGTAAGCAAATTGATCCAGCAGCAACCCCAAATCCAAAATGAAGGCTGAATCCAAGCTCTGGAATCTACCCCAGTCTTTAAGTATTCAGAATTCTGTAGATATATCCTTTCCTGACCTAAGTCAATCTGAGGAGTTTGGGACAACAAAATAAAATAAGTTGGAGGGACTGGTCCATACTTCTTTTAGGCTTTTCAGACTCTGCTGGCTCTTACATTCCAACTCAAAGGTGGACATTTGTGCTAGTTCATGCACATATGCATGCATGCGCGACACACACACACACACACACACACACACACACAAACACCCCCAACAATTCCCAGAGTTACGGAATCCAAAGACCAGTGACTAGCAGAAAGAAAATTATAGTATTAGAAAGGACCTTCTCATCCAAATCCTACATGAAGTAGAGCTCCCCTACATAGCATCTGCCAAGTGATCATTCAGCTTGTAGCCAAAGTTCTGTGGCAAAGGTGATCTAGAGAGTTCAGCAAGGAGACCCTGGTCTTGAAGTCTAAGGTCGGGGTTAGGGTCAGAGGGGACACTTCCTGGGTGCTGCTTCCCCTATCTGTGCCTCAGTTTCTTCCTCAGTAAAAATGAAAAGTGTCCTTTTCCCAAAATTCTGGGGATCCTCCCAATATAAGTTCTGACTGTTGGACAGTTTTATTGATTTATGGCTGAAAGCCACCTCCTCTGGTCTTCCTAGTCCCTGCATGTTAACCCCTTAGCTTTCCAGAGAGGCTTTGGCTAGGCAAGATGGTGGGCGAAGAGCTGCCTCGGCAAGTTATGTGACCTTCTGGAAATTACTTCTATACAACAATAAGTTCCTGAATCAGAAGGAGGAAGGAGATGAAAATAATTGAGTGGAAGTTGCTGTACACATCCATCCAAAGAGAATGGAAGCAACCATCTTCTATCCTGAGAAGCTTGAGCCTCATTTGGGTGACTCCTGCAGTCCTTGGGGAATGGGGTCATGGGGAGGCAGGAACTAGGGAAGAGGCTTCCCAGGCCTGCTTCTAGGCAAATTGGTATCACTCATCTTACATTGGTTACAGCTCAGGCTGCATCAGCTGAATTCTTTGCTATGCCCAAATCTAATTTGCATTTTGTTGAACTGCATTTTCTTGGCACCTGGACACTGATTTCACTGGTGTAAAACTGGTTGGTTGGTAAGAATCAATAACAAGTTCAGAATGCTCTGCCACATATTGGACATGGACAAATAGTCCACGTGAACACCTAGGATGGGTAACCTAAATTCTGATGTAAGAAATGCCCAAGAAGACAGTCTCTGCCTAAGCAGACTGGTTATCTGCTCTGAAATTTTGAATGACAGTGCCTAGGAGTACAGGGTCAGGAAGTCAGCTGCTGGACCCAGATGGAGGTCCTCATGATTCTCTCCAAGACAGGTCTTCTATTCACTCTCCCACCCTGTCCTGAAAGCAGAGGGTTAAACTGGCACTTCTTTTCCTCTATTCTCCCTTTCTCCTGGTCCCCCCTTCATTTCATATCCCAAACTGGTTGAGGCTCTGAAAGTATCTCTGCCCCAATCTCAACCTGCCATTCAGGCCTCAAACAAAAGTTAAAACAACTTCTCCAGTACATTACAGTTTGCTGAGAACTTCCCTTGGGTGATTGCCCTAGAAGAGAAGCGCTACCAGAATTTTCATTTACAGAACTGTGCCCAGGGTCAAACAGCTAGTAAGTGTCTGAGGTTGGATTAGGTCTGAACTCTAGGCCCAGCTTGCTATCCACTCAGCTGTCACCCCAATGTTCTGTCTGTTAAGAGATTCACAAACTTCAGTGCCACAAACAAGTGATTATTATTATCCAAGCTCAAAGAACACTGTTGTTTTGATTTTTACTTTTGAGGGACAGGGATAGCTTGTTTCCTTAGACTATCTGAGCTGGAATCCAGGTTTGACCCCTCACTAGCTGGGAGACCTTGGACAAATCTACTTCATTTTTCCAGTTCTTCGTTTTTTCCCCTCAGCCATAAAACAAAAAGAGTATCTACGCTGCCTCTCCTCACAGGTCTTTGAGAAGACAGAAAATGTTTTGTGCCAATGAAGCACTAAAGAATATCAACAGCAACAATAATAATAGTAATATATAACTGGCCTTGATAAAGTCTTTACATCTCAATGATAGTTTCAATATCATTATTCCCAGTCGGTAGAGGAAGAAATGGAAGCTCGGACAACTGAATGTCTACAGACACCTGGTCTGTAAGCGATATTGTTTTTGTCCTCTGAATCCAGGCCTTCCCAGTACCAGGTCCAGAATTCTGTCCATGATGCTTCATATAAATGGTAGCTGCCATTGGACAGCCCTGTCAGGTGTCCCATAAAGGTAAAAGAAAGGTTTCCACAGGCACGAGGGAGAATAGAATCCCCCTTTCTTGACAGAAAGGCCAGCAGAGAAAGCACAGTGCTTTAGGACTAGAGACTGGCTACATCCCTCACACTGTCCCCTGAAACCATCTCCAATCAAAGCCTCAATCTCTTCTTCACAACCTGGAGCGACTTCTACCATTCCACAGAGAAAAAAACAAGCCTGGTATTCCATAGACCTGAGAGCTACATGCTTTCAGAATAAATGACTGCTCCATACCAGGCCTCAGTTTGCCCATGTATAAAAGGAGGGAATTGGACGGGGCTCTCCTAGGACTTCTCTGTACATTAGCTAGGTAGCATCATGAAGAGAGGGTTAGACTTGGCATCAGAAAGACCTGAGCTCCAACACTGCCCCAGGGCAGCTCAGGCCAATTCTGTCAGCTTAGGTCTCATCTATTAAATGGATAAAAAGAGCACCTACCTCACAGCTTGAAGATAATAGATGTACAACACTTTGCAAACTTCTTTCCTATTCCAAGACCCACTAGATCTGACGCTCTATGAGACATAGTCAAAAGGATCCAAGTCTAATTGACTCTTGGTGAGCCTTTTCATCTTCAACTCTGGTTCTCAGTACCATCTATAAAATGGGGCCAATGCCCACCCATTAAGGGCCTCATCTCCCCAACAGAGTGATGGGTAGAAAGTACCTTGTATGTGATAAAGCTTGACTCTAGGGGGACCCTAGCCCCATTTTCTGTAGGCAATGGTCTTGGGAGGGGAACTTGCTAGGTCCACTACTCCCCTAAAGAAGCTTATTTATGGGATCAAAGGCAGTGATCAGAGATAGCTCACTGAATAAATGCAATAAGAGAGATCAGCTGTGTTCTTCCAACAGCTGATCTTTTAAGTGGCTAAAATATCAAAGCAAACATTTTAGAGTAGGTAGAAAGGATATTTCTCAGCTACTCTGATGGCTACTCAGCAGTGAGCCAAGCAACTACAAGAACAGCAAGAAAGAAAGATGAAAGATACAAAGGGGGAATCATCCTCCCTAGCAGTGCCCCCAGTACAGTTTGACCCAGACCTGGGCTTTTCCTAAGCCAGACCCTCTCCAAGAGTAGTCAGAAATGTAGGGCAGGGAGAGAAGAGAGAGAGAGATATAAAAGGGAAGGAGGACAAAAGAGGGGATGGGAACAGGAAAAGAGGACAGGAAATGGGGAAAGGAAGAAGAAATGAGAAAGAAGGAAGGAGAAAAATCACAGGAAAAGGAAAGAAAGAACAAAATCAAAGAGGGATATGGCTCCATGGAAAGAGTTGGTAGATGAGTAGAAAAAGCCTTTCAAATGAAGGTGTACAAGCAAGGTAGATGGTACCCCATTGGGCGTGGAAGGAGAAAGGAAGGATCCTGTTATTGTCATTATTGTATTATCAAGAACACCCCTATCCTCCCAGTCACCAGGCCCTCCACCGAGACAGTATCATCTACCCTTCACTTTCTCTCAGTCTCCCATATCCAGTTGTTGTCAACGCTTCCTAATGTCAACTAGAATCCCTCAAGTTTTATCTCCTCTGATCCTACTTGTCCTCTTAGTGCAGGCCCCCATCACCTCACACCCGAATTGAAGCTAGAACCTCCTTATTGGCCTCTGTCTCAAGTTTTTCCCCCCACTCTGTGGCCCATGCTCCACTCAGCTGTCAAACAGATCTTCCTGAAATATGGATCTGACTGTCACCCCACCTCAACCCTATCGTCTCTGGAAGCAAATTATAAAATCTATTTGGCCCTCAAAGCTCTGGGTAACCAAGCCTATCTTTCCAGCATTCTTACACCTTCCAGTTCTCCCTAAATTACACACTCACTTTTCCAATTTCCTTACACCCTCCTGAATCTCAGGCAATCCAAGGACAATGGCCTCCTTGCTATGACTCCCAGAAGAAACTCCATTTCCAATCCGGCTGAGGACATTTTCCATGACTATCTACCCCCTGGACTGCTTTCTCTCCTCATCTCCACCTCGAACCCCAGATTAAAAAAATTTATCATCTTCAAGAAGTCTATTCTGGTTTCCCCTAATTCTAGGGTCTTCCCTTGGCTAATTATCTCCAATTTATCCCACACATAGCTCACTATACATAGGTGTCTGCATGTGTCTCCTCCATTCAACAGGAAGCTCCTTGAGGACAGGGACATATTCTGACCTGTTTTTATATGCCCAGTACTTAGCACATGGTAGGTGCTTTAAAATATTTGCTGACTAAAATGTATGAGGATAGATCATATCCAGCCTTTATATCCTCTGCATACAATATTTATTCAAAAAATGATTGATTCCCTCAAAAGGAAAGTCAATGGATTATATTGATATTCCTAAGAGAGGAATCCACAAGTAATCAAATGGTGGGGGTGGGGGAAGTCCCCATTGTGGTACAAGAAAATGAGGACTTGGGTTAAAGGCTGGCTCTGCTATTTAGTTCCTTGAGCAAGTCAATTAACCTCTTTCTGGTTCAGTTTTCTCAGGTGAAAAAAATGAGGGTGTTGGACCAGGTGCTGCAGATCTATGATAGGGAGACAATAATCTTGAGAAAGAGTCTTCAAAAATTCATGCTTGCTAAAGAAGTATCCCAGGTATGCATACAAATAGAAGTTCATCTGGAAGATACAAGCACAGGCCAAGCCCACTGAGTCTGCCATCATTGGTGATTTCTGCCAAGGACTAAAGACTTGCCTGGTGGTATCTGTACCCCTCCTACTTTTCATAGAAGACTCTGTTCTGAGTCAGCAAACAAAACTATCCACAAAAGGCTCCTCTTCATTTGCAACCTTCTTCTGGTCCCTTGTGTATTTGGGACCAGTTTTATCTGGTATGTGTGTGTGTGTGTGTGTGTGTGTGTGTGGTTTACTTTTTTGTGAGTCTACTGTAAGCTGGAGGTTGTAAAGAACAACTTCATCCATATAGAATTGTATGGGCTGCTCCCCAATCCATGCAGATCACTTCTTTAATAATAAGAAAAAAATCATTTTAAGAGATCAGCACATAGGATGGCTGATATTTACAAAGAAATGCTCCAAAGTTTGATGATTTCAATAAAAATGCTATTGTCTCTCTATGGAGACTCCCAATAGCAAGGGGTTGGGCCAACTAATGGAGTCTATACACAGTCCATCTTGTTAAAGAAAAATGACAAAGAATAGAACAAGAAGAGGGTACTTGTCATGATGTGTTGATGGTATCACTTTAAGAGAAGGGAAAGGGGGGCGGCTAGGTGGCAGCAGTGGATAAAGCACCAGCCCTGGAGTCAGGAGTACCTGAGTTCAAATCTGATCAAAGACACTTAATGATTACCTAGCTGTGTGGCCTTGGGCAAGCCACTTAACCCCATTGCCCTGCAAAAACTTAAAAAAAAAAAAAGAGGGGGGGAAAGGGAAAAATAGAAGATCTAAGGAGTAATTAGGTGGTGCAATAGACCTGAGTTCAAATCTGATTGAAGACACAATATGATATGACCTTGGACAAATCATTTAACCCCATTGCCTTGAAAAAAAAAAAAAATCTAAGGTTCATATTCTCCACTCTCTACCTCCAAACCATTACGGTGGAAGCAAAGGCTGGAATCACTGGATTGCCTAGCAAACTACTACCTCATTTATCTGTGCTATTTAAAAGTAAAATAAAATTAAATAACAATTCAAACAAGTTGCCTATATTCACATGTACAACTTTTGGTGGAAGGACATTTAAAGCTAATGGCACATTTCAAGGAATCCAATGGGAAATTGATGAATGGGGCACTGAATAGATCACTTGCTATGACTGTATTTCTAATTGATATGGATAATGTTCTCATCCATTCATTTGTCTATTGATTTCATCACTCACGTGTGCCTCTTAATTGAACTTCAATCTTCATTGCAGTTTGCCTTTCCAGGCTTAGTCAATTCACAAATTCATTCTATGGGACAAATGCATCACACTCAAACAAAAGTGACAGCAAATTGTCCTTACAATTAGGCAGCAGGATGGCAAAGTTGATGGTGCACTGGGTTTCTATTCAGGAAGACGTGGGTTCAAATTTAACAGAAAAACTAGCTGTGTGACCCTGGGCAAATCACTTGACCTCTGTCTCAACTGTAAAATGAGGAGTAACAATAACAGCACCTATTCTGCAGGGTTGTCGTAAAGATGAAATTATATATTTGTAAAGCGTTTAGGGCAGTCTCTGGAACATATGAGCCATCCTATTAAATGTTTATTCCCTTCCCTCCAAAAGCCCAGAACAGTGAAACATTCCTCCTCACCCATGTCACCGTCCAGACCCGGTGGGGGGAGGGGGAGATGTCATTCACTATTCTGAGCAGAATGAGCTTTGGTTAAGACAAAAGTCTGAAGGATCCCTCAGGTTTCGTTTGGAAATTTCTCAGAAAGTCCCTTTAATGACCTTTCCGACTAGGAGCCTGCCAATCATTAGCCAACTCTCCGAAGGAAAGGCCTCACCAAGCTCACATTAAGTCTACCAAACTCCTTTCATTGGTGACCTCTGATGGATTTCAACTCTAGGCTTCCCAGAGAGAGACACAAGGCAGGTTTATTAGCATGCTACACCACCTCCTCCTCCTCCCCAGCCTCCCCCCTCCTCTTTCCCCCTCCCCCTCCCATTCCCTCCCTTCTTTACGAGCCCTTGTTAGATAAAATGCCACAAAGGGAAACTGGGGAAAAAACCATTTGCAACCACAAATCTGAGTTCCAACCCATCAGGCCAAATCTTTATCGTTATGCAGAGCTTTTCTCTAACTTAGAGATGAGTTTAAAAAAAAAAATAAAGGGGACAGGGAGGAGTTTGTTTTTAAAGTGAATTTCTTACAAAAAAAAGAAAAGAGGGCGGGAGCTGTCCGCGCCTGGTTTATGGGAGTTCAGGCTGAAGGCAAAAAAGCAGCTCGCACCCGGTTCCATCTTTGGCCAAACCGAACGATGCTGTTCGCCTCGCCTGCCCTAGTGGGGCTTTCTGGCCCCCCAGATTCCACCACCACACCTCCTGAAGAGTGGCTCATCTCCTCACCCACTGAAGCAGTCTGGAAGTAGGGGCGCGATCGGGGAAGGGGTGCAACAGAACTCAGGGCCCTCCCCCAAGCCGCAGATCTCAGCCCCCCCCCCCCCAGGAAGCCCCGCGAAGGATGGAGAGAGCTCCAGTGGGGGAGGCGGCCGGCTCTGGGGATGGACTCGGAAGAGTCAGCAACTTGGAGTCTCCTGGGGGAGGAGGGTGCCGGGCACCCTTAGTTATCACTTCCCCGCAGCTTTGCTTCTGCTTCTGCTCTTCCTCTCGGATCGGACTCCATTCAGTGATTAAGCATCTTTGTGCTCGGCTGCAGCGAGCATCCTAACCCCTCCCCCTCCAAAAAATGGCCTCGAGGCCAGCAAAATGGGAATGTTCGGCATGAATGGGCCCCTCCCCCACCCCAAACTCTGCAGACTTTTCTCCCTGTTGAGAGGAGCCTCCCCCACTCCCGCACAAAATGGGAGCTCCCAGACCCAAGGGGGAGGCCGACCCCCTCGGGGACAATGAAGGCGCCAGGGGCTTCGCAAAAAAGATGCCCACCCACCCCCCAAAATACAGTTCCTCCCCTTCCCCAAAGCCATCCTTCCCTCTCCCTTCTCCTCCTCTTCCTCTCTCTCCCCTCTCCCTCCATGCTCCCTTAACGACCAGCAGAACCAGCCATATTCCTCCTCCGAGCTGCCATCACTTTTCAACTTTCGCTGCTACTCCTTCCCCAAACCCTTTCAATCTCAGCTTCCTTTCCGCGCCCCCTCCCCCCATCTCCCCCCCAGGCTTCCGCCAGCGAGCTGCCCCCCGCCCCCCCCAGCAGCCACGACCTCCCCCTCCTCTCCCCTCCCCACCCAGAGGTCTTCCTCTTTTCACCTTCCCGGGGGGGGGGGGGGGCGAGAGGTGGCAAAGAAATACATCTGACTGGGGGGGGCGGGGCGGGGGGGGGGGGCGGCAAGGCTCCGCTCCAAGTTGGGTCCGACTGAGCTCTGCAGCATTCCGATTCAGAGGAGGGGAGGGAAGGAGGGAAGGAGGGGAGAAGAATGGGGGGGAATCGCGGAAAAAAGAGAGGGGGTCGGGGAGAGGAGGGGCAAAGGAGAGAGAGAGGAGAAGAGGGAGGGGGAGGAGAGGAAAGCCAGCAGAGAGAGAGGGGGAGGGGATGAGGCGAGCATGGGGGGCTCCGCCAAAGGGGCTTTTGGAAAGCTGCGGGAGACGCAATTGGACGCGAGGTAGAAAGTTCTTGGCGGGGGGGAGGGGCGGCTGGGAGGGCTTTGCAATCCGACAGAGCCTGGATGGGCTTCGCCGAAGTACAGCCAGGGGAGGGGGAGGGAGGGGAGGGGGAGGGGAGGAGGGCGGAGGGGGGCCGCGGTGGCGGAGCGTGGAAGCCGCTCCGGCGGCATCTGTTCGTGGTGCTGAAACCCAGGCACGCCGGCTCCTCGCCATCAGCTGATCTCAGCTCAACAAACTCACAATGGCCAACTTTTCCCTCAGCCGCGAGCAAGGAGAGAACGGGGGAGGGGCGGGGAGGGACGCGGGGAAGGGGGGCAAGCCCGCATCTCCGAGGGAAACTTTTATTTTTAACGAACAAAAAAGCAGCCGCTGCAAGGTGGGCTGCGCGGAGGTCGGTCGGGGGGGGACGGGCTGGGGGGGGGACCGGCGGGGGGGGGGAGCGGCTTGTTTGTCTTTCTTCTCCCTCTTCCGCCGGGGTAGGCCCTCAGGACAACCACGAGGGAAAGGGGAAGGGGAAAGAGGGGGACCCCTCCCCAACCCAGAAAACAAATCGGTCGTTGGGGGGGGAATCTTCCGGTGCGGGGCGCAGGCCAGCTCTGCCCCAGAAACCAGAAACTGCTGACAAGTCGCCTCTGCCCGTCCCCCAGACACGCCAAAGTCAAGTGGCCCCAAGGAGCCCGAGACCCCAGCGACGCCCCCATTCCTAAACCGTGTCGACCGCCCCAAAATGGACGGCGGGGGGGGGGGGATTCCATCCCCCTGGCCCGGGCCCGACAGGCATCCGGGGGCGCTTCCGAACCACTGGGGCCACCCAGAACTTCGGGACCCCGGGCCAGGGCCCTTTCCGCCCGCGCCCCCACTTGTCCGAGCCGGCCCCCGGGGCCCGCGGAGAGGCGCACGGGGCCGCAGCCAGCCTTACTTGTCTCTCGGTTAGGGCCGCCAGCCGGGGGTGCCTCTCGGGGAGCTGCTGCTTGAGGTCGCCGTTCTGCGGAGAGAGGAGACAGAGAAAGGAAGGAATGACCGGGCCGGGGAGCTGGGGGGGGGGGGCGGAAAAGAGAGGGAGAAGCCGGGGCGCCGGGCCGAGGGCCCCGAGGAAGCGGCTCCCCCGCGGCACCTGGCACCGGGGCTCGGATGCCCGCAGGAGGCCTCCCGGCGGCCGTATTTACCTGTGGCTCGCCGAGCCTCATCGGAGCAACTAGTTTGGTCCGGTCTCTCCCTTAAGCACCCCCAAAGGAGGGATCGCCCCGACTTTCAAGTTTAGTGCTTGGGTTCTTAAAAAACACCCCCCCCCAAGCCAGAGAGACGAGCGAGTGAGAGCGAGGAAGAGCGCGAGTGTGCGCGAGTGTGCGTGAGTGTGGGCGAGTGCGGGTGATGTGGGTGAGTGTGTGCGAGTGTGTGAACGCGAGTGAGCTGGAGGGGGGGCGGAGGAACAAAGAGCCAAGTAAACACTGCCAGGCAGTTGGGAGCAAAGCTCATAAATATTCAAGTCTCGTCCTAATCTCTCCAACACACACGCACGCACGGGCACACTCTCCCTCTCACACGCGCACACGCTCGGGCCCCCCGGGTTCCGACCACGACGCCGCACAACTCCCGGCAACATTCTGCCCAACTCCTTTGGCAAAGTGGGCCGGCGGCCTGGGGGGAGGTGAGGCGAGGCGAACCCCGAATCCCCCCCCCACAGCGATGCAATAGTTGGGGAGCCCTGAGCAACGGGGGAGGGAGGGAAGGAGGGAGGGGGGAGAGACAGACAGACAGACAGACAGAAGAGGGAGGCAGTGACACAGAGAGAAGAAACTAGGTGGCTGCTGGGTTGGGGGGTTGAGCTTGTAACCCCAGCCGAGCGAGCTCTTGGCACACGCCAGTCGGGATCCCAGTTCTCTCGGGGAGTAGAACTCTGCCAATATGAGTCCCGTTCTCATTCTCTCTCATTCTCTCTCTCTCTCTCTCTCTCTCTCTCTCTCTCTCTCTCTCTCTCTCCCTCTCCCTCTCCCATTCCCTCTCCCTCTTCTCTCTCTCCTCTCTGTCTCTGTGTCCTCTGTCTCTCTCTCTCTATCTCTCTCTCTCTCTCTCTCTCTCTCTCTCTCTCTCTCTCTCTCCCCTCTCTCTCCCATTCCCTCTCCCTCTTCTCTCTCTCCTCTCTGTCTCTGTGTCCTCTGTCTCTCTCTTTCTCTATCTCTCCTCTCTCCTCTCTCTCTCTCTCCCTCTCCTCTCCCTCTCCGTCTTCTTTCTCCTCTGTCTCTATCTCCTGTCTCTCTCCTCTTCCTCTCTTCTCTTCTCTCCTCTCTTTCTTTCCTCCCTTCCTCTATCTCTCTTCTCTTTTCTGTCTCTCTCTTCCCTCTCCTCTCTCTTCTTTTCTCTTCTCTTTTCTCTCTTCTTTCTCTCTGTCTCTTCTCTGTCTGTCTCTCCTCTTTCTTTCTTTCCTCCCTTCCTCTTTCTCTTCTCTCTTTTCTCTTCTCTTCTCTCCCCCCCCGGGCCCGCCCCCACTTACCTGGTGCCCCTGGATGCCCACTCTTAACGCCTCCTGGAGGCTCTGGAGCTCCATCCCTGGAACTTGCCGGCCACTTTGCGGCCAGTTGGAGCCCGGCTCCCGGGGAGGCCTCGCAGGGGAGCGGGGACGGGCCAGGGTCCCCCCGAGTCCTCCCGAGGGAGGAGGAGGAGGAGGGGCGGGGGAGGGGGGAGGACTCAGCCCCCTCCCCCACCAAAATGATGGGCAGCCACTGCCCCCCCCCCCCAGCTCCCGGGGGACGGAAGAAAGAGCGGGCGCCGGGCGGCGCGGGGCGCGGGGGGGCAACTCCGGAGCCGCGGAGCAAGTTGGGCGCGCGGCGCGGGGCGCGGGGAGGGCGCGGGGGGCAGGGGCGCGGGGCGCGCCGTCGGGCCCCAGCAGGCAGGGACTATATTTCCGAGCCCGAGCGCGCGCCTGGATTTCCCTCGGCCTCGAGAAAAAGTTGTGCCTCGGCCGTCAATGCTCCTTCGGCAGTGCCCGGATGGAGCGAGCCGGAGGGGGAGGGGAGCGGGGCCGGAAAGAGCCCCCCGCCCCCCGCCCGGCCCGCACATGCGCGCTGGGCGCCCCGGCGAGCCGGGCCGCGAGAACAAGGGAAGGGGGAGGGGCGCGGCCCAACTCGGCCGGGAACTTGGAAAGTCCCGGGGCAGGGCCGGGCCCGCGCACGCGCGCCCCCGCCGAGAGCGCGCGCCCCGCCGAGAGCGCGCCCGGGGAGGAGGGCGGGGCGGCCTGCGGCTCCTCCTCTCTGCCCCCTTTTCTCCCCTCCCCTCTCCCCCTGCCCCTTCTATGCCCCCCTTTTCTCTCCCCCTCTCCCTCCCCTCCCCCTCCCCCTGCCCCTCTGTGTCCCCCCTTTTCTCTCCTCCCCTTCCTCTCTCCCCCTGCCCCTTCTATGCCCCCCTTTTCTCCCCTCCCCTTCCTCTCTCCCTGCCCCCTCTGTGCCCCCCTTTCCTCTCCTCCCCCTCTCCCTCCCCTTCCTCTCTCCCCCTGCCCTCTTCCCCATCTCCCCCTTTTCTCTCCCCTCCCCTCCCCCTCTCTCCCCCACTACTTACACTGAGTTCTCTTCCCCCCCATCCCCAGCTCTTCCCTGTGAGATCTTTGTAAATGTAAACGAAGACCCCCATCCTCAGACTCTTCCTGCCACTGGTCCGGCGCCCCTCCTTCTGCTCCCTCTCTCCTTCCCCTCCTAAAAGATGGTGAATGACAAGACGGCCGCTCACCCGGATCCCAACTTGGAGGTCTCCAAAAGGCCCCCTGGACTGGGGTTTCCCCGAAGCAGGGCCCTGGGCACCAAATGTTTGTGCCCCCCACAGCAGAGATGGGCCAGGGTCGATGCCCACCTCCACTGTAGGAGGTGAGACTTGTGCTCCCCATCCTCCCCCATCTTCCCCATCACACTATCTCTGTGACTTGGGTAGATCAGGTCACAAAAGGCCTCCTTCCCTTGGGGGGGAGTATTAGCAGGGATTGACTCTACCTTTCCATAAGCATCGGGGCTGGTCTGATGGAGCCCAAAGAGGAAGACCAGGATGGGGAGACGACTCATCTCTTTCCAACATGGGCAAAGCCCACATCATGGGCAGGGAAACACCCTACCCACGCAGGACAGAGTCACTCCCCCACCTCTCTGTCGAGGTTTCCTAAAAGCTCCTATGTCCAAGAGCTCTTGGGCAGGATGGGGAGCAGATCTAGGGGTTTGTCAGACCTGGTTCTTGTCTTCCAAGAGTAACCTGCAGCAAAACTGGTGCCAACCCCACTTTGGACTTTTTCAAAGCACACCCCTCTTAGAGGGCTCTAGGTGTTAGGAAGCATAGCAACCACTAATTCTTTTAAGGGTGAGGGTCAGTGGCTTGCCCCCAGCCACAGGCCTGGGAAGTGTCTGGTCAAGGCAACTCTGTCACTTGCACGAGGTTGAAAAATTCTGCCTTGTTTCTCCATCATCGGAGCAAAGAGCTAGACTTGGAGGAAGGAAGTGCTCAGCTCAAACTGGGCCTTCAATGGCAGGTCACTTGGCATCTTCTTCTGTAAAGTGCAATGATATGACCCCCTGCGGAGCCTTGTGGGAGAGGCTTCCTCCAGATCATCTCTGTGAAGGACTTTGCAAACTTTTCATTACCCTGAAATGCTGGAGGCCTAGTCAGGGCTGGAGTTGCCTTGCTTGGCTGAACTAATTGCTTACATGTTTTTCTTCATGGGACGGAGGAAGATATCCAACAAAATGGCACACCTCTTATGGTGGGAGAGAGAGGGGAGAGGAAATCCCCCAAATACAAGGTCTTTTATGGACTTTGAAAGGCCTTGTTCCGGCCCCCTCATATCAATCATAGACTGGGGTCACAGTCTAATGGATCCATTGGTCCCCACACATTTCCCCTGCCCTGCTCATTATACTAAAGAGCAAGAATAGCTAGATCTCCCTAAGCATGAGCAAAGGAGAAGGTCAAGACCCCAGGTTAAGTTAAAAATAGTTGGCACTATAAAAATAGCACTCTCATCAGTTTTTGATCAGATAGAGGCTAAGTCTTTTGACTTTAACTTGGTACCTTGCCCATAGGCAATAATATAGACAGACTAGACTTTATAACGTAAACTAACAGTCCTCCCTTTACATTCTGGTGGTACCCAAACATCCACATATTCCTCACAGTATCCAACTGGAATTTCTTGACCCTGCCACATCATACCATGGAAAGTATCTCACAAAGTAGACCTTCAAATTCATCATTGTAAGAACTCCCAGGTGAGGAAATCCCTTCTTCCAGAATAGAATGGCCTCATCAAGGTAAAACCAGCTGGCAGAACACTTTGAAACTGCAAAGGGCTTCCCATCCATTTCATCTCCCACCCTGGAAGACAGATGCTTATTGGGTGAAGGAACTGAGACCCTGGAATGGTAAGTAATTGGCATCTGGCTAGAGTTCAGGTGGGGGGGGGGCTTGGAGGTCATGCTTCATTCCAAGTGGAGCAGTTTGATCTCTAGGCTACCTACCCGTTAAGGTAATCATCAAGGACAGATTGTGAACCTGGTTCATCTGACCCCCAATCTTTCCTCTCAACAATACTGCCTTTCTTGATCCAATGGCACCCATCAAGTTTTCATGTCTCCTAAGAAGAGCTGGGACATAGGAAAAAGGAGTCACAAAAGGCACATTGCTATGATTTTATCAAAGCAAACATCCCTTTTCTGTTCTCATTCACCTTTGGCTATGTTGGGCCTCAGATTCCAACTCTTTAAAAGAAGAGGATAGGGGGCAGCTAGGTGACGCAGTGGATAAAGCACTGGCCCGGGAGTCAGGAGTACCTGGGTTCAAATGCGGTCTCAGACACTTAATAATTACCTAGCTGTGTGGCCTTGGGCAAGCCACTTAACCCCATTTGTCTTGCAAAAACCTAAAAAAAAAAAAAAAAAGAAGAAGAAGAGGATAGAAGAAGTCAGTCCCAGATGCAGAGGTTCTTCACCTGCTTTGTACCCTGGGTACCTACCTTGAGCACTTTATAAATCTTTCAATTGTTCCTACAATAATCAAAGAATAATCAGATTCCATTGACCCTGTGTGAGGTAAGTGCTATTATTATGCTCACTTTACAATCAAAAATATGAAGCAGAATGAGGTTAAATGACTTGCTCAGGATGACATGTCATAAGAGATTAAGTCAGGATTAGAAATCAGGTCTTCCTGACCCATGACCCAATGCTCTACTACTGAGTCTCCCAGCTGCCTCCCAGGAATGCTTTAGTGCTGTCTAGGGATTTCCCAGAATCATGTTTTTGAGTGCCCAAAATAAACTACATAGGATTAACAAGGAAATCAGTTATGTACTTTTTTAAAAAAGAAAGAAAAAAGTTCATTGATGATCAGGTTAAGGACTCTTCCAGCTTTGGCTGATAGAAGCTTTTAATCTACTTAGCTGTTTTTTTTTTAATTCAAGGCAATGGGGTTAAGTGACTTGTCCAAGGTCACATAGGTCATTATTACATGTCTGAGGTCAAATCTGAACTCAGGTCCTCATCCTCCTGACTCCAGGGCTGGTGCTCTATCCACTGTGTTGCCTAGCTGCCCCTAGAAGCCTTCAATCTAGATAAGCTCACAAGGGTCTCAGATAGAAGTGATAGTTGTGGTTTGTCTTGAAGGATACAACCCAACAGACAAAGTCACCGATTTCCTTCATTTTGGGAAGAATTCCAAGAAGGCTTCTTGGTGGGTGAGGCCTTTTAGATAGGAGTCAAAGGAATTCAACTAGTGAGGAGAAGATGGTAAAAGGAAAAACAAGCCAGTAGGCATACTGGGAGCACACCCAAGAGGCCAGTTTGACTAGAATGCCAGGTTAGAGACCTATTCACCAGAACTTGAACAGGCAGATGGCACCAGGTGAGAGAAGGTCCAGAATTCCAGGCTAAGGAATTTACAATGTCTTTACAAGGTCAAATAAAACTATTTAAGAACCAATCCCCTAGAAATGCCTTCCTCATAGAAAGACCACTCCCTTACAAAGCTAAAAAAGGTGAGGATGGTGCTCTTCAAAGTTTTTCTTTTGGAGGGGACTTATGATTAGATTTCAAAATGTTCAAGGTTTTATGAGAGATTTGTCAAAGATTGAGTAATATATGGTTCCTATGTATTCTAAATTAAATAAAAAATAAGGATCCATGTTGGTTTTAAGGATCAGGATAGGATACAGACTGCACCTGTGACTTTATTGGGTTAGGCAAACCCGGATGAGGGAGCTCCCTCTATGCAAGTCAAAGGGACCTGCATTTCTCCACAACTTATGAGTTGGAGAATTGGTCATGAGAACGGAAAGTTAACTAACTTGCTCAGAGTCATACTGCCAAACTGTATCAGAGGCTGGACTTCCTGGATTTGATGCCTGTGCTACTTGTCAAATTGGCATCTCTTTAAAAATAAATTTGTTGAAGTCTTGGTTTCTGAAATATCTTTTCTGCACTTTACCAGCTCTCTATTGCTGGACAGAATTCCCTCTTGTTGAAAAGATACAGAATTAAAATGAGTAATTCCCTGATGGATAAATGGTCAAATGATATGAACAGGCATTTTTCAGAAGAAGAAATCAAAGTTATCTACAGTCATACAAAAAATGCTCTACCTCACTACTGATCAGAGAAATGAAAATTAAAACAACTCACACCTTACAGATAGGCTAACAAAAATGATAAAGAGAAGGTGGGAAAACCAAAGTACTAAAGTACTCTCGGTGAAGCTATGAACTGATCCATCCATTGTGGGCAATAATTTGGAACTATGCCCAAAGGACTATAAGATAGTGCATCAGTGACATGTGGTGAAGTACAGGACTGGGGAACCATGAATGGTATCAGTCAGAATTTTCACTGAATGAATCTAATAGAAGTAGCATACACATCATATGTGCTCAACCCAGTTTGAGAAGAATTGTGAGGTCTGAAGTGAGTTACAGCTCTGCCTCCTCTGTCTCCCCTCACCACATGTCTCTGCTATCATACCCTATGATCTAGCAATACCAGTTTGTGAATTTGGTCTCCTTCAATAATGAAGGACAAGAACTAGTAATACCATTACTAGATCTGTATTCCAAAGAGATTGTTAAAAAGGGGAGGGGAGACCAGGGAGAAGGACCTATTTGTACAAAAAAACTATGTTGGCTCTTTTTGTGGTGGGGATTTGAGAGAATGCCCATCAGGTATGGAATGGCTGAACAAGTTGTAGTAATTACTATGGTGGAAGAAATGATTAGCAGGATGCTCTCAGACAAAACCTGGAAAAACTTTCAAAAACTGATGCAAAATAAAGCAAACAGATCCAGGAGAACATGAATGCAATTTAAACCAATATTTTAAAGATGATCAACTGTGAACCTGTTGATATTCTCAGCAATACAATGTTTCAAGATAATTCTGAAGGACACATGATAAAAATGTGATCTATCTCCAGAAAAAAAAAAGCTCTAAATGCAGATCACAGCAAACTTTAAAAAAAATTTTTATTTGGGAAGAGGAGTGGTCTGTTTTCTCTTTCATAACATAATTCATGGAACTATATTTTGCATGATCATTCATATATAACTTTTATCAAAATGCTCAAGGAGGGAAGAAATTTGGAACTCAAAAATCATTTTAAAAGAAATGTTAAAAATTGTTTTTACATTTGAGAAAAACAAAAATTAAAACATTCTTAGAAAAGAAAATGGGGGGGCGGAGCCAAGATGGCAACAAGAAGAGATCGAGTCTTAGGAGCTCTCTGATAAAACTCATCAGCTAAGGACTCTAACTAAACTTTCGAGAGACAGAACCCACAAAGGGACCCAGTAAGGCAGTTCTCCTACTCAAGGTAACCTGGAAAAGAGCAGAAAGGCTCTGCTCCCCGGGGGTCAGAGGGGCGGCCTGCCAGAGCCAAAGAACTTCAGCCTCCTGGAGGCAGCCCCAGGGCACTGGGAGCCGCAGCTCACAGCAGTGGGGGAGTCTCCTGAGCTGCACCCTAAGGATCGCTGGGCACAAAGTGGGGGAACAGGAGGGGACCTCTGCCAGAGCGAGCACATGGAGCCCAGCCGTCGGGGCACACAGGGAGCAGCCCAGACCTGGAAACAGAAGCAGGCGGAGCCAGTAAGCAGGAGCCCCCAGGCCATGAGGACATTGAGCTGAGGGAGGGGAGTGAAGAGAGAGAGACTGCAGAACTCTGTCCTCTGCCCCTGGAACAGGACTCTGGGGCTCTGACCACATTCAGATCCTGATCCCAGTCTAGGCCCCCCCCCAATAGAACAACAGGGCCCCTCCACCTCGGCCCAGTGGCAGAGGGGGTGGAGCTTGTGGTCATTCACAGACCAGGAGGGAGGACAGAGCCTCACACATTGAGACCCTGGTGGGAGTGTCCCAAAAGCTCAGGAAGCACCCCCAAAACAGGCTTAGGCTGGGAAAATGAGCAAGCAGAGAAAAAAGAGGAACACTATTGAGAAATATTTTGCAAATGAGCCCAAGAAGGATCAAAATACTCAGTCTGAAGATGAGGAGGTATAAGCTCCTGCATCTAAAGACTCCAAGAAAAACAGAAATTGGGTTCAGGCTATGACAGAGCTCAAAAAAGACTTTGAAAATCAAATGAAGGAGTTGGAAGAAAAACTGGAAAAAGAAAGGAGAGAGATGCGGGAAAAACATGAAAATGAAGTCAGCAGCTTAGTCAAGGAAATCCAAAAAAAATGCTGAAGAAAATAGCATGCTAAAAACCAGCTTAGGTCAAATGGATAAAACAGTTCAAAAAGTTATGGAGGAGAAGAATGCTTTAAAAAGCAAAATTGGCCAGATGGAAGAAAAGATAAGAAAACTCTCTGAGGAGAACAAATCCTTCAGACCAAGAATAGAATTCAGGGAGATTGATGAATTTACCAGAAATCAGGAATCAATACTTCAAAACCAAAAAAATGAAAAATTAGAAGAAAATGTGAAATATCTCATTGAAAAAACAACTGATATGGAAAACAGACTTAGGAAAGATCATTTAAAAATTATACGAATACCTGAAAGTCATGATCAGGAAAAGAGCCTTGACATCATTTTCAAAGAATTACTACAGGAAAATTGCCCTGATATTCTAGAAGCAGAGGGCAAAATAGAAATGGAGAGAATCCACCGATCCCACCGAGAAAGAGTTCCCAAAAAACCAACCCCTAGGAATATTATAGCCAAGTTCCAGAACTCCCAAGTCAAAGAGAAAATACTACAAGCAGCCAGAAAGACACAGTTCAAATATCGTGGAGCTGCAGTCAGGATCACACAGGACTTAGCAGCAACTACAGTAGAAGCTCATAGGGCTTGGAATACAATATACCGGAAGGCAAAAGAGCTTAGAATGCAGCCAAGAATGAACTACCCAGCAAGGCTGAATGTCCTCTTCCAGGGAAAAAGATGGACTTTCAATGAACCAGGGGAATTTCAAATGTTCCTTTTGGAATGGCCAGAGCTGAACAGAAGGTTTGATCTTCAGATACAGGACTCAGGTGAAGCATGGAGATTGGAGGAGAGGGGGGAAATATGAGGGACTTAATGAGGATAAACTGTATGTATAGAAAAATGATACTGATAATATTCATATGAACCTTCTCAGTTAATAGAGCAGGTAGAGGGAGCTTTTATAGTTGAAGCACAGGAGAAAGCTGAATTCGAAGATAAAATATGGTGTAAAAATGGAGTCAATAGAAAAAAGGGAAATGGAATGGGAGAAAGAAAAAGGACAGGGGGAATAGTCCAAGATATTTCACATAAGATTTTTTTTTATTACAATGAGCTATTGCAATGATATGGAAGGGGGGAGGCAAGGGGGAATGAGGGAACCTTTGCTTTCATCAGAGATGGCTAGGAGAGGAAACAGCAAATATACTCAATGGGGTATAGACATCTGGAGTAAGAAGGGGGGGGAGCAGGGGATGGGGATGTGAATAAAGGAGGAGAGGATGGACCATGGGGGGAGAGTGGTCAGATATAACACATTTTCTTTTTTACTTCTTGCAAGGGGCTGGGATTGGAAGGCCTGCCCAGGACCATGGGGCCAGGTGGATTCTGGGCCTAAGGGGTGGTATGGGGGCTCAGGGCTTCTTGGCCCCAGAGCTAATCTGTCTGCTGCGCCACTCAGTGACCCTACAGCAGAGTCAGAGTGAAAGGAGAGAGAAAATATAGTACATGGTAGTGGAGAAATAAGAAAGGAGGGAGCTGTGATCAGCAATGGCAACTTTGGAAAAATATGGAAGTAACTTTTGTGATGGACTTATCATAAAGAATGAGATCCACCCATGACAGAGTTGTTGGTGTTGGAACAAAGACTGAAGCACATTTTTTGTTATTATTATTTGGGGGAGGGTACAGGGCAAGTGGGGCTGGGTGGCCTACCTGGGGCCACATAGCAGGGTGATCTTTAGGTGTCTGGGGCCGGATTTGGACCCAGGTGCTCCTGGCTCAAGGGCCAATGCTCTGTCTGCCACCCAGCCACCCCTACTATTATTACTATTTTATTTTGGGTCTTTTTTTTTCTTCTTTTTGGTTTTTGCAGGGCAGTGGGGATCGGGTGGCTTGCATGTCACATGGCTGGGTGATTGTTGTGTTTACGAGACTGCATATGGACTCGGGTGCTCGTGGCTCCAGGGCTGGTGCTTTGTCCATTGCACCACCTGGCCATACCTACAATTATTACTATTATTTTTTTATTTTAATTTTTTTCTCTCCCCTTTACTTTTTTTCACCCAAGCAAGTCTATCTATATTCATGGGGGGAGGGGTATTTTGTTTACTTGTAAACAAGAATATTTTATTAATGTAAAAAAAATTTGTACAAAATGAGAATAAAAATAAATTAAAAAAGAAAAGAAATTAAACAAGAAAAGAAAAGAAAATGTACAGAAGAGCTTATTGTTTACTATAATCATATCTTTGCTCATTTGTGTTCCTCAGTAATTATTCAGATCCCAAGTGGGCAATTGGGCTTTGTCCTTTAGCACAATGGGAGACCAGAATGATTATTTTTTTTAAAGTTTGTATTTAATTTTTTTCAATTATCAAGCATTTATTTTTTCTCCTTTCCATTCCTACCCCAACTGGAAAAGAAAAAAAGGAAAAGGAAAATCCTTATAACAAATGTACATAATGAAGCAAAACAAATCCCCATACTGACCATGTCCAAAAGTCTCATTCTGCATTTGGAATGTATCCCCTCTCTGATAGGATGTTTCATTATGGGTCCTCTGGAATCATCCCTGCATTGATCAGAGTTCTTAAGTCTTTTATAATTATTCATTTTTACAATGTTGCTGTATAAATTGTTTTTGGATCAGGATGATTGTGAAAGAAGACAAGGGTGGAAGGTCTTAGTAAGGAGCAAGAGCAGCATATAACCAAAGGGGCACAGGGAGCTTCAGTTACAGGCTTTAACATAGAATTGTAGGGTTGAAAATTAATTCTGTGGACATCTAATAGTGGATATGTCCAATACAAAACAGGAGCTTGTCTGTCACATCCCCTGGAGAATTCCAGAGCTGGGCAATGCACATAGACTGGCAGGCTCAAGCAACCAGTTATATAGGCAGGAATACCCTCCACAGCTACTGTGACAAGACTGATCCATCCTGTCCTGGAAAAACTCCAAAAAAAGGGAAGCCTCCCCTTAACCCTAATTAATTCCCTTCCACAGTCACACCTTCCACTTTGGAATAGCTTTTACTTTTAGGAAATTCTTTCTGACATCTGACTTCAATCCATCTCTCTGCAACTCCTGTGACTAAAACTTAAACTGAGAGTAGTCTGGGACAGGTTAGTCACAAAAATGAGAAACGTCTGGCTACCATTAATGTTGTCTTCAAGCTCTCTTACTTTCACTAAGAAGTCTAGGTGTCTATTTTGCCTTAGGATAAAAGAGAAGTTAAAGAAGGAAAATCATAAAGAGAATTTCAAAAGCAATTAAGAATTTCATGTTATTAAAATATGTGGAGAGGGAGAAGTTTTGAGAATCAAGGAAATGATAAAACTGTAAAGGAGAACAGTATTGTCCATTAATACAAGGCAACCCAATGGGACAAAGAGTCAAGAAACGAGTATTCTAGTCCAGAAGTGTCAAGATCAGTGAAGCCCATAACCCTCCTGGGTAACTGGAAAATATTTAACCGAACAAAAATATAATAAAAGTATTACAGCTTAAAACTAAGCTAATATGCAACCCACAGGAATCCCAATGAACAGATTCATGGCTCACACTACATTTGAGTTTGACACTATTCTTCTTGCCCTTGGCCTCTATAACTTTTTGCTTGGTAATAAGGAGTTTTTAAGGCTCTTTTGATCTCCTCTTAATATCTGAAGTTTCTGTATGAAATTGTTGTAGTCTATATCTATGTCCATTCTTTTATCTATATCTCATTTTTATCATGAATAATTTTTAATAGTTTGTCAAGCTAATGAGTTAGATTGCTAGGAAAGACAGGGGATATATATATATATATATATATATATATATATATATATATATACACACATATATATGATATTGTGATGAAGAATGAAGCAGAAGATATCAATAAAAAAATTTTAAAGCTTATCAGAGTGCAATCTTACATTTTTTTCTTCTTTTTTAACTTTAAGTTCATTGAAAAGTGACTTTGATTTTGTGATCTTTGTATACTTAGGACTTAGCACAGTCCTCAGCTTCTAGCAGATGCTTGATAAATCCTTTTTGCTTGACTAGTTTAACGTTTGAACAATTTGTGACCTGTTTCAGCTAATTGAGGGATGATTACATACATGTTGAGAACAAGTCATTTTCTGGCTCTTCAAATATAATCCATTTCATTTTTGGTGATGTTAGCCTAGTGGCTCCTAATGCTTTGCCCAAGAAAATATCTGTCATATAAAAGAATCAAGTTTCTATGGATTCTAGAGGTCTTTGGATTCTCTTATATCTTTTTCATTACCCATTTTTTCCATTTTATTTTTTACTGTCCTCCCTTATTCCCACTTTTGCTTGGAAATCTCCAACATTAAAGTATTTATTGAATTCATTTGGAGTAATTGCCAGTAATTATCCCATTCCTAATGGGACAAACTTGGGACGAGGGATGTGCTTTGGAGGACCACACCAAACTCTTCAGATCTTTTATTCTTTTACAAATATTTATAATCAATACTGGAAAGGACCAAACAAAATGAAATGATGTTTCTTCTTGGCTTTGGACCAATGATTAAAAAACAAAACAAAACTCTATCACCTTTTCTTGCTTCTCCCCATAAGTGCTGTGAGCCACCCTTCTAATCAACTAACTTCTTTTTTTCTTTCTTTCTCTTTCTTTCTTTCTTTCTTTCTTTCTTTCTTTCTTTCTTTCTTTCTTTCTTTCTTTCTCCTGGTTTCCCTTACAATATGAATGTTAAGATTGATAAGATTCTCTTCTCCCAGCAGTATGTCCACCTGCTAGTCACTCTGCTAGTATCCCTGTAAAAGACCTGAGGGTCATTTTCTATTCTTTCAATTGTTTCATAACTTGCCAGGGCCAAAGATTTGATCACCAGGTGTCCAACCTCCAGGTGCTAGATGGACTGCTTGGCACTTAGACTGAGCCATGGAGAGCAGTGTTAGGGCCAGGAAAGTACTCAAGCCTTTCCAGTGTGGTAACAACTGCTGGGACTTGCATTCCAGCTGGCAGAGATTTCAAGAATCCAGAGTCCCTTCCATTGCCCTATGAAACATCCAGAGAGAACTCTGGGGAAAAAGATGATTCCAGCTGCCACCCTGAGCATGCTGGAGGCTAGCCAACTCATTTAAGTCCAAGATTATAAGGAGCAACTCATCTAGAGTCACACAGATAGTAAATGTTAAAGGTAGGATCAGAACCCTGGACTTCTTGACCCACTGTTCTGACTGGTCTGGGACTATTTTATGTTCTGTTATCTAGCATCTTTATCTATCTCCATTACAGCAGAGACTGAGTCTTAGGTATCCAAGTAGCCCCCAGAACCAAGCTCCAGATCACCCTCCAGAAGTAAATAACTGTTTTTTGAATGTTTAGTATTATTACTACTATACAAACACATGGCACCTTCTATGCTATACTTTCTAAATCACTTTCTAGTTGACCACCAACAAGAAATAGTGAGAAGAATGTGAGATTTGAGGGCAAAGAGACTGGATTCTCCTTTCCATTTCTCCTACTTTTTGCCTAGTTTGATTTGATATAGGTCACTTCAAATTTTCACTTTTTTGTATACCCAGGTTTAGTTTTCTCAGGTCTGAAATGAAGGGACTGACTAGAGGATGTCAAGTTTCTGTTTTAAATCCTTGAATCCCACCTGATTAGAGCCCCATGAGGCTGACTAAGCAGCATCTCCATTTACTAGAGTAGAAGCTATCACACAGCTATTTGCTTCAGAGTCAGGGACTGAACTATGATCTCTTGATTCCTGCAATTCACTAAAGCCCATTTGATGATATTCATTCCTACCCCTATCTAGTCATGCCTCTCCATTTCTGTACTCCAGGACAAAGAGGGAGGGTTTAAACTTATGAAGGCCTTCATACTTTATTTTTTTCATCCATGTGCACACATATATTTTTAAGTTACAAAATTTCCTTCCACCCTCCCTTCCCACCCCCTCCCCTCAGCTGCAAACATTGTATATACATACATACCTACATAGCATTGTCCATACATATTTTTGATAAACATGTTTACAGACTAGTCATTTGGGATTTGAGGAATTAGTTTTAAGGGGAAAAGATATATGTATAATGTTTTTTATAATGTGTTCATCAGATTCTGAAGATTTTTTCTTTTTTTCTTTTCTTTTTCTTCCTCTGGATGGGGATAATAATGTCTATAGCCAGTCTAATAGGGTTGTCCTAGCTCTCTGAACTGCTGTGAGCAGCTGCTTCCATCAAGGCTGATCATCACACAATGCTGTTATTAATGTGGACATTGTTCTCTTGGTTCTGCTCCCCAGCTTAGCATCAGATCCTGTAACTCATTCATGTTTCTCTAGAGTTCGACCATTTATGTTATAGAACAATAATATTCCATAGTATTCGTGTACCATAACTTGTTTAACCATTCCTCAATTGATGGGCATCCCCTCAATTTCCAATTCTTTGCCATTACAAAAAGAGCTGCTATGAATATTTTGGAACATGTGGGATTTTTCCTATTTTTTTATGCTTTCTTCCAGACATAGGACTAGAATTGGAATTGCTGGATCAAAGGGAATGAATATTTTTGTTGCTCTTTGGGCATAGTTCCATATTGCTCTCCAGAATGGGTGGATCCATTCACAACTCCACCAGCAATGCATCAATGTCCCAATCCTCCCACAACCTCTCCAACATTGAGCATTTTCCCTTTTTTATCATCTTAACCAATCTGTTAGGAATGAGGAAATACCTCATAGCTGGGTTTTTTGTTTGTTTTTTGCTTTTTTGGTTTTTGCAAGGCAATGGGGTTGACTTGCCCAAAGTCACACAGGAAATTATTAAGTGTCTGAGACCAAATTTGAACTCAGGTCCTTCTGACTCCAGGGCTAGTGGTCTATCTACTACACCACCCAGCTGCCCACCATAGCTGTTTTAATTTACATTTCTCTAATCAGTAATGATTTGAAGCATTTTTATATGATTATATATAGCTTTAATTTCTTCATTTGAAAACTGTCTTTTCATATCCTTCGACCATTTATCAATTGGGGAATGACTTGTAACCTTACAAATTTGATGCAATCCTTTATATATTTTACAAATGAGACCTTTATCAAAATTGCTTAGTTGTGAAGATTGTTTCCCAGCTTTCTGTTTTCCTTTTGGCAGCATTGATTTTATTATTGCAAAACCTTTTTAATTTAATATAGTCAAAATCATTCATTTTGCAGTTTAGAATGTATTCTAATTCTCATTTAGTCATAAATTTATCCCCTTTCCATAGATCTGATAGAGTATTTCTTAGTCAATTAATTTATCTGTGCCTAAATCCTGTACCATTTTTGACCTTATTTTGGTATAGGGTGTGAGATGTGGGGTCTATGTCTAGTTTTTGCCATACTATTTTTCCAGTTTTCCTAAAAATTTTTGTCAAAAAGTGAGTTCTTGTCCCAGAAGCAGATGTCTTTGGGTATGTCAAACTTTGGATTGCTGTAGTCATTTACTGCAGTTTCTTTTGAATCCATCCTAATCCACTGATCCATTACTCTATTTCTTAACCAGTACCAGGCAGTTTTGATGACTGCTACTTAATAGTATAGTTTTAGATCTGGTAGAGCTAGACCACCTTCCCTTACTTTTATTTTTCATCATTTCCCTTGCTATTCTTGACAAATGAATTCTGTTACTATTTTTTCTAGCTTGGTAAAATAGTTATTTGGTGGTTTGATCAGTATGACACATAATAAGTAAATTAATTTGGGTTTTATATTAGCTCAACATAACCATGAGCAATTGACATTTTTCTAATTATTTAGCTCTGACTTTATTTGGGTGAGAAGTACTTTATGATTGTGTTCATACAGTTTCTGGGTTTGTCTTGGGAGGCAGACTCCCAAGTATTTAATGTTGTCTATAGTTACTTTAAATGGAATTTCTCTTTCTATCTCTTGCTTTTGGGTTTTGTTGTTCATATATAGAAATGTTCATGATTTATGTGCGTTTATTTTATATCCTGCTACCTTGCTGATTTTGTTAATTGTTTCAAGGAGTTTTTAAGATGATTTTCTTGGTTCTCTAAATATACCATCATATCTGCAAAGAGTGAAAGCTTTGCTTCTTCAGGTTAAGTGGCTTGCCCAAGGCCACACAGCTAGGTAATTACTAAATGTCTGAGACTGGATTTGAACTCAGGTACTCCTGACTCCAGGGCCGGTGCTCTATCCACTGAGCCATCTAGCCACCCCCCCTTCAATTTCTTTTTCTCCTCTTATTGCTACAGCTAGCATTTCTAAGTCTATATTGAATAGAAATGGTGTAATAGACATCCTTATTTCATCCCTGATTTTATTGGAAATGCTCCAAGTTTATTCCTATTACATATATTTGTTGACAGTTTTACATAGATGCTATTTATTATTTTAAGGAAAACTCCATTTATTCCTAAATTTTCTAGTGTTTTTAATAGGAATGGCTGTTGTATTTTATCAACTTTTTCAGCATCTATTGAGATAATCATATGATTTCTGTTGGTTTTTCTAATGATGTGTTCAATTATGTTGAGTATTTTCCTAATATTGAACCATCCCTGCCTACCTGGTATAAATCCTACCCTGATCATAGTGTATTATCCTAGTGATAACTTGCTTTAGTCTCATTGCTAAAATTTTATCTCAGATTTTTGCATCAATATTCATTAGAGAGATTGGTCAATAATTTTGTCTATTTGGGTTCTTCCTGGTTTAAGTATCAGCACTATATTGGTGTCACAAAAGGAGGTTGACAGAACTCCTATTTTTAAAAATAATTGATGTTGAATAGGGATTAATTGTCTTCTAAATGTTTGGTAGAATTTGCATGTAAATCCATCTGGCCCTGGGAGACTTTTTCTTAGGGAATTTATTGATGGTTTCTTCAATTTCTTTTTCTGAAATGGGGTTATTTAAGTAATTTATGTTCTCTTCTGTTGATCTGGGCATATGTATTTTTGTAAATATTCATCTATTTCACTCAGGTTATCCAATTAATTGGCATACAGTTCAGCAAAGTAGCTCCTAATTCTCTTTAATTTCTTCCTCACTGATAGTTAGTTCACCTTTTTCATTTTTAATACTAGTAATTTGGTTATCTTTTTCTTTTTAAAAAAATCAAATTAACCAATGATTTGTTTATTCTATTGGCATTTTCATAAAACCAACTCTTAGTTTTATTTATGAGATCAATGGTTTTATTGATTTCGATTTTATTAATCTCTCCCTTGATTTTCAATATTTCTAATTTGATATTTAGAGTTCTTTAATTTGTTCCTTTTCTAGTTTTTTTAGTTGCATACCCAATTTATTGATCTCTTCTTTCTCTATTTTATTCATATAGGCATTTAGAGATATAAAATTTCCCCTCAAAACTACCTTGGCTGCATCCCATAAATTTTGGTATGATGTCTCATTAGTATCATTTTCTTGGATATAATTATTGATTATTTCTATTATTTGCTGATTGATCCACCCATTTTTAAATTTTTTAAAATGTTATTTAAGGCAATGGGGTTAAGTGACTTGCCCAAGGTCATACAGCTAGGTAACTATTAAGTGTCTGAGACTGGATTTGAACTCAATTCCTCCTGACTCCAGGGCCAGTACTCTATCCACTGCACCACCTAGCTGCCCCACCATGCATTATTTAAAATGATGTTATTTCATTTCCATTTAGTTTTTGGTTTATCTTTCCATGACTCTTTACAACAAGTAAGTTTTATTGTATCATGATCTGAGAAGTGTATATTTATTATTTCTGCCTATCTACATTTGTTTATAAAGTTTTTGTGCCCTAGTACACAGTCAGTGTACTGGAATAGGTACCATGTACTACCAAGAAAAAGGTATATTCTTTTCTATCCCCATTAATTTTCTTCAGAGATCTATCATATTTAAGTGTTCTAAGATTTCATTCACCTTCTTAACTTCCTTTTTGTTTATTTTCTGATTAGATTTATCTAGTTCTGAGAGAGGGAGACTGAGGTCCCCTATTATTAAAGTTTTCCTGTCTTTATCTCCTTGTAATTCACTCAGCTTTTCCTCTAGGAATTTGGATGCTATACCACTAGATGCATGCATGTTTAGAAATGATATAGCATCATTAGCAATGGTGACTTTTTTCATCTTTTTTTCAAGGCAGTGGAGTTAAGTGACTTACCCAAGATCACACAGCTAGGCAATTATTAAGTGTCTAAGGCTGGATTTGAACTCAGGTACTCCTGACTCCAGGGCTGGTTCTCTATCTACTGTACCACCTAGATGCCCCAATTGTGACTTTTAAGAAGATATACTTTCCTTCCTTTAAACCTTTTAATGAGATTGATTTTTGCTTAAACTTTAACTGAGATCAAGATTGCTACCCCTGATTTTTTTTTACTTCAGTTGAAACAAAATAAATTTTTCTCCAAGCTTTTACCTTTACCTGTGTGTATATCTCTGCTTCAAATGTGTTTCTTGTAAACAACATATTATAGGATTCTGGTTTTTAATACATTTTGCTACCAACTTCCAATTTACAGTTAAGATCAATAATTCTGTATTTCCCTCCATGTTATCTTTCTCTATTTATATTTTTCCCTTTCCTTTCCTCTTATTCCTCCCCACCAAAATTTTCCTCCCTTTCCGCTTTGACTTTTGTTTTAAAATGTAACTTTCAGCTTATTTTCACTTATACCTTCCCCTTCCCTTTTATCAGTCCCTTCTTCCCTTTTATTTCCCTTTCCCTGTCTCCACCCCCCCACACACACAGATCAGGATAAATTTTTAAACCCAGGTGGGAATGTATCTTATTCCCTGCCTAGGCCAAATATAATATTCAGGGTTCACACTCTCCCTTCTTTTCCTCTAAAATTATAAATCTTTGTGCCTCTTTACCTGGTATTATTTATCGCTCTAGTACTGTTATCAAGAATCATCTATCACAGTTTGATTATTTGATTGCTTGATAAACTCATACTGTTATCAAAGTATCATCACAGATTGCTTGATAAGCAGCATTGTCTCAAATTACATCAAATTATAATTATGATTATAATCATTTTTTGCCTTACCCCCTTTTCAAGTACCCTCCAAGGACACACAGCAGCCTATTCATGAACCAAAGTATCATCCAAAGCCAAATCATTTTTTGACCTATTTGTGCCCCTCCCCCAGGCTTATTTTCTCTCACACTTTACCCCCCACCCACCCACCCAGGGTACTTAACCCCTTGTTAAGTGAAGCAAGGATTAGGTCAAACCCTGTTATTAGCTACAAGAACCTTAAAGATCTGTAAGTACTGGGAAGCTCTGGAGGTCTTCCCTGAGGACTTTACAAATGATTGTAAGTTACAGAGACACTGACTCAGGTCACCCCAGTTTATGATGCCCCCATTAGACAAAGTGCTAAGCTTTGTCAGCACAGCAGAGGTAAAGAGAATCAATGGATAATAAGACACAAGTTTAAAGTTAACATTCCTACAAAAAACAAAACCAAAAAAAAAATAAAATAAAGTTAACACTCCTGCTTTTCTTCAAGGCTTTTTCTCTCAAACAAAATGAAATCATCTTGGACTTCTTCAATGGAGAGCCAAGACCCAACTATATCCATATCCTTTAGTCCAATCTCTTTAATTGTATTTGACCCTTTAAACTGTCCTGAGAAAAGTAAAATTCTAAAGAATTAGAAGTATTATATCTTCCCTTTTAGGATTGTATACAATTTGATGGTCTTGAGCAAAATTTGTTTTGTTTTGTTTTGTTTTCCTTCCCCTTTTCATTTAGCTTTTTATGCAACTCTTGAGTCATGTATTTGGTCTTTGAAATCCTCTATTTTGTTGAACATCCATCTTTTTCCCTGACAGTATATGCTGAATTTTGCAGGGGTGGTACATTCCGGGTTGTAATCCCAGGTCCTTTGCTCTCCAATATATATAGTATTCCAGGCCTTCCGATCCTTCAGTGTTGAGACTGATAGGTCCTGTATGAGTCTGATTGTGTTTCCTTTGTATTTGAATTGTTTTCTTTTTGCTGTTTGCAATATTCTCTTCTTTATCTGAGAGTTCTAGAATTTGGCTAAAAAAGCCCTTGGTGTTTTTATCCGAGAGTCTTTTTCTGGAGGGGTTCTGTGGATTCTTTCAAATGATTATATTGTTTTCTTGTTCTAGCAATTTGGCCAGTTTTCCCTTATAATTTCCTGCATAATGTTTCCTAGGTTCTTTTTTTGATCTATGCTTTCTGGTAGTCTGATGATTCATAGATTGTCTCTCTTGGATCTATTTTCCAGGTCATTTTTTTTTTCCCTAAAAGGTATGTTACATTTTTTCAATTTTTTCAACCTTTTTATTTTGCTTGATGGAATCTTGTAGTCTCATAGATTCATTTATTTCTATTTGTTCAATTCTAATTTTTAGGGTTTCATTTTCTTCAACTACCTTTTATGTTTCCTTTTTAAAGACGTTGAATTCTCTGATCAATTTTTCATAATTTTCCCGCATTACTCTCATTTCTTTTTCCATTTTTCTTCTTCCTCTCTTTTTTTGGTTTATGAGTTCTTCTTTAAGCTCTTAGATGAGTTTTTGTATTTGAGTCCATTTTATGGACTGTTTTGATACTTCCCCTGTGAATGCTTTTTGCTGATTTCTTCTTCAGACATAACATTGTTATCATCTTTGTCTGTAAAGTAGTTTTCTATAGTGAAAGTTCTTTTAGCTTTTTTGCTCATTTTCGTTGTTTAAGTTCTGCTTCTGGGGTATAGGGAGTATAGATCCAAGTTGGTTTTTGTTTGTTTGCTTTTAGTAGGGCTGGGGTCTGATCCCTGACTTGTCATTGACCAAGGTGTTAGGCCTTGCCTTTACAGAGATTTATTTTCTTCTTTATGTCCAGGTTCTGACTTAGCAGTGGTTTGTTCCTGACCCAGTCCTGTCTTTTGCCCTGGTGTTCCCAGGGTTGAGACTTTGGGGTTGGGATCCTCCCTGCTGGTTTGATATCTAGCTGCTGAGACCTCTGCTATGTCAAGCTGTCAGGACTTGGATTGCACTGTGGCTATAACTAAAACAGTAAAGAAATAGTTGAAAAGAAATAGAGAACTCTGGGATTAAACATCTGCCCCTTCAGATGAAAAATAAAGGGGGGGGAGCAAGAAAGAAGCACTGTACCAGCCACTTTAGTTTCTTAACCAGAGAAAGTTCAACAATGATCATTCATCCCACACTCTGGTCACCATTCTCCCATCTGTCCCTGGTGGACAAAGGTTCTGGCTGCCCTGTTGGAGCCATCCTGGACTTAGCCCTATTCTCTTCTGCTTCTGCCGTCTGCCCATCTGTGCATCTTTGTGTCTGCATCTAAGACTGCTGCTAGAGCAACCACAACCAGCTGCTCCTCTCCAGAACCAAAAGCCAAAAGCCTCCACACTTTTGCTGTTCATGCTGTTCTATTTCACACAAACCCTCCCCCTTGGAGCTCCAGGTCTCATTCTTGAGTTTGTAGCCCAAGAAAGTTCAATCCACCTTTGAACTTCAGCTCTTCTCATGCATTCCTCCATGACACAGAAACATTCACTGTCACAGCAAGAAGCAAATTTTAAGAGTTTAGCAAGATTTAACTAAGCAGAATCCTCTAGATGGTACTAAAGCATGAAACTGAGGTGGGGAGAGATATGGAAAAGATCTGTGAGCACCCTCTTTTCACTATCAATGATAGGAGAGTCACCACATTTGAGATCTCCCATGACCTTCTCAGCTGTGCTACCTCAAGTAGTAATAGAACTTAACCAATTGTACTTAGAACAGATCCAAATTTCATGTGACACAATTTGATGAGTATTAAAGGACTGATTCAAAGAGTGTCTGAGAGAGATAACTTGGAAGGTTGGGGGGGGGGGACCTCAGACCTTGGTATTATCATCAATAAAGAATGATGACTTTTTATGAGAATAATTTTATGAGATTAATATCCAGATGACTTGAGGTCATCCTTAATAAAGATATGAGATAGGAATGGTCAGATTTTTTGCAAGTGACATTCTCCAGCAGAGTTCATCTTTGCAGCGCAGCAATACACACTTGTCACTGAAGTAAGAATATAGACAATACATAACTCCCCTGCATTTATTAAATGACTTTTTAAAAGCTGCATTCAGTAGCACAAACTATCATTTTAAAAGCTTTTCTTCTCCAATTTAAGTCACCTAAGATTCCTTTAAAAAATGACAAAAGATATAACTTTGTCCAAAGATCTTGGATTATTAATATTGAGCAACTAACATGATCCTGGAGCTGTCCAAAGCACAAACCGCAAGATCTTCCAAATGCCCATGATTACAATCAATCAATTAACAAGCATTTATTAATCATGTATCATGGACCAGACCTTGTGCTAAGTGCTGAGGATGTGAAAACACAAATGAGATGATATTCTAACAAGGAATACAGTAGGTACACACAAGCTGCTGGGAAGATTAGGATGGGCCCCCTGAAGAAGGTGTTTAAACTAGGTTTCAAAGAAAGCCAGGAGTTCTAAGAGATGAAAATTAGCATTTCAAGATTGAGGAATGGATTGCCAGTTCGAATCTTGTAATAAATAAACAAAAATACTTGATGCATACCAAATAAACAATGGCTCATATATAGACTCTCATGACTATTTTAATGTATGTAGGTGCTGCTCTGATGGATAAAAAAATAAGTTTAAAATGTTAATCAATGCATAGTTGCTTTTTGTGTACCAATGAGTACCAACATAAAACTACTATTGAATGGATGTATATGTGTCTATATATGCTCTTTTCTCCCAAGGACTCTTTTATTCAAATACAAAATCATTTTTGGCATTCAAAACCCTTCATAATTTGCCCCCTCCTACCTTTCCAATCCTCTTACATCTTAACTCCCCAATATATGTTTTTCAACACAATGACAGGGGTCTGTCTCCTTGTTGTTCCATCAAAACTCTATCTCTTGGCTCTGAGCATTTTCACTAACTGTCCATCATCTCCTTCCTCATCTCTGCTTCCTTGTTTCCCCTTGTTTCCTCCAAGTCCCTTGTTATATAATATGAAAACTTGCCCAATTTCTCTTAATTCTAGTGCCTTCCCTGTGCTCATTATTTCCTGTTTATCTGCTGTATATCTTTTCTTCCCAACTTATTTGATTACCATCTCTTGGGGCAGGAACTATCTCTTTACTTCTTTTTGTATCCCCAGTTCATTGCAGTCTGGAACATAGTAGGCACTTAATAAATATTTATTGACTGAAAGTGAGCCACTTTCATGTTGTCCATAGAGAGAGCATAAATAGCATCATTTGGGGAAACCATTCTAATGGAGTTGGGTTGGCCACACCCTTCTGAATAGCTGCTGAGCAGGAAAGTCAGTGTAGCTGAAGCAACCAGATCCCCTGAGAAAGAGACAAGAGGTAGCAAGTTCCAGGCCAAGTCAAAGCACCACTTGCACCTTGACAGATCTCCCCCCTCCAATGCTGAATGTGGTCACCCAAGAGGCTGGAGAATAGTAGTCTCCCAACCCAGCCCCCCAGAACCATTAGTGAGGGAAAAAATCACTGTGGGGTCACCTTTCTCATTCCCATAGCAACAGCTGCTGGCCAACAGTCCTCCAGACCACTGGTCCTACTTCCAGACTAGCCCTTGAAACTACCTTCTTGGGAAGCAACCCCAAGGGAAGCAGCTTGATACCTGCTTCTGCCAGGGCTCTAGCCTCAGCTACTGAAGACTGAAAAGAAAGTTCTCACTCTTCATCAAATACAATGGCATTGTGGAATGGTTCAGCTTCAGAAACAGACATAATTTTACTAATAGAAATGACACTAAAGAAAATGATTACGGCCTCCTGATGAACTCCCAAGGACCATGGGCTCTTCCTTGTGCAGGCAAACTGTCTTCTATGTGATGGCTCCTATGACAAAGTGAGTTCCCTGAGGTCAGAAGCTGTCTTGCTTATCTATTTGTATGCCCAGCACTTAGCATAGTGTATGGGACATAAGTGCTAAATCATTCATTCATTCAAATGGTTTCCACTAGACAAAACATATGCACAGCATACCCCTTAGCTACCAGGCTCATAATGGAAAAAAGTCAGGGGAGAAATCAGTTTGACCTGCTAGGTTCCTGATGAAACCATTCTGGCCCTGGTGGTCCCTGCTTCCCTTTCTAAAATTCTCACAAACCATCTCTTTAGTAACAAGCTCTAAAACTATCTTAGGACCTGAAGTCAAGCTCACTTACCTCTAGGTAAAGATTCAATTCAATTCCCATTTTGAATAATGGAACCTTTTCTTTTTCTCTATCACCTCTTCCATCCACCCTCTTCCATTCACCCTCATCTCTAAGAGCACCGCCCATGACTCAGTGGTCATTGGTTCCTTCAGGACCCTGGTTATCCTCAATGGGATCTTTCATCAAACAATCCATCAATTACTCGACAAGTATTTAGAAAGTGCTGAACCCTGGAGATCCCTATGTAAAGAATAAATCAATCTTCACACCCAAGGAGTCAGCATTCAAATGGGGGTGACAAGAATTTATATGGAAAATTTTTTTTTCTCAGAAATGTCATTTTTATTTCTTATTCTTAAATCCAGGACAAATAAATACAATTATATCATAGGGAAACAGTTAACTGTTGAAAACACATCTAATCTCACATATACTTGCTACTGACCATCTATGGAAAAATTCCCCTCTCCTCCAACTCTTCTAAATGGAATTAAACTTTTTTAAAACAGTTTAAACCCTCAAAAGAACAGGAAGGGGGTTGGATGGGGTGCAGGAGCAGAATTCTTGACTTGAAGGCAGAGTTTGGGCTAGGTCAATGATTGTCAAAAGATTGATTTCTAAGGAGCAGAAAAGTGGATAAAAAAATGGCCTTTCTCAGAGCACCACTCATCAGTGTCTGTAGGTACAAGGGAGCTGCTCTCTCACCTCTCCCTCCCTTATGAAGCAGCTGTGTCTTCCTTTCTGAAGTGACTCTGTCAAGCCCAACAAAGAACATGGGAACTCTCACCAACCTGGTAGAAGGACTAATCCAAACCTAGCCCCTCACAGTCCCTAGGCCACAGGTGACCATAAAATCCATCCTGCCCCTAATTCCTCCCCAGCCTTAGGGAAAGATAGGTAGAGCTGCAGCTGCAGAAGGGACTTTTGGTACTGGGTCTGAGAAGGAGAGGGAAGAGGGTACTGGATGCCCATCCCCTTCAATGACAAAAATGCTCCAGCATGCACTGGCATGGGGCTTAGCATGACTTGAAGGTGGAGAAATAGTGATGTGTCTGAGCTGCCTTGGCTGAGATGTGTCTGTTTGGGTCATACTGCAGCAGTTGCATAAGCAGGTCCTTGCCTTCTGGGTCAAGACTAGGCACAATCTCCTCTATCAACTTCCTGGTCCACTTAGGGAAACTGCCCTTATAGTCTGGCAGCTGGGTGACCCCTGGCCACATGGCCTCACTGGGTGTACCCAGGGTCCAAAAAATTCGAAACAGCTGATCAATCTCAGAATTCCCAGGAAACAGGGCCCTGTATGTCACCATTTCTGCAAAGATGCAACCAATGCTCCAGACATCCACGGTTGTTGAGTAGAACTTGCAGCCCAGGAGAATCTCAGGGGAGTGATACCAGAGGGTAACGACCTCATGGGTGTAGGTACGTAGGGGCATGCCAAAGGCCCGGGCCAACCCAAAATCAGCCAGCTTGATGACACCTAGCTCATTGATGACAAGGTTCTGGGGCTTGAGATCATGGTGGATGACCCTATGAGAATGGCAGAAATTGACCCCTTGGAGCAGCTGGAAGAGGTAGCTCTTGACAAGGTGCAGAGGTAGTTCTGTGGCTGCAGCCAAGTCCGTGTATTTCTTCAGGTCCTGGCTGAGGAAATCAAATACCAGATACAACTTTTTCTCACTATGAATCACATCTATTAGCCTGACAATACTGGGGTGCTTAAGCTCTTTGAGAAGGGAGCTTGCCTGAATGGCAGTGCTAGGGACGCCCTCAGTTTCTGAGTCCAGGAGGATCTTCTTCAGGGCCACCAGCTGCCCAGTCTGCTTGTTCCTGGCCTTGCACACCACCCTGTAGGTGCCCTCACCAATCTTCTTCACCTTCTGGAACACGTCCATCCCGGGGGCCACCCTGGGGGCTGCAGGCTTGGGGCCAGTCCTCAGGGCACTGGGAGGCTCCTGCCTGGCACCCCCAAGCATTGAAGCCAACCCCATATGGAAAATATCTTTAAAAATTCAGCAGGTAAGGAGATGAAGCAAGAAAGGGACTTTATAAGATAGATGGGGTAGATTCCAGGTACTTAGGAAAACCATGGTAGTGACCCAGGGATCTATCTTCCAGGGATGGAAGATAGTCTAACATTTGAGGAACAGAAACAGAGACAATTTGACTGCATTTAAGAGCATGGCAGGGGAGTCATGGGCAATGAGGCTGGAAAGATAGGTTGGAGCCAAGTTATGGAGCACTTCCAAAGTCTAACATAGGAATTCCTATTTTTGTCCTGGAGAACATAGGGATCCACTGAAATTTCTTTCGCCAGGGAGTGTTCTGGACAGAGTCACTTTAGCATTTGATGATGTCTTGCAGGGATGAGAGATTGGAAGCCAATGCAATAATCTGGGTAAGAGGTAAGGAGATCTGAAATGAAGTGGTGCAAGACTGGGAGAGTGGAGTATGTCATTAGACTTTGCCTCATTTTCTCCTTCAGTGAAATAGTTTCTAGTGGTAGTCTTCAGAATTTCATTCTTTAGAGCTTCCCATTCTTCTTGGGTCTATAAAACTGTGGGTCATGAAGTCCTGTCCATCCTTTCTCTAAACTCTAAAATCAATTGGGGTTAGCTGGAAATTTTGTGGAAAGGATGGCCAAGATGGTAGGATGACTGGAGAAACATGAGAAGGTCTTTAATCTGGAGAAGACTCAAAGAAGACATGTCTTTGTCTCTATCTATTTCTCTGTTGGTCTCCTTTCTGACTCTGTCTCTTTATGTCTTTCTCTATCTATTTCTGTCTCTCTGTTTTTCTCTCTTTCCCTCCTTTTCTCTCCCTCTCTTCCTTTCTCCCTCTCCCCCCTACCCTGAAGTGTTCTGTGCTTCTCTGATTGTCAGAAAGGGTCTGTGCCAGGAGCTCCCCTGGAGCAGCAGTCCATTTCCAGGTGCTGCAGATAGTATCAAAAGCTGCAGCTTCGAATTCCTCATCACCTGAGCCCAAGGCCTCACAGAAGCTTCTATTATTAGTAGTAACTCTCCTAATTAGTACTTTCACACTCAAATCATTCTATATTCCAGAGAAATCATACTGTTCTCTTTGGAGCATGAGGCACTATTCTGTTCATGTTTGTGAGACCAAAAAATGCCTCAGGGCATCCATGCTCCTAATCCACTCTCATAGTTCATCATCTATTTGCCCTTAGTAGGCTGGAGGGGGCAGGGGAACTGGTTTTGATTTCAAAGAGCCTGGATTCAAATCCAGCTCTACCATTTACCTGTCCTGTGACCTTTCATGCCTCAGCATCCTCATTTGCAAAACAGGAATAAAAAACTTTCACAATCTTTCATGGAGTTGGTCATAAAATGATTAGAGCTTCCAAAGGTCCCTCAGATCATATATTAGAACTGAGAGGGAACCTTGGAAAACATCAGATAGAAAACCTACATTTGAGGAAACTGAGACCTATAGAGGACTCTTGTCTTAAGGTTGGAGCTAAGTGGGCACTGTTGGAGCCCTGTGAGATAACAGAAAAATCTGGGATTTGGTGAAAGAGTTTTGTTAGCTACAATACACCAGAGAAACATGAGCTGCCGTTACTACTGAAAAACTCAGGTGATTGACACATGAAAGCCAGGCTCTCATTTCCTCTTGCCTGTGTTGGCATGTATAAGTCAGAGCACTTAGGAAACCTTTGTTGCCGGATTTGCCACAGGGTCAGAACACAGGTGGGTAATAAGGAAAGAAAATGCTCTTTGCTAGTCTGCCATGGTGTCCTGATGCTGTGCCACTGCTTAGGGTTATGGCAACGGCTGACAAATGTCCACTCTGCTTCAAAGATGGGTCCCATCTATGAAGATTAGTTCCTGTTAAGCCCCTGGTTAATGGCCAGAACTGAGCTGTTCAACAGGCTGTAGTCAATCAAAACTGGAAAGGCCAAGAGTCTCTAAGCTGAAAGGATGCCCTCAGAGTTTCCTTGTGGTCAGAATAAGCATGTCCTCTGCTTGGGTGGGCACCAGGCCCCCTCTGCTTGGAGACCTCCTGGAATGGGAAATGCCCTTTTATGCCAACTTGAGATGACTCTAATTCCTAGGAAAGCTTTCCTTCCACCAAACTGAAGTCAGCATCCCTGTAACTTCCCCTACTACTCTAAGATATTCCCTCTCTCTCTTTTCTTCCTTATGTTAAACATTTCCAGGAGCTGCTAGGTAGTGCAGTGGATAGAGCCCTGGCCCTGGAGTCAGGAAGACCTGAGTTCAAATCCAGCCTCAGACACTTAATAATTACCTAGCTGTGCGGCCTTGGGCAAGCCACTTAACCCCGTTTGCCTTGCAAAAACCTAAAAAAAAAAGTTAAACATTTCCAGTTTAATGAACTAATTCAAGTCAGTAAACTAAGTACCTACTAATACATTGATAGAAAGGACATTGCTAGAAAGGATCACTTGAAGATCGTCACCAGAAGGAAGGCACCAAGAATGAGAAGACCTGATTTTGGCAGGACTTAGGCTGGGACCTGAAGGGAGTCTTGGGGAAATGAGAGAGCAAAGTGATGGAGAGACTTCTTGGACATGGGGTTAGTGGGGGATAGCCAGGGCCAAGGCCCCAGATCAGGAGGCCTATGCTTCTGGATCACAGAGTACAGAAGAGTAGGGAGGAGAGAGGATAGGAAGACCAGAAGGTAGGAACCATTTAAAGAATTTTCAAAAAAAGACCCATGGGATTTTCTCTGACCTTCTTTCTTTCTCCCTTTTTTAAATTTTTTTAATTTAATTTAATTTAATTTTTAGGTTTTTGCAAGGCAGATGGGGTTAAGTTGCTTGCCTAAGGCCACACAGCTAGGTAATAATTAAGTGTCTGAGCCCGGATTTGAACCCAGGTACTCCTGACTCCAAGGCCAGTGCTTTATCCACTATGCCACCTAGCTGCCCCCTCTTTCTCCCTTTTTTAGCATTAGTGATAGTCTACTTAACCTCACAGACCAAAAAGAGGAACAGCAACTAGAAACTCCAGAGTTTACACTTTACAGAGGCACACTTTAAGCCAACACAAGGAAAGTCATGCTAACTATGGAGGAGGTGTATAAGAGAACAGGTTAGCCACTGCTGTGGATACAGAAAGGATTTCAGCCAGTTATGGCCACATGAGATAAGGGGTCTTTTCTGATCCATAGACTTAGGAATCTGGGACTCTGATATAGCTGATGTGGCCATATCATGGACCTTGAGGGCTCCTAACCTTGTCTCTATCCCACTCATCTGTTTTCAGAGTCAACCCCATGCCCCCAAATGACACCATCTGGATGTCCCAAGGGATCCTCAGATTTCATATTGCCCCAAATGAGCTCATAATTCTGTATATGACACCACCATCCACACCATATCTCACATTCCTAAACTCAGGATCATTCTTGACTTTCCCTTATCCCAGATTTCTCTTCTCAGCATCCGCTTTCTCATTCTGTTGACTTTTCCCATACAAGACCCCATGAAGATATTCATTACCATCCACCTGAACTACTGCAATAAGCTTTCCTTTTTCACATGTATTATGGTTGGTCATATGTGTTTACATTTTTTCTTAACTTGAAAATCTTCTGTAGCAACCTATTGCCTAAATAAAATGGAATCCATTGCCTCACCTCTACTACAGCTACCCCCATGATCTAACAATACCCAGCTGGGGTCCAATGAGAAGCATACCTTGGTCTGGAAGTAACAGGGCTGTCTGGAAAGAAGGGATTCATGGCTTGGAATCAGGAAGATTCATGAGTTTAAATCTAACCTTAGACACTAGTTGTGTGTCCTTGGGCAAGTAACTTAGCCTTTGCCTAGAAAGCGGTTAAATGGTTCAGTGGACAGAGCGGGGGAACTAGAGTCAGAAAGACTTGAGGTTAAAATTCAACCTCAGAAACTTAAAAGCTGTATGACCCTCTTTTGCTGTAATGGACTGGAGAAAGAAAGGGCAAGCCATTCTAGCATCTTTGCCCAGAAAACTCCATGGACAAAGTGGTTGGGCAGCTTGCAGTGGACAGAGCACCAGCCCTGGAGTCAGGAGTACTTGAGTTTCAAATCTGGCCTCAGACACTTAATAATTGCCTAGCTGTGTGACCTCAGGCAAGTCACTCTTAACCCCATTGCCTTAAAATAAATTAAAAAACAAAAACAAAACAAAACAAAATGATCCATGGGGTTCTACAGAGTCAGACACAATGAACAATAACAAAGAGAAGCTGGAAGCCAGAGCCACCACCCACCTTTCTTGGACATTCTTGTTCCCTTGGGGAGTTGAGATCCTACTTTGAATCCTGAGGAGAGAACATGCCGCCAAACACCCTTCTGTTTATAAGAACAGCCCAGAATAGACAGGTACAGCTTGTATCAATGGAGAGAAGCCAGAATACAGAGCTGCTAGCACTTACCTCTTCCTTTCCATTTGATGTATTTTGGTTCTGCTCCAGCTGGGAGCTGCGAGCTCACAGGTATTGTCAACTGATGATTATCAGTTTGTCTTGCCCTAGGTCTGAGTCCACTCCTTCTACTGAGGACATGATGTAACAGGCAACCTGTACCCCTCACTTCCTTCAGGGGGTATCAATCAACAACACTAACAAGGAGCAACAGACTTCAGAAGAGGTGGCCTCTTTATCTGTACTATCAGGTGAAGCCACCAACAAACAATTGTTATGCTGACACTTCCTGGGCCCACCCAAGTCATGCTCTGAGAGTTTTAGGATGTCCTCCTAACACTGGTCATCAGTGAAGAAGGTATGATGGGAAGCCAGCTGTAGAGTGTTTGGGACCAAGCATGTGAAGCAGAGAGGACAAAGAATGGAGAGTGGGGCTATTTGTAAATGAGGGCCTCAGAGGCATCAATGTGGCAACTCAATGTAAGTTGAAGGGATGAGTCAGGCCTTTGGAGCCTATAGACTCCTAGAGGTTTGGAGGTGCCGTCATGTCGGGAGTGTGGGGATGTCTGAAAATTAAGGTAGCAAAAGGGGCAGAAACTCCCAGCCTACAGAGCAACTCAATCAAGCTGGGATAAATAAGTCCTAGCAAATACGTGACATCTGGTTAGACCATTTTGAACCCCCAGAATCTCTAAAAGATCTAGAGCCTGGGGGCAATGAAATATGAAATCAAATGTAAGTAGAGCTGTTTCAGTGAGCATACCAAACATAAGACAAATGCTGACCAGCAGTCTTGTGGCCCTGTTTCATGATGGCCTCCCCTATAGTAAATTATCCAATCTCCAGTCAGCCTTTGGCTTCCTCACTGTACTAGAAATGATCAGAGAGTATAAGGAGATTTCATTTTCCTCTTCACTTTGCCACTGGTTATAACACTTTTGAAACAGCTCTATTCACCCAGTAGGAGATCCCTTATCTACCAATTCCTGTAGTTTTTCAGTTAGAGAGAGCTTGAGGCACAAATGAAGGGAGGGAGAGAGGTGCACATTTTCTAGACAGACATAGATGCAGAGAGTCACAGATTCAAGAAAGGAAGAATCTCAAAGGATCCCTGGCAGTATAGAAGAGAACCGACTTCGGAGTCAAAAGAGAATGACCTTGGCAACAGAGAGAAAAGATAAAAAGAGGAGCAGTCCCTGAGAGCTTAGCTGAGCAACTCACTCTAGAAGATACAGACTCAGCAAGGACTTGCATGATGGCTCCAAGAGAAGAGAAATGACACCAGGACTCTGCAGTCTAGGAGGCAATTCATTGTCCTGACTGCATACGTTCCCTACTGAAATACCAAATCCCATACCCTAAACAAGCACTTACAGAATAAGGCTTTTTTAAATGCACAAAATAAAATACATAGATTTATAAAGTCAATTACAATGGAGTCGTTAAAATATTTTTAAAATTAGGTCACAGGACTCAGGTTAAGACTTCCTCTGGGGTGCCTAGGTGGCACAGTGGATAAAGCATTGGTCCTGGAGTCATGAGTACCTGAGTTCAAATTTGACCTCAGACACTTAATAATGACCTAGCTGTGTGGCCTTGGGAAAGTCACTCAACCCCATTGCCTTGCAAAATCTAAAAAAAAAAAAAAGACTTCCTCTAGTATCTCTCTTTACCTAGAGGTAAGAAATGTGTTTTACTGTCATGATGACCCTTTGCAAAGTGCTTAAAAAAGTAGCTTCAGCAAAGCCCCCAAAGCCTTCTTTTACAGAGAAGGAAACTAAGACACAAGGAAGGAAGGTGACTTACCCAAAACACAGTCAGCGAGGAGCAGAGCTGGGACAAAGCCAGGGCTCCTGACTTCCCCACTTCTTCTCAATGAGGGATGGACAAAATGCTAGGAATAAAAATTAGATCAGGTCCAAGTTTATACTGTCCCTGTCCTTTGACCTCCTACTAAGGCATGATTTTTGAAAATTGACAAGAAGGATAGTTACTCATGGTGGGTGTGAGAAATAAAATCCTGGAAGTCGAGTCCTGTGGTCAATCAGCCAAAGAAGGTTCCAATTGCTCCCAATTACATTCATCTCTGGATGGAAGCATCCCTTGTCTCACACCACCCTGGATCCCTTCCTTCTCCTCAGAGTTAGAGTTCTTGGGCTTCCTGTTCCTTGAGGCTTCCAAATCTTATGAGCTTTCATTTCTTCCTTCTAGATGGAAAAAGTTCTACTTCCCCTCAGCCTTCTTGCCCATAAGGGTTTTCATAGTGTGAAAGGATTAGTAGCAGCGTTGGCAAATGAAGAAGGCTCAGCTCAGGCAGCTACTATACCAAAGATCACGTAGCTTATCCATAATGATACTCCTACCATTTCACTAAGGAGACAATCTGGAGACTCTTCCCTTATACTTCACCTTCAATTTGCTACTGAATTAAAATTCTCCAGTTCTAAGATCTAGACCAGTTGCTACTTTCTTCATTGAAGCCTTTCCAATCCATCACCTTTTTTAGTGATCCCTGTCCCCTCTTGAATTTTTCAACATCTATGCTTTCTCCTTCCTCCTAAGCATGTCATTTTCTGTCTTGTATTAGAGACATTCTTGTAACTGTTTAATTCTTCTTTTCCACCTCCCATTAAATTATATACTACTTAAACCTAGGAACGATGTCAGTTTTAATCTTTGTATCTCAAAGAGTCAAAGAATCTCAGGGTTGGGAGGGGCCTCAGAAGTCATCTGGTATAAAATGCACCTGTAGAGGGCCCCCATAGTGATCATCCAGCCTCATTGGGAAGACCTCCATGATCAGCCCCTTCTCTATTTAGATTGGTCTTTGGTTCAGCCTCATTGTCCCAAGTTTGATCCAAGCTCAAATCAAAATCAGCTTCTATCATTTCTGCTTTCTAGGTGTTCCTATTTGTCCATTCCTTCCAAAAAGGTAAGAACTAGATGTTCTGAGCATCAAGGAAGCTGGGAGGGCCGAGGCCACCCTCACCCTCGACTGTGGGCTCCTGTCACCTCCTTAAGCCTAATTCCTGAATTGTTCAGAGACTTGATGATGTCCTCCTGGGTTAGCAAATCCTTACAATGCAGGAGTCACTTTCTAGCTGGGAAAAGGGACTTGAAGGCCAGTTCCTTGAATTCTAGGATGCCAAAGTAAAGTTCCCCTACCCCAGGGAGGGAGCCCCAACTTCAGTGATAAACAGAACAAGGGTCCCAGGAAGGGAGAAGGAGACAGGGCATTGGGAGCTATTGGTGTGTTTGTGACTCTCCTCAGCCAAGAGGGAACATAACTTTTATAAATAGCATCTGAGTGATAAAAATATACCATGGAACATGAGGCAAATTGAATAAACAATTTATTTTCCCTTGTCAGGAGTGACCATGGATGACTGAATGTCACTGAGCCAACTCAGATGGGGGCCAGGACCACATCTCTCAAGAGATGTGGTCTCAGGCATGTTCCCAGGTCCACACAAACAGACCCAGCAGAGTCACAATGAACTCTTTAGGGTCATTTGTAAAACCAGTCAACCAGGTGTGATCCAGCTAGCAATGGGCTGCCCTAAGAAGCAGTGAGTTTCAGGTCACTGGAGAGGTTCAAGCAGAACTTGGAATGTTCATAGGGGAAGGGATCAATAGAAACTCTGACTCGTGGGCATAAAAAGTCAGCTTTTAAAAGTATAAAAAGATGATGCTATGGGGTAAGACAGCAGTTGTGACAGGATGTCCTGAATTCAGGAGACTTTCAAGACAACTCGAGTCAGACAGGATGAGGGAGCTGAAAGGGGGATTCTGGGCTGCAGGGAGACTGTACAGTTTCTAGGAACAGGGAGGGGAGAACCCCTATTCTCTTCCCCCCACCCTCTGCAGGCCTGTGTGCCATCCTAGACATCACCATTAAAGAAGAGGGAGAAGGAAAGCAGGATTATGAAGGGATAGAAGACCCAAGGGCACTGTACTTTACAAATATTATCTCAATTGATACTCATAGTCACCCTGGGAGACAAGTCCTACTATTACCCCTTTTTTTACAGATGAGGACACTGAGGCAAAGAGAGGTTTAAAGATTTGGGCAGGGTCTCAAAGCTAGGAGGGGGCTATTGACCAGGTCACCTAGCTTCCTCCATACTACAGTAGACAGTATTGCAGAAACTAAAGATTTTTATCTTGGGGGGGGGGTGAGCTGGAGACTGGAAAGTCCAGGGTTGGGGGGCAGCAGGAGAACTGTCATGTGGAAAAGGGACTAGATTCACTCTGTTTGTCCTTGGAGGACAAAATCAAGAGGTGGAAAAGAGGGGAAGGAGGAGTCACAAAAAGGCAAATTCAAGTTTGATATCAGGGGAAGCATCCTAACAAGAGCTGTGACAGCGTAATGAGTTGCTCTGAGAGTTGGTGGGCTTCCCTTCCTTAGGAGGCTTCAAGCAGAGATAGCTGAACTAGAGTAGGGACCAACCAGGCCCCTTCAAACTCCACATTCTGATTCTATGAAATCAAGAATATCAGATCCCCTGAGAACAGGGGATGTCAGAGTTGGGAGGGACCTGAAATGGGGAATGTTAAAATGGAGAGGCCTGAGAAGAGGGGATGTCAGTCCTGGGAGGGGCACTCAAGATCCTCACGTCCAAAGTCTTCATTTTACAGATGAAGAATCTGAGGTGGGGGCAGCTAGGTGGCACAGTAAATAGAGCACCGGCCCTAGAGTCAGGAGGATCTGAGTTCAAATCTGATCTCAGGCACTTAATAATTAGTTATGTGACCTTGGGCAAGTCACTTAACCCCATTGTCTTGCAAAAACCTTTTTAAAAAAAAGAATCTGAGGCCCCAAGAGGGTATCAGCCAAGGGCTGACCTAGGACCAGAACCCTTATACCTGTTGACCTACAGTTGAAGGATCTTGTGCCTGAGCTTTTCAAGAGAGTCCCTGAAAGTTTCATTTTCCTCAGTTGCATGTGCAAAAATACCAGTGTTCTTTCTACAGGGGACTGTTATGGGTTGGGTTATTTTTTTCTATCCAAGCTGAACAGGAGTGAATCTACACTCTGTGCTATGTTTAGGATAGAGGGAGGAATTTTTGTTTATTAAAAGAAATGAGAGCAGCCTCCAGTATAACAGGGATGTTCGGTGTTCTTGAATTATTTAACCTCCTTTCTCCTTATTGAGAATCTGGGTGGCTTGGAGCTAAGACATAGTTTGTGGAGAGGAGGGGGAAGGAGAATCCTGGATCCAGGGGAGGGAAGCAGTTTGACTAGAATGTGTTGAATCCATCCATTCCAGTCTTTGCTGGAGGAGGAGAGGATGTCAGGAACCAGAACCAGCAGAGGCTTGGGTTTATATCCAGCTTTGGATACTCACTTATTCCCTGAATGAACTTTACATCCATTAACCCAGATGAACATCCCACCAACCTACTGCTTACTCTGAAGTCTCTGAAGTCCTTCCAGTTCTAGCAATGTTTCTGTAATCTGACTTCCAAAGTCTCTACATCTGTGATCATCAGCATCATGGTTCTAGCAGCTACTAATCCAGTCACCTTGGGCAAGATTCTGCATCTCTCTGAGTCTCAGTTTTCTCATTTATAAAATGGGGCTGTTTGCATTGACTGTTGTCAATGTTGACAACCAAGGGTTGTTGGGATGTTCATCTGCAATAATGGATGCAAAATTCATCCCAAATTAAATCTGTGATCACAATCTCTGACAAGGGTGACAATTCTCTTAAGGTCTGTCCTCTCTGCATAGGGCCCTCAGGGAAGATTTGGGGCCAGGCTCATTGGCCTGAGTAGCCCCTCCAGTAGAAGTTGATGATAAAGACAGAAGGTTGCAAGGACACTCATTCCCTGAAGACCTGGGACTCCAAGGAGGATGGATGGGGAGAGTTAGAAGGTTCTATAAAAAGTGCTTCATAAGAATAGGTCAGACTTAGGGGTAGAAGGGACTTGGAACAGACCAAGGCTGCTTTGTGATCAAGGACCAATCCTCTATCTCTGGAGGGTCATGTCATCTGCAGGCTGATCACCTGGGAATAGCATCTGAGACCACAACAACCCATGAAAAGGAGTAAACCACATCCTGAGGTATACACAGCATGCCCTTACATCTTGAAGACCTCTCCTATCACTGAAGCTCCCAAACCTGCACCGTTAAATTGCCTACCATAGCCGCACCCTCCACAGAAAGTGTTGATTTCTTCTGAGAGCTCTTTCTGTTATGAAAGTTTTTCATTCTACAAAAAGGTGGAAGTGGTTTTTGGGACAGAGAAGGGAACTTGAACAAAAGCATGGTGAGTGACTAATGAGTCAAGATTTGAATTCCACCTTCCTCACTATGTGTCAACATATGACCATAGCTCTAACTACCTGCCAAGTATATCCTATATTCCTATAGCCCACTTCACAAAGTGTTTTCCTAGCAAGCTGTGGGATTAAGTAAAATCAGGAACCCTAAATTACAGATAAGGAAATGGAGGTCCATCAGCCACGTCAAACAGTTGGAAAGTGAATCTAGAACAGGAATCCAGGTCCACTTTCTCTCTCCAAATCTCAGGTTCTTTCCATTCTAGGCAGGGAATGTGATGTCTTAGTTAAGTCTTGTATCTCTCACAATCTTGGTTCAATATTCTGTAAAGAGAAAGCCCAGGACTGGGAGAGAGGAGAATCTGGGTTCTGTTCCCGTCTCAGCCACAAGCTGAGAGCCACAAGCTGCAAAGCTTACATCACAACAAAGCTGGAGTAGATCCAGGAGTCATTCTGCTCATTTTGCTACTATGGAACCTGAAAGCCATAGTTAGGTGGCACAGCAGATAGAGCACTGACCTTGGAGTCTGGAGAACAAGAGTTCAAATCCAATCTCAGATAGTTAACATTTACTAGCTTTGTGACCTTGGCCAAGTCGCTTAACCCTGACTGCCTCGAATTCAGAGCTATCTTCAGTCATCCTGATCCATATCTGGCCACTGTACCCAGATGGCTTTGGAGGGAAAAAGTGAGGCAGGAGACTTGGTATAGCCTCTCCCCCCAACTCAAATCCAGTTCATGTGCTTGACATGGCATCACCTCTTGGCTATCATGGTCTTCTTTGAGATCAAAGGACAAATATCATCATGGAACTTGAAGAACTGTCCATAATCCTGTAGCCTATGTCAGTCAGTAAAGAAAGACAGGAAGGGGAAAAGAAGAAAGGAAAGAGGGAGGGGCTGAGAGCAAGGAGTTGAGGTGGGAAGGGGCTAGACACAAGTTTATCCCATGGCCTCTTGGCTGGAAGCAACTGTGGTAGAGGCCAAAAATACAGTTTCAGCAGCTTTCGGTCAAGTATCAGAAACAAACCTAAAGTAGCCAGAGGTGAACTGGGAGGAGGTAAAGAATGATGGGTTTCTCAGGAAGTCCCCTGAAGGCCTACAATGTACATACATTGGACACGGTGAGACCCAGAATCACACCAGTTTCCAAATAATGAAGAGCCCCAGATCCCTTTCTGGCACACTATTAACACCACTTCCACGTCTCCTAGCCAACCAAGAAGAATGGAAGGGGGTGACAAGGGGTGCCACAGCATCATGACCTCCCAGGCCACCAACTGTCACTTGATTTATGGACAGAAAGGTGAAGAAAAAAGTTTGCTACTCAAGTGCAGAGGTAGGAAAATGGAATTGACTCACTTTCCCCTGGTTGCCCACTTGTCTCTACTCACCCTTCATCCTCTTTCTTCTCACTTTCTCCCTGGGGAATAGGGAGAGAAAAACCAAACCAAAAGGATAAAGAGCAGGGGAAAGGAGAATTAGGGAAGATGGTGACCAAAGAGATAGTGATCTTGACTGACTCGTTTTTACTTCTTCCCTTATAACAGTGACCTTTAGATAGCTATAATAAAAAGACGAACAATTGGATCTAACTTAAATCTTTCTTCCTGTAAGTTCTTCCCTCCCTTCTCCCCCAGAAGCCAAAAAAATTGATTTCCTTTCCCCTATGTCAGACCTTCCAATATTTAAATTCAGATTATCATGTCCCATCTAAGTTTCCACATCCCAAGTCTCTTCAACAAATTTCCATATGTTATGATACTGTGATCTCCCCATTCCTAGGGCCCTCTTTGGGTTCACTCCCTGATCACTCATACCAACAGGTTGGTTCCACAGAGAGCAGCTGATTACTACATGTCTTCATCTTCTGAGGCATTCTTGAGGGGTTCTGATTTCTGGCACTGGAGCTCCCAAGGATCCACTGGTCCATCAGAATCAACTAAAGTCCAATATATTTTAGAAAAAAGATTTCTTAAGAAATTTTAGCAAGAATAGTTGTTACAAAGGCATTCCCCCCAAACTAGGGCACACTTCACCCCTGTATTCAAGATTTCTGGGAAGAGTAGATTCAACAAATACAAAGAGAGGTCTACGTGTAAGTAGACTTCAGCAGTAACAAGGCCTTGGGAGTTCCTTTTTCCCTTTGAGAACCCTCTACTGGGCTTCAGATGTTAGGGGCGTTCTAAAACCCAGAGCCAGTCCTTCACACACCCTGAAAGTGTTGGCTACTCTCACTCTAGGGGCCACTGCTGCCACTTTCAGTGGACTCTGACTTTGAACCCATTTAGTACTGCTAAACTTTATATCCCAGAAAGAGGGGGAAACCCACACTACAAAAACATTTATAGCAGCTCCTTTGAGAAACAAAGTAGTGTACATCAACTGGGGAATTGCTGAGCAAATTAGAGAACATGAAGGAAATGGAATGTTATGGCACTGAAAGAAACAGCAAAAAATGAATTCATAGAAACTTGGGGATCCATATAAAGAGGAAAGTCAGTGGGAGCAGGAAAACAATTTAAATGAAGACTATCATGTTCTAAAGGCAAACAACTTAGACCAGTTTTAGAAGTCTGCCATATGTAATGAACAACCTTGCCTCTAAAAGTCTGCAGATGAATCATCCCTTTCGTCTCTAGACAGAATGAAGGCTAGAAAAAGACCTGCTGCTCTGCCATGGCCGATGTAGAGATCTACAGAACTAAACTTTTTGCTGCAAAAAGTTCAATTTAACATTCTCTTTGTTTGATGCAGGTAAGTCATGGCATGAGGATATCAAGAGATGGATTAGCTTTAGCCTACTGTTGAAAGTTTATTGACTGATGATGCCATACTGCTGCTGAAGAGTCTTGGTGATATAGAAAAGACCTGACTCCAAAAGGTCAAGCTCTCCCATTGATCACCAAAGTCCTGATCCTATGATTTCAGGTCACTGGGCTACATGGGAGAGTGAGAATGGTTTCTTTTAGAATGCCCCCTCACTGTAATCAATCTTATGTGCTTGTGAGGGCATCATTTCCTGATGTCATGGTCTTCTTCAATACTGAAGGACAACTATTAAAATAGTAGATTTTTACAAAAAGGCAACAAATGAAAGAAACCTCTATCCAGTCCACCAAGAGAGCAGAAGGAAGATCAGTAGGAGTCAGACAATTCCACTGTGTTGAGATGGCCATGTTGAATTTATTATATACTTTAAAAAATTCCATATCACTGAGGTTCATGGCTTCACATGCAGTTCTTTTGTCTTGTTCTTCTCTGTAGACATGGAAATGGTTGTTTTTGTTGGTGTCTGTCAAATGCTTGCTTAAACATAAATAAAATTTTAAAAGAAGAATCAGGCAGTAAGAGAGCCATTGCAACACTGTGAGGAGAATTCGAAATGATACAAATTATGCATAAGAAAGATTATTCTGACAGCAGCATGAAGGCATGGCAAGGGGGAACAAAGAGTAGAAATGGGAAAGATGAAGACTTTGGCTCCCCAAGATCCCAGAATCTCAAGAATGGGAAGACCCCAAGGACATTGCATCTGGGCAATCCCTTTAACCATCTCTGAAAAACCTCTGACATCCAACCTCCCTCTCTGCACCCCAAGAGAATATAGTCCATTTGGGGATCATACTAATTACCAGGAAGTCCATGAATCAAAGGGCTTTGTGTTAAAGGGGCTCCTCTGCAACATCACCCCTCTACTTCAAACTCTTCCCAAGCAGAACAAGACAATTCCAAGACCCCACAATAACTCTCAAGTTACCAAGAAGAAAGTTACCAAGTCCCTGCCAAGTCCTTTCCTCTCTGGGTTAAATGTAAGTAGCTTCCTCATCCATTGCATTCCTAAAATCTGACACCCAATTCAAGACATTGAAAATAGTGTTAAATTTTACCCAACCAAAGACAGAGTCCTGGAGCAACCCACTATGGACCTAACTGCAGATAAATCCATCAATAATCTTTGAATCCAGTACTGAACACACCTCAATACCATATTATCCAGTTTTTCTTCAAGGATGTTGTTAACACAGAGGTTGGAGGCAACTGCTATACTGTGGCCCCCTTTGCATGGATTTTGCCTGCTCTTAGTTAGTAAGGAGCCTGATTCCATTCTCCTTTGTCACTTTATTTAGCCTCAGTAACCAAAGGAAAACTGCTCAAGGATGGTCCCATTAAGCTTAAAAATCTGAGGAGCTTCCCCAGAAAGGAGAACTGGTCAGGGTATACTATGAGGAAGATGTGGGACACATGGCCCATGAAGTAGCTCTTAGAGGTTACTGCTAGCCCAGGCTATGTCCCACTCTGCTCCTAGCCTGACTACTTCATTCTGGGAGAGAGGGGTAGAAGATGTGATGTACACGTGTGTGTACACATGTGTTCCTGTGTATACACATGTGTGTGTGTGAGGATGGGAGAAGGGGAAGGAAGCAGAACTACTTCTCCTACATTTGATCCTCTTCAGGGGGCACAATGGGTTGTTCTGGGTCTCCAGTCAGCAAGGTAAGATAAAATCTAGCTTCAACAGCAGCAATAACAGCTACCATTTCTATTGCAACTTGCTATGTTCCAGCCCCTGTGCAAATGCTTTACAATTGTATTTCCTTGTGGGGTGTTATCATTATTCTAATTTTATAGATGAGGAAATTTAGGGTCATGACTTGCCCAAGGTCACACAGTTAATGAGCATCTAAGGCCAAATTTTACCTTAGATCTTCCTCACTCCTCCTCCTTCTGGTCAGATCATGCTGTCCACTCCTTCAAAAGTATATGCAGAGAAGAGGGATAAGAATGGTCATCAAGCCACACCAGACTCCATGAAAGAGCCTGAGAAGAGAAGAGCTACTTCAGAGAGGATGAGCATGGGCAGGACTGGATGAGAGAAGCAAGAAATGAGCAAGAATCAAAAAGAGATGGGACCAGTGATATCAGAGAGAGAAGTAAATGTCAAAGGACAGTGGAGAGCCACAACAGACAAGGCTTAGTTGGTGACACTGTTACCACCAGCACTGTCTGGAGCCCTGGATCCAACCTGCTCCTTCCATAGACAATGACTCTCCCCCAAGAAGCTCCAGGGCCTCAAAGAGGAGAGATTACAACAGACTCTTGTAGACACTCAGAAAGAATAGAACCATGATGAGTTACTTAGACAAAGTTGGCATCTTTGGAGCTGTATTCACCTCCAAGATGAATTGATGCTCTCTGTCCTTCCTAAGCTGAGGGAGAACCACCACTCAGGTCCCCCATACTGGCCTGGAACTAGGCTACTCAAGCATATTCCAATGGCAAGTCAAGACAGCTTAGTGCCCTGGCAGGGTCCCTGGCAGGGTCCCTGGCAGAGAGCCAGGAGCCAGACTTGGGGCTGTAGTTATGGGTTCCTCTCCTCCATCCATCCCTTTAGAGTTCAGTTCTCCCTCCAGGATTTCTTAACCTTGTGTCTGACATGAACCAACTCCCATCTAGAGTTGATGGTTAATTTCTGGGGGGGGGGGGGGAATAAGGAGCATTGATACCTCAGGAATTCCAGTGTCTGAGTGATTGCTTTGTTGATTAGCTAGACATGAGAAAATACAAATCATGCAGATTAAATTTTAATATGAGTGGGGGGGGTTGGATATAGTTCCTCCTCCTCAACCTGGTTAAAGATATCAGCCTCTGTACAACATCCCCCTCCCCACTTTGGTCCAAAACATTGTCTGAGATCAACAGGAGAAGAGGGGAAGGCTTGAGGAATGACATCATCACCACACTAGAGTCCTGGGAACTAGATGATGGAAATTAATAATAATAATAATAATAATAATAGTCATTGGAATTCATTTAGTGCTTCAAGACTCTCAAAATGCTTTGTATACATCACCTCACTGAAGTCTTCCAACAGTCACCCCCCTTTTATAGGCAGTCTGGAGGCCTGCAGCCTCTTCACAATAAGGTTTGTAAATACATAAAATAAAATCTAGAAGGTTACAAAGGAAACCAGCTACATTAAAAGAGTTATCAACACATTGAAATAATGACTAGCATTTACACAGTGCTATTTCTATCTATATAATTCTAATATTCTTTAATAATAGTTAACATTATTATGGAAAGGATTCAGTTTTTGAAAAGCTTCCACGTGATCCTAAAGGTAAGAGAGAGGGACAGTGTCTGGGTTAGACCTATTTTAAGAAAACACTTTCACAATCCAGTAGGAGATGGCCTGGAGTGGGGAAAGACTGGAGGCCTATGGACCAATTAAAAACCACTATAAAAGTCTAAAGTAGAGGTGATAAGGGCTTGGACTTGGGTGGTGGCCAGGTCAGAGGAGAAAAAAGAACATTTAAGAGAGATGATGTAGACAATGAAATTGCAAGACTTGACAACAAATTGGATATGTGAGGAGCAAAGGATTACCCTGAGCTTTCCAGCCTGCTTGACTGCAAGAGTGGTGGTGCCCTCCACAGTTACTTGGGAAGAAGAGTGTCTGGAAAATAAATGAGTTGTTTTGAACATGTTGAGCTTGAGACATCTGCAGCAAGTCCAGTTCAAGATGTCCCAAGTCTGTGATGGGAGGGAGAGCCTGGGCCTTGTCAGCTAAACCCTAGAAGATAGCATAGAGTTGATCATTGAACCAGTGGGTGCTGATGAAGTCCCCAAGGAGATCAGAGAAGAAAAGCCCAGGACTGAGCCTCTGTATATCTCTATGGTAGGACAGGGAGCCTACAGTAAAACTTTACTCCAGCACTACCACCTAAGGAAAACTCCCAAGAGTTTGAAGTAAGCACCCCAGATGTTTCCATGGATTATTTATGCCCGACCTGTGGTAGAGCATCCCCAGTTCATATAGATCTGATCTGCCACAGTTGGACACACTGTAATTTGTCTCACACATAGTGATATCATTTTAGTCTCTTGTCTTGTTCTTCTTTGTAGACATGGAAATGGTTGTTTTTGTTGGTGTCTGTCAAATGCTTGCTTAAACATAAATAAAATTTTAAAAGAAGAATCAGGCAGTAAGAGAGCCATTGCAACATTGTGAGGAGAATTCGAAATGATACAAATTATACATAAGAAAGATTATTCTGACATCAGTATGAAGGCACAACAAGGGGGAACAGAGAGTAAAAAATGGGAAAGATGAGGGCCTTGGCACCCCAAGATCCCAGAATCTCAAGAATGGGAAGAACCCAAGGACATTGCACCTGGCCAATCCCTCTAACCCTCTCTGACAAAACCTCTGACATCCAACCTCCCTCTCTGCACCCCAAGAGAATATGGTCCATTTGGGGATCATTCTAATTACCAGGAAGTCCATGAATCAAAAGACTTTGTGTTAAAGGGGCCACTCTGCAACATCACCCCTCTACTTCAAACTCTTCCCAAGAAGAACAAGACAATTCCAAGACCCCACAATAACTCTCAAGTTACCAAGAAGAAAGCTACCAAGTCCCTGCCAAGTCCTTTCTTCTCTGGGTTAAATGTAAGTAGCTTCCTTAACCAACACATGCATGATAGTCTCAAGATATCCTCAACATCCTGAACACCCTCTTCTCAATCTCCTTAACCAACACATGCATGATAGTCTCAAGATATCCTCAACATCCTGAACACCCTCTTCTCAGTCTCAAAACTTCTCAAGCTCATCCATTCCATTCCTAAAATCTGACACCCAATTCAAGACATTGAAAATAGTGTTAAATTTTACCCAGCCAAAGACAGAGTCCTGGAGCAACCCACTATGGACCTAACTGCAGATAAATCCATCAATAATCTTTGAATCCAGTTCTGAACACACTTCAACATCATCATATTATCCAGTTTTTCTTCAAGGATGTTGTTAACACAGAGGTTGGAGGCAACGTCTGTACTGTGGCCCCCAGGAGGGTGGTCATGCAGTAAGGTTCTGGCTTCTCCATGATTTTTGCATGGATTTTTCCTTCACTTGGCTACTAAGGAGCCTGATTTCACTCTTTCACTTTCTTTAGCCTCAGCATCCAAAAGAAAACGACTCACAGATGATCCTATGAGCCTTCAAGGTCAGTTACTACACCAATGACAAATTCTTCAACTTGAAAAAGCTACAAGCCAAAATCAAAGTGGAGGGAGTGTTGATGCATGATCTCCTGTTGCAGATGATTGTGCATGCAAGGCAGCCTCTGAAGCTGAGATGCTGCAATATTTGGATTGAGTTTCTGCTACTTGTGCTATTTTGGTCTAACAATGAACACCCAGAAAACCCAGGGACTCCATCAGCCAGCACCACTTCATCCAGATGTGGAACATCAATTACAGCAAATGGAAAAGTTTTGAGCATTGTGGATGAGTTCACTTTCCTTGGCAGAGTCCAGGAAGGTACGCATTGACAATAAGGTTGACACACATCTTGCCGGAGCTAGCTTAGTATTTAGGGGGCTCTGAAAGTTTGGAGTAAGCACCCCATATGTTCACAGAGTCTATTTATGTCTGACCTGTGGTCAGGCCCTCCGAGCTTATATAGGTCTGATCAGCCAGAGTTGTACACACTGTAATTTATCTCAAACATAATGATATCATTTTGGTCTTCTTTGATAATGAAGGACAAGAACCAGTTAGTTCATCTTCACTTCACCTAAGGGAGGCAAATGGTGTCTATGGTTATAAGAGGTGGAAGCTAGGGCTCAGACAGGGCAGGAGAGCAGTGATTAATCCAAGGTCATACAGTCCCTTCAAGATTCAGTTTTTCCTGTTAGAAATCTTTCTTGGTTCTCCTAACTGCTAGTAACTCCCCCATGATGAAGGATACTTTTTTTAATTACATAAATATTTTATTTGTTTTCCAATTACATGCAATGGTAGTTTCTACCAATCCCTTTGGCAAGGTTTTGAATTTTACAAATTTTTTTTTCTCTCTCTCTCTCCCTCCCTACTTTCCCTCCCCTCAGAGCAGGGGCAACTCTGATATAGCCTTTACATTTGTTCCAAACTGAATGTGTTAAAGAAAGAAACAGATACAAAAGGAAGAAAGAAAACATTAGAGATAGCAAAGTTACATTGTAAATACAACAACTTTTAAAAATTGAAGATCATAATCTTTGGTCTTCATTTAAATTCCCCAGTTCCTTCTCTGGATACAGATGACATTCTCCATCAGAGATCCCCTAAAATTGTCCCTGATTGTTGCATTGATGGAGTGAGCAAGTCCATCAGGGTTGATTATCACCCATGTTGTTGTTAAGGTGTTTAATGTTCTTCTGGTTCTGCTCATCTCACTCAGCATCAATTCATGTCTTTCCAGGCTTTTCTGAAATCCTGTCCCTCATGATTTCTTATAGAACAATATTGTTCCATCACATACATTTACAACCATTTGTTAGCCATTCCCCAATGGATGGGCATCCCCTCAAATTCCAATTCTTTGCCACTACAAACAGAGCTGCTATGAATGTTTTTGTACATGTGGAATTTTTACCCCTTTTCATGATCTCTTCAGGATACAGACACACTAGTGGTGTTGTTGGATTGGGCATAATTCCAAATTGTTCTCCAGAAAGATTGAACCAGTTCATAGCTCCAGCAACAATGCATTAGTGTCCCTCCAACACTGATCATTACCCTTTCTGGTATGAAGGATTCTTTTTATCTGCTTTGAATGTACTATCTATATTGCCGTAGAAGTACCTCAGATCTCCTCCATTCAGATAGGAGCTCCTTGAAGACAGGACTTGGTTCCCTTTCATCTGTGGTAGGGTTTGGCACAGCTTGTGGCCACAGAGTAGAGGGAATCCTTAATAAAAATTGATTGATAATGGCAATTCTGGAATGGAAAAACAAGAACCAGGGGCTAGGGAGTCAGTACCTGCCTTTCCTGCTGAAGCAATCTTCCATCCAACAATATTGGTGTTGTGTTTTGGGGGTTGGGGAAAAGTGCATGTTGGGAGGCTTTGTGGGAGGTGTGAACACCTCCAAGAGGACCATGCTCCAGGAGGCAATACAGCTATTCTCCAAGGAGAGGAAAAGGAGAGCCCAGGCTCTTCCTAACAAGACGCCTGTTCTCCTCAGGAGACAAATGGAGTCTTTGGAGACAGCAGCAGTGTGGGAGACTTTGGGGGGGGGGCATTGTCACACAACCCCACTGTAACACTTTCCACTCAGAATTCCTTTTTCCAGGTGGCTGGAGAAATGAATGGGGCAGGGGAGCTAGTGTTTGCAGAGCATAATGAGCACCCCCACTGAGAAAGGAGTTAATGGAAGTCACATATTAATTGACAATGTATTTTTGTTGGGTGAACCACGAACTTCTGGGGAGTTCCTGGGGTTCCAAATCTGTGCAGGGACCAGAATGTCACTTTTTTGACCTTGGTTAGCCCATACCTTCAGGAACCCTAGAAGTGACTTCAAACACAGAGTACAGAGTTTCAGAGTTGGGAAAGGACTTAGAAAAGGGGATGTCAGAGCTGGAGGGGCCTAAGAGCAAGGAATGTCAGGATAGGAGAGGGCCTTCCAACTGGGAGCTTCAAAGAGTGTCTTGTCCATCCACCTTAAGTTTACTGATGTGGACACTGAACAGAGATGACAAGTATCCTGTTCCAGGACTTGCCTACTGAAGGGGCAGAGCCCTTCTACCTGCAGCCCCCTCTTGGCCACTCAGCCAATACTGCTGACTTTTTTCTTGGCTGAGCCACCTCTGCATAAATCTCCATTGCCAGAGGCAAGGGGAATTGGGTGACATGGGAGGAGAAACTCCTCCTTGCAGAGGTCACTCCTACTACCCTCAGGTGAAGAGCCTTTTTGAGTCATCTCCTGTCACACTTGGGGCTGACCCTTGGGAACAAGAAAACAAATTCAATCCCTCTTCCTGTCTGAGGCATGCCCAGCTCATCCCTCAATCTGGCTGAACTTCCCAGGGCATCCTTTCCAGCCCCCCCATGCCATCCTGATCTCCTGTCTGTGGACTCACGCCTATCCACAACCTCATTTGTCAGATGTGGGGCCCAACCCTAAACAGGGGCCTCAGAGTGACCTCCCTCTTCTGAGATCCTCAAATTTCTGAGCACCTCCAGGCCCCAGGAGCTAGCTGATCCCTCAGAAGGCAGGGTAACTAATCCCAAATCATGGTGTTAGAGTTTTCCCAGGCCTCAGCAACACCCCATGTAATATCCTCAGCAACCCCCCTTGGACCTTATGCACCCTGACTCTGGCATTAAAGACCCAGAAACCGGCCCAGATCCAAGCTGGACAGGGCAAAGGTGCTTCCCTGCCCAGCCCAGCTCCACATTTATGCTTGGATATGGCCAAATCACTTTGGCTCCCACTCCATTCACTCTCTTTTTCTGTTTCATCTCTTGTCCCGCCCCCACTTCAAAGGTTTGTGTTTGTGTGTGTGTGTGTGTGTGTGTGTGTGTGTGTGTGTGTGTGTGTGAAGTCTCTTGAATTAAGACCAGCTCCATGACTGGGTTGAAAAAAGAAATGAAATTGGTTTTAAATAATGCCGTTATGGGTGTTTAAAAGATTGCATTCTGAGCCTCACACATACATTAGCCGTCTTTGCTTCAAGGAAAATAGAACCCCAGGAGCTCTGCTATGCTATTCTTGCACTGGAGAGACCCCCATACTCCCCTACCCACCCCACTTTGGCAGAGGGGAATTATTCTCCCTGTTGTATATGATTTCAGGAGAAGGGGTGAGAAGGAGGAGGCAAAAGCATGAAAAAGGGCCCAACTGCCAGGTTAAGAAGGAAAAGAAGAGCCCCACCTTTGGGGCCACTCTGAAGGCTACCTGGCCCGCAGTCCCCCAGGGATAGGCCCTGGCCAGATCCTAGCAGACCTATATAGAGAGAGCAAGCTGGGTCCTTGCTAACAGAACAATGAACAATGTCTGTGAGGCTGGTGGTGGCTGGGCTGTGACCTTAGAAACAAAACAGAAAGCCAGAAGTGATGGGCTACCTTATTGGTAGCTGTGATGGGAGATGAGAAAGGAGTTCAGAGCAGAGCTTCCCAACACAGAAGGTGAAACTAAGGCAGTTCCTTCAATCAACCAATCAATCAGTAAGCATTTACTAGATCCCTACTATGTGTTCTGTGCTGGTGATGCTAAGACAAAAGCTAAACAGTCCCTGGCCTCGGGGAGCATCCATTCTAATGGGGAAGACTGGTCACTTGGGAAGCCTGGGCTGGCTTCCTGTAGGAGGTGGTGCTGAGTTTTGAAGGAAAGCAGGGGCTCTAAGAGGCAGAGGGAGGAAAAGAGGAGGATGCTTGTCAGAAGGCAAGCATTTCTAAGTGCTCTCAAAAGCAGACACAGAGTTGGGAACACAAAGGAAGGGGAACAGCAGCCTGTCCCCAAGGAACTCGTATTCCACAAGGGGAAATGACATCACACACATGCACACACACACACACACACACACACACACACATGCACATGTATAAAGAATAAAAGAAAGGAAATCTCAGAGGGGAAGCCCAGGCAGGGCAGGCCTCTTGAGACCTGAGAGACCAGGCAGGAAACCTGGAGGGAGAAGTGAGGAGGGAGAATATTCAGGAAAGGGAGGGAGTGGGGGGGGTAATGAAAGGGATAAATGATGGAGGGATACATACATGTGTGCCCATGTACATGCATGTGGATATGTGTGTGCATAGGTAAACTGGGGAAGATGTCATTATGGTTCTTCCACAGAGGATAAGTGAGAGAATGATGAAGAAGAAAACTGGAAAGACAGGAAGAATCTAAGCTCAGAAGAGACTTCAGCCTCCACAGGAATTTCCATTTGACCCTGGAGGGAATGGGGAATCATTGGAGTTTCCTGGGCATGGTTGACATGATCAGAAGACCTGGGTTGTAGGAAAGTCGCTGTCATGGCTACATGGAGTGGGTAGAATGACATAAGGAAACAAATTTAGGAGTCATTAGAATATTCCAGGCAGGAGGTGATACAGTCCTGAACACCAGGGTGGTGATAGCATCAGAGAAAGAAGAATTAAGAACTAGAGATGAGAGGCACTTGGAAGGTTACGCCCACCCCAAGCTCTGGCAATAGTCTGGGACCTCCGAAAGGGTGAGTAGAGTCATAGGGAAGCCTGGGGATGCCATCAGATTCAGCTTATTGTTCTGGCTGCACCATCATACCCAATTACAATGTGTTTGGAGATCTTTCCAGTATCATCTGGCAATTAGAGGCATTCTGCAGGCACAACTGCTTTTATGAACTTAAGTCAGATTTCACATTTGCTTCTATTAAATTTCATCTTAGAAAATGAAAGTATTAGGGTTGGCTTCAAATATCCAAAAACCAATCATGGAGGAAAGGGATTATCACACAGGACTGCTGGGTTGTTATAGGATTAATACTCCACAATGACATTCAGTGGCATCACACAGTAAAGATATAAAGTTTTTAGGAAATCTTAAAGTGTTATAGGCTTTAGTTATTATTATTATTACTGATGTTCTAGGCTCCCTCCAAGTTCTGAGTTTCTATGTTTTGAGGCTCCTCCCAGTTCAGACATTCTTGTTCTAAAACTCCTCCTCACATTCCCTGTCCTAGATACCTCCCATATCTAGCATTCCCTGTTAGAAGGAAGTCTCCCATGATCAAAATTATTTATAGCAGCCCTTTTCGTAGTGGCAAAGAATTGGAAATTGAGAGAATGCCCATCAATTGGGGAAGGGCTGAAAAATATTATGGAGGGCTATTGTTCTATAAGAAATTATGAATGATTGGATGATAAAAAGCATAGAAAGACTTGCAGGTGAGCAGAACCAACATTGTACACATTAACATTGTCAGATGATCAACTATGATGGATAAAGCTCCTCTCAGTAGTTCAGAGATCAAGAACAACACTGAGAAACCTGCTATGGATAATGTCATCCACATCCAGAGGAAAAAACTATGACATCTGAATTGCAGAGCAATGCATACTATGTTCATTTTTTTTAAAAAAAACAGCCTTCTTTTATGTTTTTCCTTTTTTTCCATGTCTTTTTCTTTCCCCTTTGTTCTAATTCCTCTTTCACAATATGACTAATATGGAAATTTGTTAAACATGAATGTACATATACAACTTTCATCAAGGGGAGGTGGGAAGGAAAGGAGGGAGGGAGGTAGAAGTCATAAATTTACAAATAGATGAATATTGAAAAACTACCATTGCATGTAATTAGAAAAATAAAATAAATTTCAATTAAAAAAGGGAAAAAGGGAAAAATAAAACAAAACATTTCCAGTTAGCAGGTTCCTCCCAGTTCTAACCTACTGTGTTCTAAGATCCCTCTCATCTCTGATATTCCCTATTCTAAGTCCCTCTCATATCTGATATTCCCAAATCTAATATACTGGAATTTTATGATTGTAGGCTCAGAGTAGATAAAGTTTTCCCTTGAAAGGCTTGGGTAAAAGGAGGTTTGGGGTTTGAAAGGAGTAGAGGATCCAGATTCTCCAAGCCCAAGGACCTGGTTAGCCCTCAGAAGGATAAACAACTAACACACAAATGATGTCATGCAGAATGATTTTTTTTCTGTCAAACTTGGTGACTTGTTCTGCAGAGGTTACTTGAGGTTAGCCAGTGAGTCAGTGTCAGAGTCAGAATCTCAGCTTTGCTTTCTCTACTCCTATCCTCAGGGTTTTGGGGGAGGGGTCTGTTCAGAAAGGAGCCTACACAATATCATGAAGAAAATACAAGAGCAGCTCCACTTTCTCTACTGCCTTGTGGTTCACCTCATACTTTCTCCATAATGTCCTAAATAGGACATCATTCAATTATTATAATCCTAACTTTCCAGATCAGGAAACTGAAGCTCAGAAAAGGCTCAAAATATTTACAAATTGATTTCCTCAGCACAATTCATAAGCAGGAAAAATTATCACTAGCCCCATTTCACAGCTAAAGAAAGTAAAAATCAGAGGGTTAACCACCCTGCCAGTGGGAGGGGAAGTCAACACTATTGTCACTGAATTTGCCCAACTCTTCCCTGTTGCATGAAAGGACCAAATTGAGGGAGGGATTCCAGGACCCAGCCAAGGACAGCACCTGTCAAGAGAGTTTTATTCTTTTCCCAGGACCACTCATCTTTCCTGTCCACTTTCTTTGCCTTAAGTCCTGGGCCCAGAGCTCTTTTCTGGTTCCTGACTCTGCTTCATGAATCATCAGTGAGTAAAAAGTAAACAAACCCAATCTTTACATTTCCTAGAACTCTGAGGGAACTACTTGAACTATTGGAGAAGCCACAGTTCAAAGACTTTAAGTAGATGTGTGATTCATTCATTATGTATTGTATTCTAGTTATCATGCATTGTTTATTTGTTCATTGAATTTAGATAAAAAGCAATCTCTATTGGCAGCATCCAAGCCACTGATGTTAGACCAAGGTCATGTGTATCATGGGTCCGGAAATTCTGTTTGCTCAAAAAGGTTTTACACTAGGTCACTGGCTCCATGGAGTACAGTGGTCATTCAGAGTTATAGATGCAGTTGTACATGTGCAAATCATCAGAGTGGCTGAGGATTTCCTCAATGCTTAAAATCTGAAACTTAAAAATCAAGTCCTTTTCTGTACAAGAATATGCTTGGTGAGAACTTGCCTAGCACCAATAACATGGATGCTAAATGTATCTCCCTATCTGCCTATTTCTTTGTTTGAAATACTGAACCCTGTCCTCCAGGTTAAGGTTGTGGTGGACAATGTTTTCAAAATGGTGGATCAAGATGAGGGTGGAGTGGTTCTAAGAAGTCTAGTCATTGTGGAGAAACTTAGTCACACTCCCTGCCATGACTGAGTTCTCTTGGAAATCTGGAAACCAGTATTAGTCATTAACATTCTAGTATGACTAAATATATCAGATAGCTAATGAGACCCTGGCATATAGGGATAGGGACAAGGAAATGGTCCATAATATGGTCTAGAACATAGACTTGTGTCCTGTAAAGGGGAATCCTGAGCCCCAAGTAGTAGCAGCAGAGATAAATGAGTGGGAAGGTAACAAGACATGAAAGACAATCAAGGACCTAAGGATTTTACACTCCTAGAATCATGATTGGGGTGGGGGGTGGAGGTCACAGCTAAGTGATCCAGTAAATAGAGTACCAGGCCTGGAGTCAGGAAGATTCATATTCCTGAGTTCAAATCTGACCTCAGATACTGCAAGACACTTAACCTGTTTGCCTCAGTTTTTTCCATCTGTAATATGAGCTGAAGAAAGAAAAGGCAAACCCCTATGTACCTCTCCCAAGAAAACATCAAATGGGGTCACCAAGAGTCAGACATGGCTGAGATATCTGGACAACAATGACTACATACCATCAGAATCATAAAATCTAGAACTGAAGGGTTAAAAAAAGACCTTAGAAGTAAGTTGTCATCTAGACCAACTTCCTTTCCAATATAAGTACACATCTTTTCTCCCACTGACCACCTAGCCTCTTCTTGAAAATGTCCCCAGATAGGGGACTACCCCTCTACACTACCTCTCTACAGTAATAAACATTACTTCTCAGGGTAAATCTTGGGGATAGTAGTCACATTCCTTCTCCATGTGGGGTGTGCTATGAATTGATGTCTCTTCCCTTCTGCTCTGCAGACATCATCTGGCATATTTCTTGACCTCAGAACTTTTTTTTGTTAGGTTTTTTTTTGTAAGGCAATGGAGGTTAAGTGACTTGCCCAAGGCCACACAGCTAGGTAATTATTAAGTGTCTGAGGCTGGATTTGAACTCAAGTACTCTTGACTCCAGGCCAGTGCTCTATCCACTGTGCCACCTAGCTGCCCCAACTTCAGACCTTCTTGACCCTCTTGTGACTGGCAAAGGGAGACTGACAAGCTGCCAGGCTGGGGAGATGAGCTGAGTGAGTCGGCACACACGTGGGTTCAGAAATGAGGCAAAGATTTACACTCACACTGTGTCAACAGCTCAGCTCTATTTTTGTCTGCTTGGTGTCTTTAAGGTTCTGATTCATCTATGCTGTTTAAAGATGTCTGTATCTTTAGAGCTCAGAGAGGGGCAGCTTGAGAAGATGCTTAGGAGAGTGTGCACAGAGAGCTCTAGACTCTCAACCAAGATCCATTAGTTAACTATTCCAGAATCCTCAGTTGGTTGGTAGGGAAAGGCTTCTAGTCTGCTCTCACAACCAGTTCAGGCTCTCCTTGGGCATCTATCCTGGCTTCTCATCAGTAAATTGAAGATGTTGGGAGAGGCGCTGTCCATGGTCCTTTATAAATTCCACAATCCTGACCCCTGGTGGTGTTGTGGGGAGTGGCAGAAAAAAAACACCAGAGTCAGGCTTGAGTCTGAATATTGACCATGCCTGCTTCCAAGTCTTGGCATGGACATTTCATTTCTTTGGGACTCCATTTCCTCACCTGTAATGTGATAATCAGAGCCCCTACCTGGATCCTTAAAATGAGATCACAGAAAACACACTATAAACTGCAAAAAAGAAAAGGGACTCTACCAATGCCTGTCAGCACCTCCTCTGTGACTTAGGACTTAAAAGTCTTAATAGCCAGGGAAATAGCCAGTTTATGTGGGGTAGGAGACTTTCTGGCTCCAAATATGGCCCTTCATACCTTCTAGAGTGTTAGATGCGGGCAGGTCATTCTTACAACCTATAAACATCTTAGGGGCCAAGGGACTAATGCTATCCCCAGGGCTCTGGTATCTCTTCTGGCTACCTTCTCCCTTAAACAAGAGAATGGGAGTGTTTTGTTGCTACCTTTTTCTCTCCAGAGCCTCCTCCAAGGGCACAACAGGTGTACAATTGCACTAGTACAGCTCCTTCCTCCATCAGGGTAGCCAGTTGCTGATCCATGTATATATACTCTCATTCCAATTGGTTGCAATGCAGTCCACTGTCTTCTTTTTCAGTTCTATACCCAGGGCACTGTCCATACACAATATCTGTCTGAAATGTCTGTGCTGATAGATGAGCTCCAGGGGTTGCCCATCTAGCTGCATAATTTAGTCTAGTCATTTGGGATTTTTCATTCACTTGATTTTTCCTGTGTGGATGGTTAGGCAAAATTCTAATTATACTAAGATCGATTACTATGTGATTACAGATCTGACTTAAAAACTGCTGCAATGTTCCAGAGCTTGATGCAATGAACAGTGTCATCTGCAAATAGGGACATGTGGAGAATCTCACTGACTATGGAGAATTCTGAGCATTCATTGTGAACTGATGAAAACTAAAGTAAGCAGAGTCAAGTAAGCAATCTACCCATTATGACAAAATATAATAAAAAGAAACAATAACCACAAAAGAGCTAAAAAGGAAGGTTCCAAAATTATACAAAACAATGTTGATCCCTAAGAATTAAGGATTTGAGAAGAAGCCTGCTACTTAGCGGGCACTGATGTAGAATACTGTGTATATTGTCGGGGTCATGGGTTTCCACTACTCTGCAGCATATTCTAGTGAGTTAGTGCTCCTTCCTCTTTTCCACTCCTTCTGTCACTTTATTCCCTGCCTCATGTACTTCATGGTTACTGACCCTGGCCTCCTGACTGTTCTTCACACAGGATACCCTAGATTCTGATCATTTTCCCTGGATGCTTAGATTTTCAAAATCAAATAAGACTTGTAGAGGGAGAAATTGGGAAAGGAAATGAATAATGCAAGAAAAATCAATTTAAAAATTATGAAAAAACAGTCAACAGCTTGGTAAAGGAAGAACAAAAAATACTAAAAAATTAACACCTATGGGGCAGCTGGATGGTGCAGTGGATAGAGCACCAGCCCTGGCGTAGGGAGGGTCTGATTTCAAATCCAGCTTTGGACACTTAGTAATAACCTAGCTGTATGACCTTGGGCAAGTCACTTAATCCCATTGCTTTAAATGAATAAATAACACCTTTAAAAAGGAATAGGCCAATTGTAAAAGAGACACAAAAACACAGTGAAGAAGACTACTTCTGTTTGGCAGAATAAACCAAATGGGAAAAAAGGTACAAAAGCTCACTGAAGAAAATAATTTCTAAGGAATTAGAATTCAGCAAATTGAAGCTAATGACTACATGAGACAGCAAAAAATAATAAAATAAAATCAAAAGAATGAACAAATAGAAGAAAATGCGAAATATCTCATTGGAAAAAATAACTGATTTAGAAAATTAATCAAGGAGAAATAATTTAAGGATTATCAGACTGGGGTAGCTAGGTAGTGCAGTGGATAAAGCACTGTCCCTGGAGTCAGGAGTACCTGGGTTCAAATCCAGTCTCAGACACTTAATAAGTACCTAGCTGTGTGGCCTTGGGCAAGCCACTTAACCCCATTTGCCTTTCAAAAACCTAAAAAAAAAAAAACACCCAGCAATATTATAGCCAAATTCCAGAGTTCTCAGGTCAAGGAGAAAATATTACAAAGCAGCCTGAAAGAAAGAAATAAAATATCATGAAGCCATAGTCAAGCTTACACAAGATTTAGCAGCTTCTATATTACTAGATCAGAGTGCTTGGAATGTATCCTTCTGAAGAGCAAAGGAGCTAGGATTAATTAGTATTAATATTAAAAATCACCTATCCAGCAAAACTAAGTATAATCCTCTAGGATGGAGGAATGGGATTTTTAATGAAAAAGATGACTTTCAAGTATTCCTGATGAAAAGACCAGTGCTGAAGGGAAAATTAAATTTTCAAATACAAGACTCAAGAGAAGCATCAAAAGGTAAACAGGAAAGAAATACCGTAAGGGATTCAACAAGCTTAAATTGTTTACTTTCCTATATTGGAAGATGATACTTGTAACTTCTAAGAATTTTATTATTAGGGGAAGGAAAAGGAGAATGAGAGGAGATGAGAAAAGAAGAGAGGAAAGGAGAGAAGAACAGAAGGAAGGAGAGAAAATGGAATCTGACTTTTGATTTAGAGAAAAGAAAAGCAATACAGAGACAAAAAAAACCTTTTGCTTCTTTCCTTGAAAGAGAACAAGGCCAAAAGTAAGAAACCAGAATGCCCAGGTTGGCAGGGCTCAGTGTAACTCTTCCTCTAACACCAAGTATTATATCCTTTAGACCAAGTATTATATCCTTTGATGTTACAAACTGGGAATTCTTGATGGCTGAGGAAAATGGCACCCCTTCTCCTAAGGAAGAGATCATTTGGAACTGAGGAAGCCCTCCTCCATTCACAAACAGAGAGTTCTCTAATAAATTGATTCCACTTAACCTATTGGTACCCCCAGTATCAAATCAAAGGAGTCCTGCCTTCCTAATGAGTGGAATATTCCCTCTTAAGAGTTGATATTCTTAGTGAAGTCCTCTCAGGGTTAAAAATCATTAAAACAAAGACAGACTATTTATTACCCTTAGACAGACACCCTCCCAATTCTGCCAGGGAGTGAAACAGTGGACTATTTCCAAAAAGACCTTGCATTGATTCTGTTAGGGAGGGAAATAGTGGAATACTTCCAGAGAAGAGACCTTGCAGTCTTAGTTAACCACCTGTTTGATAATGGATTGTGAGAGCAGTAGCCTGTCTTTTCTTATTTGATAAGTGCTAATAGAGTCCCTTAGAAGACCTTGCATACTCAGACATTAATTCATTTAACAGAAGGTCATTAGAAATCTTCTTCTGATGCCTTCACCATCTGAATGGTGAGATAATATTTTATGAAAACCTTTTCTTCTTCTCTTTGTTGCTGGGTAGATTTTTCGCATAAAGATTGTAACTCTGAAAACCTTAATCAATCAGGTTGGAAGAGAGGGGGCTAGGGAGAGGAGAATCCCGCTAGGCCAGATAATCTTGCTTGACTGTCACCTCAGGACAGCTTCTTTATCTTCACTACCTTTGTGAGACTTGGGGGTGCCCTTTTCTCCAGAAAAGCCAAAATAAGCTTTCCTTTTGCTCAGAGGAGTCTCTATATTTTTTTTTAGGTTTTTGCAAGGCAAATGGGGTTAAGTGGCTTGCCCAAGGCCACACAGCTAGGTAATTATTAAGTGTCTGAGACTGGATTTGAACCCAGGTACTCCTGACTCCAAGACTCATGCTTTATCCATTACGCCACCTAGCCGTCCCCAAGTCTCTATATTTTTTAAAGTGGATTCTTATCCCACACACTAACAAATAGAAATGCTTCCCCTTGAACCATTCCTTGGTTCTCTGAGACGAGTTGTCTGAGCTAAGAGGTAATTGAGGGACAGACCAGGACATTCTATTCTTTTTCTTAACAGCTGTAATATAACTTACTCTATGTGACTACCTACCATTTCCCACAGGATGAATCAATGGAAAGCTTCATAATAAATCTTACTGATAAAGGAAGAGAATGGCAGGTGGGGGGGAGTAGGAAGGGACCCCTATTAGGGTAAAGAAGTCCCAACCTAAATCAAAGAACAGCAAGATGTATTTTGCCATCAGCACTACCAAGAATAAAGCCCCTCAGAATTAGAATTGGCAAAGAAGCAAAACTTTCACTTTTTTGCAGATGATACTTAGAAAACCCTAGAAAATCATCTAAAAAAACTACTTGAAACAATTAACAAATTCAGCAAAGTAGCAGTATATAAAATAAACCCCCACATAAATCATCAGCATTTCTATATATGAACAACAAAGCCCAAGGGCAAGAGATAGAAAAGTAACTACAGATAACATAAAATATTTGGGAATCTACCTCCCAAGACAAAGCTGGAAACTGTATGAACATAATTACAAAACACTTTTCACACAAATAAGTCAGAGCTAAACTGGAAAAATGTCAATTGCTCATAGATAGGTTTAGCTAATATAATAAAAATGACAATTCTACACAAATTAAATTACTTAGTGCCATACCGATAAAACTACCAAACAGCGATTTTACTGAGCTAGTTAAAAATAGCAACAAAATTCATCTGGAACAATAAAAGTTCAAGAATATCAAGGGAAGTGATGAAAAAAAAGTAAAGGAAGGTGGCCTAGTTCTACCAGATCTAAAACTATACTATAAAGTGGCAGTCATCAAAACTGCCTGGTACTGTCAGATCTATGGGAAAGGGAGAAATTTATGACCCAATAAGAATTATAGTACATTATAAATTGCAAAATGAATGATTTATATTAAATTAAAAAGGGTTTGTACTAACAAAAGCAATGCAGCCAAGATTAGGAGGAAAACAGAAAACTGGAAAACAATTTTCACAGCTAGAGGTTCTGAAGAAGGTCTTATTTCTAAAATATATAGAGAATTGAATCAAATATATAGGGTTACAAGTCATTTCCCAATTAATAAATGGTCAAAAGATATGAAGAGGCACTTTTCAAAAGAGGAAATTAAAGCTATATAAATAATCATATGAAAAAATGCTCCAAATCATTACTGATTAAAGAAATGCAAATTGAAACTCCTCACACCTTAAACCTATCAGATTGGCTAAGATGACAAAAAGGGAAAATGACCAATGTTGGAGAGACTGTGGGAGAACTGGGACATTAATGCACTGTTAGTGGAGTTGTGAACTAATTCAAACATTCTGGAGAACAATATGGAACTATGCTGAAAAGTAATAAAACTGATCATACCCTTTGATCTAGCAAAACTAATACTAGGCCTATATCCAGAAGAAATCATAAAAAAGAATAGTGCCACATTCACATTCATATTCATAGAAGCTCTTTTTATAGCAGCAAAGAATAGGAAGTTAAGGGGATGCCCATCAACTGAGGAATGGCTGAACAAGTCATGGTATGTGAAAATTATGGAGTATATTGTTCTGTAAGAAACCATGAATGGGGGGTGGCTAGGTGGTGCAGTGGATAAAGCACCGGCCCTGGAGTCAGGAGTACCTGGGTTCAAATCCTGTCTCAGACACTTAATAATTGCCTAGCTGTGTGGCCTTGGACAAACCACTTAACCCCATTTGCCTTGCAGAAAAAAAAAAAGAAACCATCAATGGTCGGTCGGACTCTGGAGAAGCATGGAAAGAATTACAGGCACTCGTAACAAGATAAGGGAGCAGAACCAAGAGAACATTCTACACATTAACAACATTGTGAGTTGATCATCTTTGATGGATACAGCTCCTCTCAGTAGTTCAGAGAACTAGGACAACTCTGGAAGACTTATGGACAACACCATCCACACATCCAGACAAAGGAAAAAAACCAAACAAACCAAAATCAAAAACAAAAATCCACCAAACTACAAAATCTAAATGAACATTATGTTCACTTTTTCAAAATTTCCCTTATGCTTTTCCTTCCTGTCTCATGATTTTCTTTCTTTTCCTTTAGTCTTAATTTCTCATACAGAAAATGACTAATATGTAAAACATGTTAAACACATAAATACACATACAATGTTCACTAGATTGTTCACCCCTGAGGGGAGTGGAGTGGGAAGGGAGGATAAAAGAAAATAGTATGTGGATGAATTTTGAAAAACTTTTATATCACGTAATGGGAAAAAATAAAACAAAATACAAAAAAAATAATAAAACCTTTCCTTTCTACCCTGGATGGAGCACTCACTCAGCTCTGGGTTGATCTCCAAATAGTGGCAGGCAAAGTTGGATTCATGCCTGTCCTCTACCCCTGACTCTAGAATCTGAGGATCACAGGGTAAAAACTGCCAGGAACCTCAGATATCATTTTGCCCAACGCCTTCATTTTGCAAGTATAGAAACTGAGTCAAGGAGGTATGAAATGACTTCCCTGGAGTCACACAAGTGACAAGTAAGTAGCATAGTCAGGATTTGAATGCAGTTCTTCTGTGGTCTGTAGTCCATATTGACTGGGAGAGTGACAGGTTGGTGGTCTGATCTTGTGTATTCTCAGCATAAACCTCCCCTAAAACTACCACTATGAATGGACCAAGTGACAAGGTGATGACACCCGTATAATCTAGTGGACCAGTCTCCTGAACAAGTGGTCACTAGGTCTCTGATTAAAGACCTGCAAATCACTGGGAAACTCTCCCTCCAAGGCAGCTCCAAGGGAAAGGCTACTCTTTCTAACATGGAGTCTAATTCTGCCTCTAAAACTTCCAACCATTTAACTCTAGGTTTTTCCTTGGGAGTTAAACATCCATATTTAATCTGCTTTCCTTGGGTAGAGTTTCAAATATTTGGAGAGACTGTCAGGGGCCCAGGAAGGTCCCATATTTCCCCATGTATAAGATGTACCTTAATTTGGGAGCCCCAAATTTGAAAAAAATATATTACATAAAGTTATTAAACTCAAGTTTTATTCACCATTAAATTCAAGGACCTTCTGCTCATATCTTTCAAGCATCTTTTGGGCAAGTCTGGTGAGGTCCACAAGCTTAAGTCCATTCCATTTCATGAACCTGAAGCACTAGTTGTGTCCTCCTTTGAAATCAATCACTTCTTTTTCATCAGCAATTCTTCTTGCTTCCTGCTGAACCATCTTTGTAGGCACAGGAATTCCAGTGGTCCTTTGCTCTTCAATTCCAGTGGTATTCCCTCTTGAACTCAGGCCATTTGGCTGCCTCACCTCTCACAGCCTTCTTCTGCCAGGATGTTTTCAGTAGGGTTTCTTCTTCTCATAGTCAGTCTCAGACTGTTTTATCAGTTGGAGGAGGACCAAACTAACATTCAGCAGCACGATTGCCATTCACTTTACAAAAGTGAACTTGAATTCAGCACTGAATGAAAATCTTTTCTGAGTGATTTCTGGGCAGAACATGGCAAAATGTAAGCTAATATACTGGTAACAAATGGGAAACAATAAGCACAAAAAAAAGTGGGAAATGCAAGGAAAAAAACTGTACAACCAAAGTATAAGACACATCTGGTTTTTAGATCCCAAACTTTTTGTAAAAGGGCACGTCTTATGCATGGGGAAATGTGGTATCTCCTTAGCATCTGAAGAGCATTTAAAGCTATAAATTTAAATGGTGACTTAAGACCATTCCAGGAACCCTGGGGCAAGCAGCTGTTCATGGATAAGGGAACCAACCCAAAAGGGCAAAATCCCCTGTCAAAGGAATCTTCTGACTGTCCTCCCACCTTTGTCACTAGAAAGGGCAGCTAGACAACCACCTCCCTGGGGTAAATGCTTTGTTTTTTTATTGGAAAGTTTGGAAAGGGGGTGGTGACATTTTCCATTTCTAGTTTCACTCATCAGTGTTAGTCATTTCCAACTGAGTAAATCTCCCTCCTTCTGCTGGCTGTTGTCCACAGGTATCCCCTATAAGATGGTACACCTGTTACCCTCCCAATAAAGATATCCCTATGAACTCCACATCATGGGCCAAAATGGCCCATTACAGAGAATCAAACTATGTCCCTTAACAAACCAGTTCCCAGGGGCAGCTAGGTGGCACACTGGATAGAGTACTGGCCCTGGAGTCAGGAGGACCTGAGGTCAAATCCGACCTCAGACACATAGTACTTAGCTAATTGTGTGACCTTAGGCAAATCACTTAACCCTCATTGCCTTGAAAAAAAATGAAAAGAAAAACAAGCCATTCACATCTGTGAATCTCATTGTCTTTATCTTTCTAATAGAAACACTCATATTTGCATTGTCTAGCTCACTGGTTTGTTGGGGAAAAAGACAAAAGCACTATGTGAACCTTTCAGTGTGACATGTAATTCTAGGGTTTGTCATTCCATTGGGTCCCAGAGTACCCCTCCCACCCTCACTAATGTAGAGCCTAGTGTCTCTCGGAAGCTAAGAGGGGCTGTAGACTAGGAGATCCATCTTAGCTTTTCAGCCTATCTGGTGAGCTCACCTTCTTCTTCCCTATACCTGTGCCTTCTCCTAACTAGTGCACTAGATGAGGGCACTACCATTCCCAGGCACCCTGATCATTATCTCAACATGAATTCCATCTCTGTCCCCCCATATCCAATCAGTTACTAAATCTTTCACAGCATGGGCATCTGTTTCCATCTTCTCCACTCCCATGTTCACCCAGTTCAGACCCACATCACTTCTTGTCTATTCTAGTCCATCAACCTGCTTTATAGTCTTTCCCTTCTACTAACCTCCTCCACTTAACTGCCAAAATAATCTTAAAGCACAGGTCTAAACCATCTTACTCCCCCTTTTAGAATATTTAGTGGCTCCCTGACACCTATAGGCTAAAATACACCTTCTCAGTTTAAACCCCTTACAGTCTAACTCCATCTGACCTGTCCAGACCTATCTAACACAGAGTGTCCTCCTCTCTTCCAAAGTCTGTCTCCATCTCGGTGGGGATTCCAACTACCTGGTGGGAAGAGAGTTCAAGAAGCAGGGCACACCATGAAACCTGAAGTCTCAGCCAAGGGCAGGACAGTGAGTGGGAAAGCCATAGTCCAGGTTCATGTCACCTGCTAGGAAGCCACAGTAAGGCAGGACTTCAAAGTTCCTGAGTCCTCAGATGAGTCAGAAACCAGTTGAGAACTACATGATCCTGTCCACATCACTTTGCTTACTCACAGGATACTAATCAAACTGAACTGTACCATCGCTGGAACTCTTCAGCTCAGAGCAGCCTATGAACTATGTGGGGGTGGCTGGAATGGAAGAGATCGATTGGCAGAAGAAGAGTGATGACCTATCATCATTGACTTTTGCTGATGCAGTAGTTCCCTCTGGTTCGTGGTGAGACATGTTGTCTCTGTGCCTGTGGGGAATCTCGTTGGTATTGCCAGACAAGCCACACACGCTGTAATGGATGGAATGGAAAGTACATAAAGGAAACGCTGGGAAAATGACCCTGAGAGGCTGTAGATATGCAGTCTTGGTGTTAGGGGACTCCCTTGTCCACCAAAAATGCTACAGCTGGATGCTGGATGACCACCCAACCTGTGGTCATCAGTTTCTCTCTCTGTCTTAGATGCATCCTGATTCCATATTAGACACACATTGGAGTCCCACACAAGGTCAAACAAAAGTGATGGAGAGGTAAAAGAAAATGAATGTGGCAGGTAGGGTACTGGTTCAGAGAGGGCAGCGAGGAAAGTGAGCCCTTCCCAAGGTCCTGCTCATCTCACCAAGAATGAATGGAGTCTCAAATATGTGGGGTGATTTGTTCACAAACACCCAGAGAAGTAAAAGAATGGAAAGCCCCAGGTTCCAAGATGCTGAACTGGGGGTGGCCAAGAGTCCAATCACCTCATTCTCCTGAAGAAGAAACCAAGACCCAGAGAGGGGAAGGGATCTGTCCAAAATCACTCAGGAGTAAATGGCAGAGCCAGGTCCTCTTGATTCCAAGTCCAGTCCAGTTACCTTTCAGAAACCCAGCCCCTGTATATTTGATGTTCCAAGGTTCCTGCTGTTCTATGTTCTATGTTCTATGATCAAAGGTCTTGGCAAACTTTTGCTCTTAGTACTAATCTTATGTTCCACCTCCAACATCACACAATTCTTTTTTTTAGTTCTTAAGTTTCACTGATGTGCTTTGTTTTGACATTACAAACATCTACAGATTGCTTCTGCTTCGTGAGAAGTCTCTTCTAACAATCAAATGGTTAAGTAAAATAAATAATATAGTGACCTCATCTGAAGGCCTACAACATATCACAAATGTAGCTCCCACACACCATTCTATTTTTAAAAATTAACATAAATCCATTTTCTCCCCCATCTGATTGAAAAAGAAAGAAAAAACAAATGTCATGTAACAAATGTCCAAAATTAATTGAAACAAATTCCCTCAATGACTATGCCCAGAAATACATGTTGTCCTTGAGTTTTTAGGCCTTTAAAGCTGAAAATGGTACAAAGCTCTTTGGGATGCCCTGGGTCTCCATCTCACTCTGCACCATTAGTCTGTGACTTCTCTCTGATGGAAAAGGTTTTATTATCAAGTGGTCATTACATCAGAGTTCTTACTTACTATAGATAATGTTGGTGGCTTTTATAGCCTCATAGTCACTGTATACTTTGTTCTCCTACTTCTACTCCCTTCCCTCTGGATCAGTTCAGATGAGTCTTCCCATGTCTCTTTGATGCCATCTTTTCCCTCGTTTCTTGCAGCTCAGTCACTTATCATCACATTCAGATACCATAAGTTCTTCAACAACTCCTCAACTGATGAAAGAAAGGAAAGGAAGTAAGAAAGGGAGGAAGGGAAGAAGGAAGGAAGGGAGAAACAAAGGAAGGAAAGTAAAAAGAAAGGAAGGAAGGATAGACAGGAGGGAGGGAGGGAGAAATAATGTCAAGATTGGAGAAGCCTTAGAACAGAAACTGTCAGAGCTGGGACAGAGATCAGAGCATGTCAGGACAGGAATGGAATAGCAGAGATAGAAGGATCCTTACAGAGACATTAAGTCAAATCTCTTCATTTTTCAATAGGGAGTAGGAGGTCCTCATTCATTTCCTGGCTAATTCTGATTTCTTTGCACATGCTCAACCCCTGGCATCTTCCAGGCTGCTTTTCCTCTGTCCTGAATTTGGGTGGAGACTCAGAGCCCCAGAATTCTGGCCTGAACCTCACCCGGGGCTAGACACCCTGGGATAGACCTCACCATGCCTTTCAGAGGAAACCTTTGAGGGACACTCAAATAGCAATCCATGGCGCCTGCCTCGAGCCATGGAGTCATCCCAGGAGGAAGAGCTGGGAGCACTGAGGTCTCATTTGTCATATTGTACATCTACAATACAAGTCAAACAATCCTCTTTTAACTGCTCTCTGGTGGCACCCTTACAGCAGATTTCCTTTGGCTTAAACACTAATTCCTGAAAGTGTCCTGGGGAAGCAGTTCACCATGGAAGTAGGATTTAGTCACTAATACTTTAGTGTAAGGATGGCTGAGCTGTGGTGTTGGATATAGGGTCAAAGTACTGAGTTCAAACCTGAACTCGGACTTGCTATGTGACTCTGGGCAAATGTGTGCCTTAATTTCCTCATCTGTAAAATAGAACATAATAACCTGCTTTCCAAAGTGGTTGTGAGTCTCACATGGCTTCATCTTTGTAAAGGATGTTGATGCACCACTTATAAGAACTAGACATCTGAGCATCTGATAGATCCTCTCAATAGCCCAATAATCATGTGTGGTGATCTTGGGCACTTCTTAGAAGGGAGAGAACAATGACCCAAGAGGAGAGGCAGTGAAACCAGGATCATGAAGCCAGTGATCAAACTAGGGAGTAGGCAAATTTGTCTCATATCCAGGCCAATGCTCTTTCTGCTGAGGGTCTTCCTACAGTGCCCAGCCCACGGTGCCGGTCTAATGTATCTGTTGATTGCCAGTCTGTCTGCCCCATCTCCCTAAGGAAATAGAATTTACACCAGCACCTGTGTGTCTGTGGAAGGGGGGAAGGAGTGGGGTAGGCCAGGTGGTACATCTTATTTTAATTAAATTCACAGACTGAGAGAACTAAAAAACATATAGACAAATGGGATTTTCCAAAAACATTCACTTGGGATTGATTCTCATTATAAGAAAATCAAGCCTCTCAGGTAATTCTTGTCATTAAACTATGAGCAGTTGAAACTAAAGGAGACAGAGCTTTCTCTGGCATCCCTGGGGGCTCTGTGATAGCAGCTGGGCAAAACAGGAAGCACTAGACTCCCAGAGAAATGAATCAGGGCTTTAAAACTAGAAGGGAGTTCACAGACAGAACCTCAGAGTGGAGCAAGGCTGAGCCCAAGGTCCCAAAACAAGTGGCAAGGCCAGGCCTTGAATCCTCCATCCAGTACAAAGCACTCTCAAACTAATTTTGTGCCAAAATGGAAAAGAAATATATCCTAGAACTGAGAACTAAGGAACACTCACCCAGTTTATAGCATAAGGATGTCAAGAACAAACATGAACAGTTTTGTTCTTGACATTCATATCCTATAAAATGAGGGAGGCAGCAGCTTCAAGGGGTGATGCCTCATATCAGAGGAAATGCTGCTGGAGGCTCAAGGAAGGACCACCAGGCAACAGGAGCTGTTTCCCCTTAGACACACATTTTCTACAGTTTGAGCTCTTTCCCACCAGGAACTCATAAGGATCCATGGGACATTGTGTCCAGATTTGGAGGAGGGAAGTTGGGCTTTCTTTCTCTGGGATCTTAGTAAATACCCTTCTTTCTAAAAGCTCACTGAAGCCCGGCTAGCTGATGTTCATGGGAAACTCCCAAGGAAGGGTTTGTCCACAATGAAACTCCCACCTGCTCTCTCGGGGTTACTCCCTAGAACCTTGAGGAGAGAGTCAATGGACCCTGTGAGGATCCTGAGCCACATGTGTGAGCACAGCTTAGAGCGGTGACCCCAGAGGGGACCCTGGCTGCTCCTCTTTGGCCACCTCCTCAGATTCCTCCTAGCTGCCCATCCTCTACAGTGATGGATCCACAAACCACAGTCAGATCGATCCTGCCATGATTCCTGGCTGAGATCTGCTCCCCTTCTCCCCTGTGGCCACTCTCAGCATCCCTGTCACTTTTCAGCTCAAAGGACCTCTCCTTCCTGGTCTCCCCTCTGACTAGTGACAATAGGCACCCCCTTGACTTCTGCAGCTGTTTGCCCAGCCCGTGGTCCCCTAACGGCTGAAAAGCTCAGCTTTCATTCCTCTCCTCTTTATACAAGGCCCACTTTTTCTCCTCAAGAGAATTGTTTCTTTAAAAAAAAACCATTATCTTATGGAATTTTGCTATCTCATACTTGATTTTTCTTCCTTAAGGATATGATTTCTCTCTCATCACATTCAACTGAGATCAATGTATACCATGGAAGCAATGTAAAGATTAACAGACTGCCTTGTGTGGGGGATGGGGGGAGGGAAGCAAGAATGGGGGAAAATTGTAAAACTCAAAATAAATAAACTCTTTCTAAAAAAAAGAGAGAATTGTTTCTATCTGTGCTACATTTCCATAGTGTTTTAAGTTTGACTGAAGACTTTTTTCACAACACCATGAGGTAGACATGAAGATTGTGCCCATTGAAGCTCAAAGAAATTATATGGGGATGTTTGGTGTTTGTCATGCCAGCGCCTCCCATCACTCTCCTTCAGAACCCATATTCTCCACTCTATCTTTCCTCATCCTCAGGGAAGACCCTCAGGAGTCTGTCAGGGCCTGGGTGGGGCTATCTTGTCAGATGCTTCATAAAATTGCTCTCTGTCCTCATCCTCTGTGGGAGATGTTGGTTGTAGGGGGCCATTTTCCTGTCAGTCTGTTTAGGTGGACCTCACATGAGGTCAAATGGTTGAGTAATCTGTGCCTGGTGTTTTCCATGACCTTGGGTTCGCAAAGGATCCAAGCAATTGTGGGAAGCATCTTGTCTGAAGTACACAATGAAAGGAGGAGGAGGTGTCATCCTGCAATGGGACAGTCACATCGCATCTGTCAGAACTACTGTCTCTTTCTCATTCTTTTCTATTTGAAGGGTGATGAGGATAAGAGCTATGACCACCCATCAAGCAGTGTGACCTTGCAAGAGTCCCTGCAAGGGTCAGGTTTGGAATCCTGGAAGAGTGAGCCTGGAGAAACCCAGCAAGATACCTGGAGTGACCTACTCTACCCTGGAGTCAGAGGGCCTGAGTGCAAACTCACTCCTACCACTAGTTACCTGGGTGATCTTACCCAAGTCATTTAACTTCCCTGGGCCTGTAAAATGAGGGATGGGATAGAATGGCCTCTTGACATCCCTTCCATTGATAGATATAAACTACTTGGAGCAGTTACTAGAAACTTCCAAAATGAGTGACTTGGTCCAAACCTGCCCTCTCTTGGTTGGGCTCCAGGTGCTTCCTGACCAGAGGAAGCTTGCCTTGGGGATGACACCCTGGATACTGACCTGCCCCAAGGACCCTACTGAGGCAGGGCAGCTAGGTGGTACAGTGAATAGAGCACTGGCCCTGGAGTCAGGAGTACCTGGGTTCAAATCCGGTCTCAGACACTTCCTAGCTGTGTGGCCTTGGGCAAGCCACTTAACCCCATTGCCTTGCAAAAATCTAAAAAAAAATAAAAAATAAATAAAAGAATTGTCTTTGATTATTATGGGGCAGCTAGGTGGCATAGTGGATAAAGCACCGGCCCTGGAGTCAGGAGGACCTGAGTTCAAATCCAGTCTCAGACACTTAATTACCTATCTGTGTGACCTTGGGCAAGCCACTTAACCCCATTTGCCTTGCAAAAACCTAAAAAAAAAAAAGGACCCTACTGAGTTCTCTCCCCACAGGGACACTCCTTACCCTGGCTCCCTAGAGTTGTGAGTGAATCAAAAGAGGCTTCACAGTTCATGCTCCCCTGTGTACAAGGCAGGGTTCAGGTGGCCCAGAGACCTATTCAAGCTGCCAGACTCCAGCATGGACAAGAGGGCCAGGTCCTGAGGCCTATGGCTCTCTTTATTCCTTGTCTTGTCCCCTCTCTTCCCCTCCTTCACCCTATCTCTCCTTTTCTCTCCTCCTTTCACATCCCACTTGATTCATTGCCCCTCTCTTTGGCCAAGCCCTCCAAAATTTCCTTCCTCCCTCATTTCCCGCCTTTTGTCTCTTCTCTTATTTCTTTCTCTTTACCCTCTCTCAATTCTCAGTCACTGCACCAGGGACACAGGAAAAGCCCCAAATGGGTTTTACATTACAGACCAATGAGAAAGATCCTTGATGACAGATAGGAACTGTGTAAAAAGAAGCTAACCTTAGAAGGATCTTGGCCTGGGAAGACACTTGCAGACACTGGAAATGATGGTGAAAGAAGACTGGGAAGCTAAGTGGGGTGAACTGAGCATCATAGGCATGGGGAACAGAGGATCCTCTAGGAAGATCAACAGGTGGGCTAGTATCATTGGGCCATTGAATGGAGGAGAGAATAGCACTGGAATTTTGGAAAGGTCAACAGGAGATCATGTAACAGAACTTTGAATGCCAAGCAGAGGAGTTTATGACTGAGACTGGAGGAGTGGGGTAAGGGGTGCTCTTGGCAAGAACAGAGAAGATGAAAGGGAAAGGAAGGGAAGAGAAAAGGAATTGGGATGAAAGTCATAGTCTTTCTTTTGGACATAGCTGCTTACAGGACACCCCATCTGAGATGTCTAAGAGGAGGCTGGAGGCAAGGAGAGAGATCATGACTGTACAGAGATCTGGGAATCACCTCCCTAGAGACAACAAATGAACCTGCATAGTTGATGAGGCTGCTAGATGAGAGAGAACAGAGCACCCAGACAAGCTGCCTGGGTCATCCCACTGCCTGGATGCTGAATTCCGCCATTCCCAGTTCTCTCATGGATGTGTTTCTTCCTATGCGGTACTCAAGTTTTCAGTGCTTTCTGACTTAGCTCATGCCCTGAACAGTTTTCTCCCTTCTTCTACATTTTCAGTTTAAAGTCTTCTTGACCAAATCAGGAAGTCTCTAAGCTGCTAAATATTTTACCCAATCTCATTCGAGGCACTCACTCCATCCCTGACCCAAAGCCCATTGTTGCCATCCAAAACTCATCGTCCAACATCCAACCCATCAGTTGAGTTTCCTATCCATGATCACATTGATAGGTCTAAGAACTCTGCAGGATAAAAATTGATAAATACATCTTACCAGTGAGGAAATGGAGGTTCACAATACCGCATTGGTAACTAATGAAAAGAACTGCTACTAGAACCAAGGTCATTTTAGTATCTGCTGAGAGCTCTTTTCAGTGTGTGTGAGGATGTTGAGAATGTCAAGGTTCTATAAAAGTGACTTCTTTGTTTAATTAACTGAGCCCACGACCCTACCATATACAGGGTCCTGGTTCCTCACAGAAGGAGCACACTGTGGGAGAGGGGCCACAAGTACACAAGCTCATAAGAATTAGAATTCCTGGGAGTCTCCCTCTAAATATGGGCAAAACTAAGGCCTGGAGAGATGAGAGGGACAGTCCTGGTAGTCTGGTCCAGTAGGGGAGAAGGCCTAGATGTCAGAGGAGCCAAGGAGGAACAGACAAATGAGAATCAGCAGGAAGACAGACTGTTTTAGAATGAACCACAAGTTGGTAGGGGAGACCCAGCTCCAGCTGTGTCCCCAGGCAAGCTGCTATCCTTCTCTGGGCCTCCCTTTCCTCAGGTATAAAAGGAGAGGATCCTAAGGGGGAGTCTCTTCCAATCCCCAGGGAATCAGGGCAGAACAGGATCAAGGTTGGGGGAGGGGAGCAACCACAGGAGTCCTGACTTGTCAGAAGACAAGGCACAGCAGATGCCATATAGTCTTGAAGCAGAGAAGACCTGTGGGGCTATTGGACTCAATAGCCCCTAAGGTTTTTTCCATCTCTAGAGCTGTGCTTGTCTGATCTCTCACACCTGGGAATCAATCCCCAGCCAGACTGCTTATACTGGCCAGTCTCAGAAATGTTGTACTAGGTAAGGGCCATCATCTTTCTGTATGTGCTGGAAAGGTGGGGAGTCATGAACAATGACCCAGGCACCAGCATCTGTCTCCCCCAGCAATAATCCAGGGCTGAATGACAACTGCAAACAACTGAGAAGGGGGCCAGGAGGCAGCTGGGGTGGGAGCTTACGGCTTCCTATCAAAGCAGTTCCCACACATGAAGGAACCCTAAATTGTCCCAGTCAGAAAGGATCTTAGAATCACCCAGCACCTGCATTTCCCAGAAGAGGAAACTGAGGCCCAGAGAGAAGTGACTTGGCTACGTTCACACAAATCAAAATGGGACATGAAGCTAGATCTTCCAGTTCTATCCTCTCAGTATGCGTGTGTACTCGTGCTCTCTCTCTCTCTCTCTCTCCTGTTTGGTGTCTCTGTCTCTCTTCTCTCCTATATCTGTCTCTCTTGTATCTCTTGTCTTTCCTACACACACACACACACACACACACACACACACACACACACACAGAGCTTGGACCTGGGAGTCAGCTTTTAGAATAGAATTGGGGGGTTTAACGGGATCCCCTGGGATTTTTGCCCAAAATACCACGTCAGGCATGAGGCAGAGAGAACAAGGAAGCTGGCCAAGAACTGGCAGAGGTCCAGGTTCTCTGTGATGGAAGGAGAAAGCTAGTTCTCCTCCCACAGTGCATTTCCTTCCTGCAATGCCCATGGACTAGCAGAGTGCCCCAGAGTGCTGGCTGGAAGCACCCATCTGAGCTACCACCCTCCCCCCAGCCCACACAATCCCCAGGGCCTAAAATAACAGCTCTTCTTTGTCCTCCTTTGGACTCTGAAATTCCACTCAGGCCTAGCAGGCCTACCTGGCTTACTCATACGTGGCTGAGCCAGGGAAAGGGAAGACAACACAGGAGCTGCTCCTCATTTACCCAACTTGACTCAGCCCAGCCTGGGAGGCCTCCCTCTGGCGAGCTCATCATCTTGGGTAGGGTGGGGTATAGCTATGCCAGTGTGGGAGGCAGGGGCTGAAGGCTTGCCTTATTGACTGAGGGGTCAGTGTAGACTGGAACCTTGGCCTCTGTGACTCACTGAGCCAATGGAAGAAGCCCTTCCACTATCAGGAGTCTGAGACCTTGTGAAGAAACATGGCACCCATGACAGAAGTCTACTGAGCAAAGACGAGACCAACACCCTTCAGAAACTGCAGAAGGAATGCCTATTCTGGCATGGCTTGGAGAGAAGGCCCAGGGACCTATGACTGTAACCCAGATTCACATGGCAGCCAAAATAGTGAAGGAAGTGTCACTAATTTACCACTACTGCACTCTGACCTGGTCCAAGCATTTTGGAAAACACATCAGATTTATAAAAGAAAGTTTCAAAATTTCTCTGCCCTGGATCTGTTGTTTTCTCTTAAAAGGGAGGATGGGACTCATCAGAGTCTGACACCTTTCCAGCCCTAGCTTCCCGAGGCTCTGAATCCAGAACCCAGTCCTTTCACTTTCAGTTCTGTCCCCTTAAGGAAATAGTCATAGCCACATAATTGATGATAGCAAAAGTTTAGAAAAAGTTATGTTGTTTGGGAACTGAGCAATGACAGAAAAAAAACTGATACATATGGATATAATGGAATATCATCATGATGGAAGGAATAAAGATTATGAAAAAAATCAAAGAAATATTTAAAGATCTTGATGTAAAGTGGACAAAGCAGAACCAGAAATCTATTAACCCAATTCCAGGGAGTAGCAATAATGAGGTCTTAGGGTGATCTGAGTTATTTGGCCTCTTCTCCTTCCCCTCACCCTCCTTGCCCAGATGAGTATACATGCTACTTCTCCACTCTGAGAAGTACCATCCAAAGATCTATCATCCTCAGTTCCTTCTCCTAATCAAAGATTGTCCTTCTGACTAAAGACCTCAGGGTGAGAGTTATCTCCATTGCTTCTCTAGAGACATTTCCTCCTCAGCTGACTTGGCTTCTCCCGACTATAATGCCTATATGAATACATAATAAATATTTTAAAAATGGTAAATGAACTTTTCCTGCACTCAAAAGAATAAAAAGAAATGATGCCAGGGTCCCATGACAGAGCTTAGAAGAAGAAAATATTCAGGTTTACCAACTGTAATAGGGGAGAGGGGTCTAAGTTCAAATTCAGCCTCAAACACAAATTATATTAGAAGGCAGCACTCATCAAAACTATTTGCCATAGTTAAAAAACAGAAACATAGAAAAATGGAATAAACTACATATGGATAAATCAGCAGTAACCAAACTCAACAACTGAATATTTGATAAGTCCGATAACATAAATTACTTAGAGAAAGACTAACTGTTTAACAGGATGGGAAAAGTGAGGAACAGTTTGGCAGATAATAGGGTTAGACCACCATCTTACATGGTCTCACTATAAGCTAAAAAGGGATATATACATTTAAAGTCAAGGGTTAAAGCATAATAAAATGATGAGTGCCAGATCAAGTTCCTTTCATAGCCATGGCTATGAACAAACAAGGGATAGAGGCCATGACAAAAAATTAAAACACCAAATTTCAATGAAAACTTCTGCATTAATAAAAATCCTCTTCTCTCTTAAATAAAAACTAAGATTAGAGGTGAAATAATTTATTACCAATATAACAAACATTAAAAACAAAGACATAAATATTTACAATGCATCAGCGGTGAGACCACAAAGCCATCTTTAACCATCATTATAACTGATGACTTCTCAACTTTGGAAACATAGGGCCACCATTCAGATCTCTCAGGCTCCCAGGTAATATTCCCTCTCTCAAGAGCTTTATTTAGGTTTCTTCACAAGGTAGAGTTGAATTCCATTCTCTCAAGAAATAAGTACTTAGTCCTTTCTTGCTGTCTTCCTCCCCTTCTCTTTCAACCAGTAGTGTTAACTTCGAGAAAGTCAGACTTTCAGTCTGATCATAGACTCCTCAAAGAAAAAAGATTAGCTGTAATATTCCAAGATTCTGTCGTTTCTTACGATGACTTTCTGTCAGTGGTTTCCTGAAGTTGGTATCACAAATGTTTTCCATGAGAAGCAGCATGGAGTATGGTGTCCAATAGATCTAAGGCTTAGTCTCCTCTCGGACACATTCTGGTTGATCTTCAGCCTGCTAATCTCTCAGCAGCCCAGGAGACTCTCTGAGACTATAAGTTACAAGGAAAGTACCATGTGAAGTTCTAAGTGACAGCCACAAGAAAATGGGTGAGCAGAGATGAGAAAACTCAAGACACTGCAGGGAGGGAACATTTTGTGGTGAAGCAAAGAATTCAGTCTAAAGCTTCAGGTGGCCTCATCTCTTTAAGGATATAGGGAAGTTCACTCACAACTTTCCCTTCTCAGGCTAGTCACACGATTTGAGGTTGTCTTCTCATTCATTATCTAAACTATTTTTATGCCTCCAAATTTTGCTTCAAATGTAAAGAAACCTGGGGTTGGTGATGAAGTTTAGATTGCATACTTTATACCATTAGAAAAGGTAAACTGAGGAAGTCAAAAGTTAGTTGAAAATACACAGAACTTAAATTAGGGCAGAAAAGGAAATCTCTGTCCAAAAAGTAGAACTTTTCCTACCTGGGTAAGGCTTTGAGATATTTACTTTTCTTAATCAAGTTTCATCTAAATAAATTCCCTAAATAACAAAGAAAGTCATTAACCAATTGTCTGATGGTCATAAGGGCAGCTAGATGGAGCACTAGTCTTGAAGTCAGGAGAACAGGAGTTCAAATCCAGCCTCAGACATTTATTTACTAGCTACATGACATTGGACAAGTCACTCAATACTGATTGCCTCATATATCTCCATCTCAGTTGTCCTGATCCATATCTGGCCACTGGATCCAGATGACCTTGGAGGAGATAGTGAGACTGGTGACAGCACAGCTCAGCAACCCTCACTCCAATTCAATTCACATGCTTGTCATGGCATCACCTTCCTGATGTTGTGGTCTTCTTTGAGAATGAAAGACAAACATTGTGATGGTCATAAGGTTCATGTGGGCCCTTTCTCTAATATTTGATATAGTTTGTATCCTGTGAAAACTGATTAGTGAACTATATCCCTAGGACAAAGGAAGTTTAACTGCTTTAACACAATGTAATGATTCAATCACAAGTCTTCAATATGGGGGGTAGGGAGATGGGAGTAAAAGCTGATTACTGAAGAGAAGGTCAGATACCCTAAAACCTAGGGAGGAAACAGGGGGCCCTTTCCAGAAGGGAGTTGGGAACAGAAACAATCTAGTACTGTCCTGCCAACTGTGCCCCTCCCACAAGAAGGTCATTACACTGCTGTAAATGTGAAACTTATGAATACTTGCAGCTAAGATTACCTCCACATAAATAAATATTGAGATCTAAACATCCCATGGAGCAATGTAAGAACTAATTAGGTAAACTTTACTTACTTTAAAAGAAGCAGCTTTTATTTGGGAATTAGAATTATAGACTATGAGTAACACAAAATGAATGCTAAAATATATTCCAATTTAGAATCAAAAAAAGGATTTGATGGAGATGCAGGGGGACACAAAAGAAGGGAAAAAGGAAAGGTGATGGTAATCACAAAGGCAAAAAAATCCTCTGCCTATGATAAAAAGGGGAGTTCAATTTCAGAGAAGCATAGGTTTTAAAAAGTCTTTTAAGAAAATAGATAATAGGGGCGGCTAGGTGGCACAGTGGATAGAGTACCAGCCTTGGAGTCAGGAGTACCTGAGTTCAAATCCAGCTTCAGACACTTAATAATTACCTAGCCATGTGGCCTTGGGCAAGCCACTTAACCCCATTGCCTTGAAAAAAAAACTAAAAAAAAATAGATAATTTAGGGGCAGCTATGTGGCGTAGTGGATAAAGCACCGGCCTTGGAGTCAGGAGTACTTGGGTTCAAATACAGTCTCAGACACTTAATAATTACCTAGCTGTGTGGCCTTGGGCAAGCCACTTAACCCCATTTGCCTTGCAAAAACCTAAAAAAAAGTAATTTATTTTCCTTTACAATGTTGATAATTGGTAGACATTGAATGGTTACATGGGCTTCACTCCCTCTAGCCAACACAAAGATGATGATGATGGAAAACAAATTTATTACTCAGATCTATGTCCATACCCTTGGACTTTCACTAAGCCTTTCCTTCAGAGAGATCAAAGAAAAAGAGAAAGATCCATACGCACTAAAATTGCAGTTATTTTGTGATGGCAAATAACTGAAAATTAAGAGGGTGCCAATCAACTGGTGAATAAATAAACCAATATTAATGCATAGATGTCAAAGTATGATTGCACTATTAAAAAATGATGAAACTTAGATTCATATGAACTGATGCAGAAAGAAGTGGGCATTACCAGGACAATTTACACAATAACACTGTAAAGAAAAACAATTTTGAAAGATTTGAGATTTGTGATCAATGCAATGGCCAACCATTGATCCAGAGATCTAATGATGAAGCATGCTGCCCACCTCCTGGCAGAGAAGTGGTGGATTGAGAGGGTGCAAAATGAGACATACATTTTCAAACATAGTCAATTTAGGAGCTTGTTTGACTTTATTTGTTACAAGAGCATTCTTTTTTGTTACAAGAGCATTCTTTTTCTTTTTCCCAATGTGAAAGGAAAAAAATAAGGGAAGTTGGGGACAGAGGAGTCACACAGAGAGAAAGAGAGAGAAAATAGAGGAGAGAGACAGAGAGACAGAGGCAGAGAAGAGAGAGAGAGAGACAGAGACAGAGACAGAGACAGGCAGCCCTGAGGGTTATTGAGTAAGTGTGAGAGGAGCTCCCTAATTCCCTAGAGTCAGCAATCAACCAGAAGGCCTGTTTTCCCTTTCAATCCCTTCATCACTTGACCCCCACCTATCCTTCCAGTCTTACTGTTTTATTACTCCCTTGCATGTACTCAATAATCCCAGTCAAAGTGAAGTTATTGTACTACATACACGGTGCTCCATTTCCCATCTCCAGGCCTTTGCATTAGCTGTTCCCCACACCTAACTTTACTTCCTTCTCATCTCTGTCTCTTAAAATATCAGGTTTCCTTCAAGACTCAAATCCTACAAGAAGTCTTTCAAATCTCTCCAGTTCTAATACCTTCCTCTCAGCCAACATTTCCTTGTCCTGGCATCACCTCCCTGCTGTTGTCATCTTCTTTGATAATAAAGGACAAACATCATCATCATTAAGCACCTTGGTGCAGAGTTGTATGTTTTGTGCTAGGAATGCCAAGATTAGCTAACCTAGAACCTGTCTCAAGACTTTCATAAGTTTGTGGTGTGTGTCTCTGTGTGTGTGTGTGTGTGTGTGTGTGTGTGTGTCCTTTGTATGTATCCTTCCAGATGTACTGAAGCTAACCCATTTTTCTCTTTGGTAACCCCAGCCCATAGCACAATGCCTGGCTGGTAGAGTAGGCTCTCAGTAGGGGCCCATTGACTGTGAGGTGGGTCTGGATTACAGAATAGGAGGATGATGGGTTAAAACACCCAAGTTGGGGCTTCCAATACTTCCAAAGTCCACCTTGGCCACCAAGATGCTGGCAGCAGTCTGTATTTGGGAATGATCAGATGACCCTAGAAGGCAGGTCACCTAAAGAGCCTTATCAAGCACCTTGGCTATGAAAAGGGGAAGACAGGACATCCTCCAGCACATTCAGTTCAACCCACCTGCACAAACATCATGAAGTGCCACCTTTTCCTGCCACAGAGGATACTCAGATATTCCAAGGTGCCAAAGCAAAGTGGCCTTCCCAAGTTCCTGCTTGCTCCCTTCTCTCCCCTGAAGTGATGGAACTAAGTGGCTCAGCAGAGAAAGCAAGGGGCCTGGAGTTGGGAAGATCCAAGTCCAAATCCTTCCTTAGATATTCATGAGCTTGCGACCCTAGACAAATCACTTAACTTCTCTGAACCAGGGAGGGGGAATAGGAAAAAAGAGGGGGCTTCCTCTCTCAGGTTATGGTATCCCCGCTCCATGCTATGGCAGGGGACACATGCTTAGAAGGCTAGCTTTTAGGAGGTAGCCTCTTCATGCCAGGTCAGCATTTGTCCCTCTGATGCTTGGCTCACAGTAGGTGCTTAATGCTTGTGGACTTCAGATTCCAAGGCAAAGTAATAATGTAAATTCTGGAGGGATTACCGGGGGCAGGGGAGATAATATGCTCCTGCAAACTGACTTCCCCTGGGCTAGAAGCCATGCTCCTGCCTTCCAAAATAAAATCCCAGAAGAGAGCCAAAAAGACACACAAACTCCAACTTGACTGGAACTTCTCTCCACCACCATCTAGTGGCGAGCTTCAGAACACAACTCCACTGGGTTGCTGCTGTACACTGAGGACCGTTGGGATTGGAGAGAAGGGAAGGGAGCAGCTCTCAGAAAATGAAGACCATGGGAGGTCAAGTCCATTGGATGAAACTAAAGAAAGGATGACAGTTCAGTTCACGAAAAAGCCATCAGAGGAAACTGAACAGGAGGCACCAGAACCAGGACAGGCAACCTCATACGCCAGTGACTCTGGGAACGTCCCTTCCACTCATCCTGTTTCTTCATCTCTCTGAGGAGGCCTCTCCCAGCTCCAACATTTGTTATCAATAAACACCCCCTTTTCACAGGAGGCATTACTTACTGGGGAGAAATCACCATGCAAACAACTATGGACAGACAGGCTATGGGCAGAATACAGTGGAGGATACATCTCAGAGGGAAGGCACTAGGATTTAGGGAAGGGCTCCTTGGAGGGTCAGCTTTAGCTGAAGCTTGGAGAAAGCCAGGGAAGCCAGAAACTGGAGGCATGTGGGCCCCATGTTGTGTGTGAAGAACAGCCCGTGGGGCCAGTGTCACTGCATCACTGAGCATTTAGTATGGAGGAAGGTATCCAAAGGTTCAAGGGGGCCAGGTTAGTAAGGATGTTAAGAGGATTTTATATTTGATCCAATACCATCCTGGCTAGTTCCACTCCAGTCGATCAATGTTCCTCCTACCAAGGAGTATACAGAACTAAACCTCAGTCTCTCAGATATGCCCCATTGGACAGGAGGACTTCCCTCAGGAGAATCTCAAGATCATTCTCAAGCACAAGATTCAAACCATGACTCTGCCTTCTACGGCTGTGTAGCCTTTCCCAAGTCACTTGTCCTCTGAGTCTCAGTTTCTCCATCTGTAAATGGTGTGGGTAGAATTAGAGGCTCTAGTTCAGTTGTCTTAAGACCCAGGAAGGTTCTGGCTGAGGGAAGGAAAAGGCAGCAACTCCAAGGATGGAAAGGGCTGGCACATGGAAGAGGAATTAGATTTCTTCCACTTGCACAGAGACCAAATGAGCATGAAGAGAATTTGTTAAATGCAAGGAAAGCTTCCTGGCAGTAGAAGTTGTCCAAAATGGGATGGAAGGCCCCCCTCCAATAGGGGCTAGGAGCATGGCAGAGGCTTGGCCTGCCCACATACTGACTGGACTGGCTAGCATCTGGACTTCTAGGACTCCATCCTGGAGCTTCCAAGGCCCCACTTAGACCCAGTATTTGGGGCAGTCAGATGGAATATTCCCCAATGCAGGTGGCTGCCCCACCCCATGGGAATTCTGTCCCTGAGGAGGCCAGCCCAAGACCTGGTGGAAGTTGCCAGGGGCCTCAGTAGGCATTGTGAGGCCCTGCCCGGGTCACAGTAGCACAGTAGCATTTGAAGATCTCTTCCTCAAAGGTCAACTTGGGACACTGAAGAAGAGTGTGCCTGGAATGGTGTCAGAAAGAAGCTACCTAAGTCCATCCTAGTCCTCAGAAACAGGACCATCCCATTCCATGAAAGCATCTATTCTGCTGTGAACAGAACCACCCAGCAACAGTCAGAATGAAATATAAACTGAATTTCAATTGTACCAGGTAAGTGAGCCCAGCCCAGCATAAGCAGAACAAGGGTTCCCAGGCTCATCCTAACTGGCAGCTGCCTCATAGCTGGGATAAAAAATGAAAATGTGTGCCTCCCTGAAGCTTGGGGCCTCCCAAGCACAAGGTCCACTGATACAGAGATATGTGGTCCATAGATTTCATTCTAGAACAAGAACTAAAAGAGAGGGCTGTCTGAGTGGGCCCACTGAAAAGGACCACAAAAAGGTCAAAAGTAATAGCATTGTGCTAGGATTCTTCCTCTTAGTCCCAGCTGTCATCCCAAGGGAGTCTGGCCAAGGTCTGGATTTTCTCTCACATGAATCCCCAATATTAGCACCTGAGTAGAGCTATAGCAAAGGGTCTGGGGTTATCACTGGATGGGGGGGCGGGAATAAGGGAGTAGGATAGGAAGAACAAGGATCTGAATTCCAATCTGGTGGTCCTACCTCAGACTCAAATGAAAAGACCATCAATGCTTGTTATCAGGGACAGAGCCAAGATGGCGACAAGAGAGGAACGTCTCTTAGACGCTCTCTCATAAAACTTATAAACTAAGGACTCTAACTAAATTTTCAAGAGACAGAACCCACAGAGGGACCCAGTGAGGCAGTTCTCCTACTCAAGGTAACCTGGAAAAGAGAAGAAAGGCTCTGCTCCTTGGGGTTGGAGGGGTGGCCCACCAGAGGGGTGGCCTGCCAGAGCAAAAGAATGAAAAATTAGAAGAAAATGTAGAACATCTCATTGGAAAAAACAACTGATATGGATTTAGGAAAGATAATTTAAAAATTATTGGAATACCTGAAAGTCATGATCAGGAAAAAAGCCTTGACATGATTTTCAAAGAATTACTACAGGAAAATTGCCCTGATATCCTAGAAGCAGAGGACAAAATAGAAATGGAGAGAATCCGCCGATCCCCCCGAGAAAGAGATCCCAAAAAACAAATGCCCAGGAATATTATAGCCAAATTCCAGAACTCCCAAGTCAAAGAGAAAATATTACAAGCAGCCAGAAGTACACAATTCAAAATACCATGGAGCTGCAGTCAGGATCTCACAGGACTTAGCAGCAACTACATTAAAAGCTCGTAGGGCTTGGAATATAATATACTGGAAGGCAAAAGAGCTTAGAATGCAACCAAGAATCAACTACCCAGCAAAACTGAATGTCCTCTTCCAGGGAAAAAGATGGACTTTCAATGAACCAGGGGAATTTCAAATGTCCCTGTTGGAATGGCCAGAGCTGAACAGATGGTTTGATCTTCAGATACAGGACTCAGGTGAAGCATAGAGAGTGGAGGAGAAGGGGAAAATATGAGAGACTTAATAATGATGAACTGCATATATTCCTGCATAGAAAAATGATGCTGATAATACTCATATGAACCTTCTCAACAGAGCAGGTAGAAGGAGCTTTTATAGATGAAGCACAGGAGAAAGCTGAATTTGAAGATAAAATATGGTGTAAAAATGGAGTCAATAGAAAAAAGGGAAATGTAATGGGAGAAAGAAAAAGGAGAGGGGGGAATAGGCCAAGATATTTCATATAATAAGATTTTTCTTTATTACAATGAGCTATTGCAATGATATGGAAGGGGGGAAGGCAAGGGGAATGAGGGAATCTTCGCTCTCCTCAGAGGTGGCTAGGAGAGGAAACAGCATATATACTCAATGGGGCATAGACATCTGGAGTAAGAAGGAGAGGGGAGCAGGGGGAAGGGGTGGGGATGTGAATGAAGGAAGAGAGGATGGACCATGGGGGGAGAGTGGTCAGATATAACACATTTTCTTTTTTACTTCTTGCAAGGGGCTGGGATTGGATGGCCTGTCCAAGACCATAGGGCCAGGTGGATGCTGGGCCTAAGGGGTGGTATGGGGGCTCAGGGCTTCTTGGCCCCAGGACCAGGGATCTGTCTGCTGCACCACTCAGCGACCCTACAGCAGAGTCAGAGTGAAAGGAGAGAGAAAATATAGTACATGGTAGTGGAGAAATATGAAAGGAGGGAGTTGTGATCAGCAATGGCAATGGTGGAAAAATATGGAAGTAATTTTTGTGATGGATTTATCAAAAAGAATATGATCCACCTGTGACAGAGTTGGTGGTGTTGGAATACAGACTGAAGCACATTTTTTATTATTATTATTTGGGGGGGGGTGCAGGGCAAATGGGGCTGGGTGGCCTGCCTGGGATCACATAGCAGGGGGATCACTGGGTGTCTGAGACCGGATTTGGACCCGGGTGCTCCTGGCTCAAGGGCCAGTGCTCTGTCCGCCACCTAGCCGCCCCTACTATTATTACTATTTTATTTTATTTTAGGTCTTTTTTTTCTTTTTTTTGGTTTTTGCAGGGCAGTGGGGTTGGGGTGGCTTGCATGTCACACAGCTGGGTGATTGTTGGGTGTGCGGGGCCAGATATGGGCTTGGGTGCTCCTGGCTCTTGGGCTGGTACTCCGTCCACTGTGCCACCTGGACATACCTACAATTATTACTATTATTTTTTTAATTTTAATTTTAATTTTTTTCTCTCCCCTTTATTGCTCAAGCGAGTCTATATTTTGGGGGGGTATTTTGTTTACTCTTTTTTTTAGATTTTTTTTCAAGGCAATGGGGTTAAGTGGCTTGTCCAAGCCCACACAGCTAGGTCATTATGAAGTGTCTGAGGTCAGATTTGAACCCAGGTACTCCTGACTCCAGAGCCGGTGCTCTGTCCACTGCACCACCTAGCCACCCCTTTTGTTTACTCTTAAACAAGGATATATTATTAATGTATAAAAAAACATTATTTGTACAAAATGAGAATGAATAAATATTAAATTAAAAAAAATCAACATATTTATTCATCACTTGCTGTATGCAGAGACCCCAAGAGCCCCCTGGTGCTGGGACCCAGACTCAAACTAAAATGCATTCCTTGCCCTCCTGAAGCTTACAAATACAGGGTGGGGGAAGAGGCAGAGAAAGGTCAGAAGCCAACACTGCTAACTATGATTTCCAGAAATATTAGATCACTTAAAACTGCCTAGCCTAAACAAAGGCTTTGTATCTGCTCTTGAGGCCTGAGGGTGAACCCTAGGAGAAATCAGGGAAGGCTTCCTTGAGGAAAAGAGCTTTTCTGTAGGAAAGTATGGTACATGGGATAATGGGATTAGAGGACAGACCTAGAGCTGGAAGCAGTCATTCATAGGCTATTAAATATTTGACAGAGAAGGAAACTGAAGCCCAGACAGGGTAAATGACCTGCCCAGTGTCACACAAGCAGGAAAATTAACAAAGGCAAAGAAACAGGAAGGGCAAAGCCAATGTGGAACCTATGATTTTTAATTGAAATTAAAATTTTTCCATTTACATGCAAAGGTAGTTTTCAATATTCAGCCATCTGCAAGTTTGAGTTTCACAATTTTCTACCATCCTCTCTTCTTTCCCCCTCCTCATGGCAGCAAACAACCTTGTAAAAGTTGTTTATGTACATTTGAGTTTAACATAATTTCATATTAGTCATGCTGTGGAAGAAGAATTACAACAAAGGGGAAAAACATGAGAAAGAAAGGAAAAATATAATAGAAGTTTTAAAAAAGTGAACATAGTAGACTTTGCTCTGCATTCAGAATCCAGTTTATTTTCTCTGGATAGGGATGGCATTTTCTCTTAGGATGGTCTTTGATCTCTGAATTGCTCAGAGGAAAGAGCTGCCTCCATCATAGTGAGATCCATCTCATAGTGTAGATGGCTCTGTGATTACTTTGTCTTTTCATGCTTCTATAAAGTCTGGTCACAATTTCATTTTTTTTCTTTATTTTTTTTTTTTTAGGTTTTTTCAAGGCAAATGGGGTTAAGTGGCTTGCCCAAGGCCACACAGCTAGGTAATTATTAAGTGTCTGAGACCGGATTTGAACTCAGGTCCTCCTGACTCCAGGGCCAGTGCTCTATCCACTGCGCCACCTAGCCGCCCCTGGTCACAATTTCTTATGGAATAATACTCTATAACATTCCTATGCTACAACTTGTTCAACCATTCCCCAACTGATGAGCATTCCTACCATTTCCAATTCTTTGCCACCACAAAAAGCGCTGCTGCGAATATTTTGGAACATGTGGGACTTTTTCCATTTTTTATGATCTCTTTGGGATACATACCTAGTAGTGGTATTGCTGACTTAAAGGGTATGAACAGTTTCATTACTTTTGGGCCTAGATCAGTTCCCAAATGGGGAACTTTTTAAGGAGCTGAGATAGGAGAAGGAAGCGGGGGGAAGAACCTGAAGATGCTTTAGCAGAGAAGTATGACCAGACTCAGGAACAAAAAAGGCTATTCTGTTATTAGTGGTATGAAGGATGGATCACAGCAAATGAATCTGCTCCCAAATGACAGAGCAGAGCAAAGCAAGGCTGGGTGGGTTAAACTGGGCTGGGAGAAGCTTCCTGGAGAAAAAGCTTGAGGAGGGCCTCCAAGGATGGGCAGGAGAAGTTAGAAATATACAGAAAACTTTTCTTGAGGCAGAAAGCCACATGGAAATGAGGGTAGAAGCCAACCCTCAGCACTATCCAAGAGGCCCAAGTGCTGAGGAATGGTTAAGGAGCTTCAGAGAAGTTTCATCCTGATTTGTATTATGGTTATTTTCTGTTAATGGGGAGGCTGATAGGAATAGACCCCCATTCTCACAGTAGGAACTAGGCCATCATGGCTCCAAACAAGCTATTGTGGTCTGTCAGGTGAGAAAAATGACATGTTTTATAATGTGCCACATATGGCTTTCACCCAGATGACTGGAAAAACCAAGGAGTCATTCATTACAGCATCTGTTGCTGTGCACTAAACTGATCCAAACATGCATTTACACAGTACAGGGAAATGGTCCCCTGGGATCTCCTCAGCTATTTTAGATAAATAATGTGTGTCCTTTGAATGAGCTAAATAAGTGGTCCTAGGCTAGACCAGGAGAGCCACAGGGTCAGAGGGCCAACCATCATCACAGTTCTAAAATCCATCCCAAGTCCTCAGGAGGGCTACAGAGAGGATGACCCAACTAGGGAAGAGACTTCAATTCATAGAAGGTTTCTGCAATCCAGCTTCAGATGATCTCTCCAGCCTAGTTCTATATGATTTCCTGGGACCCTCTGGTTCCTGTCACACCGAACTTTGAAGCCTCCATCTTTCACCTCTTTGCCCTTGCACAAGCTATCTCCCCCACCCAGGAATATCATCTTTCAACTTGGCCATTCAAAATCTTTCTCTTCCTGAAGAAGCATTTCCAGGGTCTCCCTCCTCAAATTTTCCTAGTCTGTCTTGTCATGGTCTTTCCCTCTCCCCCCATCACATAACTGTACTTTTGCTGAATTGAATTTTCATTCCTTTAAATTGAGACAAAATAGCCTGCATTTCTGTAATTACAAAGTGATTCCTTTGAACTGACCTCATGTATGGAAGTCTCTATTTGACCAATAAGCAAAGAGGTTTCTACTGGATCATCGATGCTCTTCTCATTCAGACCCCCTGAAGCCCACTTCACCATGGTTCTGTTCCAATAGAAGCCATGAAGGGCTGGGTGCCAGAGGAGGCAGATGGATGGGCTAGACCCTTTACCAGTGAGATGCCTGGTCTGGGGAGGATACCACAGGCCAGAGTCAATATGTGGCTGACTGCCCAGGGTCCTGGAGACAGAGCATGGATTTCAGCTGAAGAGTGTCCCCCACTCCAAGAAGTCTAGAACCTCAGAAGAAGGAGGGAGTAATCCCTGGGGCTAGGGGAAAGTTCAGGCAGGAAAGTTTCCTTGATCGGACCTGGAGCTGAGATGTTTCCTTTATCTCAAAGAGGAGTTTCCCTTGGTCTCTCATTGTCAGAGTGGGCACTGAATTGGCAGCCAGCCTCAAAAAGACTGAAAGGTTGAGGCTTCCCTGTGAAATGTCACTGAACCTTTGGAGCACAACTCTTCAGGGTCTCTGAGGCTGCCCCAGGACTCCCTTAGAAGACCTCAGAATCATGAAATCTCTAAGAGCGGCCTCCTCTAGGATACTGCCTGCATGCCCACAGAGGACCCTTCAATGGGGACAGTGCAAGGCTTCTCACCCCTCCTTCCAGTCATACTAGCCTCTTGGCTGTTTCTTGGTTGCCACATATGCTTCATTGCCCAACACCGCACCTTGGCCATGACAGTGCCTGGAGCCGCCTCCTTTGCCTGGATTCAGCTTCTATTTCAACTCCAAAGGCTTTTCCCAGGTTCCTTATAAGTCAAGCCAGCCCCAGTACCTTCCATGTACACACTAGGTCCACCCTTAGTAATTTGTTTGCCTGCTGTCTCCATTAAGAGGGCAGGGTCTGTGTTTTGGGTTTTCTATATTCCCACTGATCAGTGATGCCTGCTGGCTGACAGCGTGAAGTCTGTTAGCTGGGGGGGGGGGGGTGCAGAGGGAGATGCCCAAGCACAGAGACAGGGAGTCCCCTGTGCCCAGTCCTGTTTGAGGTCCTTACAATAGAACCCTCAGACACAAGGACAATTTGAAAAGTTTTGTTTTATGGTTGACTTGTCCAGGACCCCACAGCTACTAAGTGTATCAGGCTGGATTTGATCTCATTTCTTCCTGAGCCCTTCCCTCTAGCCATTGCACCCCCTGCCCAGGCCTTGCAGGCCAGCCTCTCATTTTAGAGAAGAAGAAAACAGAGGCCCTGGAAAGGTGGAGAGACATGCCTAGGATTCGGCCAGTGACCTGCTGTAAGACTTCGGGCAGTAATGGAATTTGCAGTGCTGGGCTCCTATTCCTCACCAATGAAGTGAAGTAACTTGAGTTCAGTGACCATTAAGCACCCTCTCCTCTTGCTCTACCATTCCCTGTTCTAAGTCCCCTCCCAGCTCTGACATTTCTGGTTCTAGCTCTACCAGTCTTTGGTCTAAGGCCCTTACCAACTCCAAAATTCTTTGTTCTAAGTACTGCTTGCTAAGATCCCCACCCAATTCTGACGTTTCCATTTCTCCACAATAATTTGGCTAAATAGTATAAATAGTATTAATAGGAAATGTCACCAGACTGCACACAATTCATTGGCATTATATGACTGGTCTCTCCAAGCCCTTCAATTGGCCCCTGGTGGTTAAGTGTGATCCCAAGTCCCTCTGCCACTTTGGTTTCCTTCCATGGAATGTTCTCAATGCCCTTTCTAAAACGAGTAGCAGAACTGAGCACAATCCTCCAAGGATAGGATGGGGAGGGACTCTCCTCACCACCCTCCTACTGGGCAGGATTTCTCTCTTCTCTCTAAGCCCAGTCTGATATTGCATTAGCTCTTTTTGTCATCTCTCACTTTGTACTCCCACTGAGCTTGTGGTTCACTAAAACCCCAGATCGATTTTTCAGGTGAAGTACTGTCTGGTTGCACCTCTTGGAAAGTGGACTTTTTGAATCCATGTAGGAGACTTATTTTTCCTACTAAATTTCATCTTATCAGATATCACCTAGCCTGCTGAGATCTTTTTGGTTCCAGATTTGGGTACCTAACATTTTATTTAAGCCACCTATGCCCATTTCCAAAGTCAAACCTCCCTAGTTCTTAGGGCAAGCCAATTAGAGACCACCATCACAAGGACAGCAAGCCATAGTCCCCCAGGCATCATTCTCAGCCTCTTTTCCCCCAAACCAGAATTACTGCCAGTCATCTCCCCCACCATTTTCCATCCTGCCTTGCTGATTCAGCAACATGACAACAGGGAGCAGCAAAAGCAGGTTGTCTAGTGTTCAGGGGAACCAAGTCTCCAATCTTCTAACTTTCTGAGACTCAATCCTTCCCTCTAACGTGGGAAGCATGCTCACACCAGTCTCCTCACTTGGTAACCTTTAGCGGATTACAGTTGGAATTGATATTCTTCTCCTCCCTCCTGAAGGTTCACCATTCCAGAGAACAAAGGTAGGGTCTGGGAAGGAGGAGAGGGAAGGAAACACCCCTGCTCTTCACCAGACCCAACATGACTGCAGGTTCCTAGAAGGAAGGGACCATGTTCACCTCCCTTTGTAACTCCTAGCCTTAACACAATGCCTGCCTAAAGGAAGTATTAAAGAAATGTTAGCTTGGGAAGTAGATTATCACAACTTAAACAGAAACAAATCAGCTCTGTAACAGAACTATCTAAATCCTATACCTCTCCAGCCAGTGTGATGGTAAATGTGACAAGTTATAAGGTTTTTGACTAATTGCTAATGAATAGGTCCTACTAATTGTTATGAAATCTCTCAGGGAAAGATCAGTGGTGGCTTAGATTGGTGTAGAAAGGCTTGGAGGAGAAAGGGAGGGGACTTCATCCTCACCCTATTATCTGGGTAGAAGAGACTGCTTCTTGATCTCTGTTCAAGTCATCAGTCAGAGGAAGCAGATAGTTCCTCTTCTTTTGGCTGAGCCACCAGATTTATAGGCACATTCACCAACACATGGGCAACAGATATTCAGAAGGCATGTTTACTCAGAAGTTCAAGTGAAAAAAGATTGGGAGATTTGAGTGGCCCACAAGTTCAATATATGTGTTTCATTGCTTCTGCCCTGTTAGAGCCAGATCTATCTAGATAATGTGGTTCAATTTGGGGGGCCATGGCTCAGGAAGGACATCAATAATAAGCCCTCTGACAAGTGATGGTCTGACTTCTAGGTCCCTTGAGGGCATTCTTTATTGTCTTGGGGTGCAAGAAGAAAACAACTCGTTCAACATTGTACATAGTAACAGCAACATTGTGTGATAGCTCTTAACAATACAGGGATTAAAGACAATTCTAAAGACTTGTGATGGAAAATGCCATCCACATCCAGAAAAAGAACTATAGAGTCTGAATGCAAACCAAAGCATACTATTTTCATTTAAAAAAATTTTTTTTGTAAGTGTAGTCAGTCTTCTGGCTTAATTTAGATGGAGAAAATGTCAATGTGGATGGTGTTTAGTTCTTCCAGTAATGTCACTTGGCCATTGGCCAAAGATTGTATATTTAGAATACCAACAGTAAAATTAATGTTGGTATGGCTTCAAAGCATGTGGTTCTCAGCTCCAGAGTCTGCCCTCTTTTCTACCACTACGCCTCTGCTGCCGTGGTGGCAGAAGGGACCACCTGGGCTCCCGGCTGCTTGCTATTTTGATCCATTTCGGGGGATGCTGCACCCAGAAAGCTCATCCCTTCTCATGCCCACCTTCTGGGGACAAGTCTTTCTATGCTCGTCTTTAGAACAGTGGGTGCCTTGAACCCTTTCTAGCTTGGTGGAATTATCTTCAAAGCTTACACTGTGGCAGCCAACAATGAGAGAATCCAGAGTCCTGGGTGACCCAGACACCCCAGGTAAAGGATGGTGGACCGGATCCTTCATGGAGACATGAGGCCGCAGCCAGTTGGTTGTTTGAGCCAGTTTTAGTAGTAGCTACCACATCTTCATGGCCCCTAATTGGTTCCCAGTTCTTAAAAAATGTTTTCTGAGCCTTTTTTTTGTTCTTCCCATCCCATTTCCCATCCACCACAAAGCTGAATTTCCCTTTGTGATGGTACAAATGATTCCACAGAAAACCTAGACTGTAGAAAACTTGTCTGATGCCGGAAATGCCACCCCCTCCAAGGCAGTCCCCCTCCTCTCCCTCTGCTAGGAGGGTTCTCCCTTCTTTGGGATTGTCATTGCTTCAGCTGACTCTCCCAGACTCAGGAGTTCAGCCTCCGATAGGGGACCTTCTCATTGGAGCAGCTGCAGTTGTTGGATGCGTTTCTTGAGTCTCTTTCCCCTTTCCCAGAACTCCCAGGTATCACTTCTTACCACACCATAAGATTCCTTTGGGGTGTGCTAGGGCTTTGGCTGGAGCCTTGACCTACCCTTGGCAGAGCTGGAGCCCTCTGAGCCTTCTGCAGTCTATGAGGTGGCCCCTGACTGTAGGGGTCAACAATGGGCTTTTACCACATTGTACCCATGAGGATAATGGCCAATCCACTCCATTACTGGAGCAGGTCCTTGTCTAACCAAAGAATGAAGGGATGACACCACTTCTAGGACAGATACGGTACTGAGCATGAGCAAGAAGGAAGATCCCTGGCCTCAAAGACACCATTCAAAGGAAGGAAGAGGCCTCCAAAGAGGAACCATTGCAGCAGGATTCCTGCCCACCAAGAGGCTAGAGGCTAGAGTATGGCAGTGTCCAGGGCACCAGGCCTTTATTCCAAGAGCCTCAGACTAGCCATGTCACCCTAGGGAAGTCACTTACCCTCTATTTCCCTCAATTTGCTTCCCTGTAAAATGGGGATCATAATAACCCCGACCTTCCAGAGCTGTTGAAAGGAGTTCTCCTTACATGCTGAGGCATGAGGAGGTGGAAAGATGGTGCCAAGGATGAGTGGGCACCACTAAATAAGAACCAAGGGGCTGGCACAGTTTGACCACAGCTATCCCCAAGGGGAAGACAACTGAATGAATAATAATGCTTGTCTGTAGGAACAGCATTTCCCAAAGGGCCAGGAGGCTTTGTACAGCAGATGAATATTTTGGGGACCTCCACCCACTGGAGCTTGGTCTAAATGAAAATCACCCCCCAACCAAACTGTCGCAAATCGGACATAGTAAGGAGCTCTCCATCCATTCCCTGGAAGTCTCTAAGAGGAGGCTCTTGACTGAAGTTTGGGAGAATCTTCCAGCAGGGGTGGGGGGCAGGGGCAGAGTGGACGTGATTCTGCTAAGGCCCCACCCTTCCACATTCTGAGGGTCCAGGATGCTAACTCTGAATTCACTGGCAGGGGGTGGGGGTCTCCTCTTTTGTAATGGCACAAGCTCTGTTCAGCTTGACCACAGAACTAGGGTTCTGAAAATGTCACAAATACAAGAAAACCTTGGGTTCTAACTGCCAGAGGCCCTGCTGTGTGCTAGTGGGTTCAAGCACACCAAGGGCAGGGCCTCGAGTTCATCTGGGTCTTTCTGTCACCGCATCTGCTTAGAGGTGCTTTTATGATTGATCAATCCTTAGGAAAGCAGGCAGATCAGTAGGGAGCCAGTGGCTCCAGAAGGGGGATCTAGGGTGCTGGAGGCTGGAGAGCTTGTTAAATATGCAGTGGGAATATTTATATGTCTTAAAAATCAACAATCAACCAAAGTCAAATTGGGGTTATGAAAAAATTCTATAGGGGCGGCTAGGTGGCCCAGTGGATAAAGCACCAGCCCTGAAGTCAGGAGTACCTGGGTTCAAATCTGGTCTCAGACACTTCATAATTACCTAGCTGTGTGGCCTTGGGCAAGCCACTTAACCCCGTTTGTCTTGCAAAAAAAAAAAACAACCTAAAAAAAATTCTATGAAAAAAATGGATTTACTCATTCGTTCGTTTGATGAAAAAAAAACTGTTGATGCAGATTAAACTGAAAAGTGGAGAGAGGTACCTTTTTTTCCAGTTTGTTTGTTTTTTTTGTTATTAAAAATTTCCCAGCAGACTCTGCTTGGGGAAGCCATGCTACAAGGACCTGGGTCAGGTCTCTTCCCTGTCTGTTGGAACAGGAATCATTTAAGTGTTCAGGAAGATTTCAAAACTGGGAAGGAACTTTCAGTTGAAAGGGATGAAGGGGAGACCTAAGGAAGCCAGAGGCAGGAAAGCTACACAAGCTGCCTCACCCTGGGGCAGCTGGGCCAGCAGGCATTAACCAAAACAGCTTGTGTTGAGGGGGAGACTGGGGAAGAAGAGCGGGCACAAGTGGGGGGGGGATAATGAAACCAGTGGTTTGGAGGTGCAGAGGGGAAGATGGAGAAGTGGGGATTCACAGGGGTCTGTGTGCCCTATGTTAAGACCCTAGGCAGTTCCAGGGCAGAGATACAACAAATACCAATCAGCATGGGGAAGCTAGAGGGGCTTCCAGGGTCTTCTAGACCCTGATTTTCTGCTCTAGCTGAGCTCATACCTCCTGACCTGACCTAGAATCTTCTTATTTTAAGGGCAAGACAGTCAATGAAGGTTCAGGGGCCCTTGGCAATTGCCAAACCTCGGAGCAGGAATCTGGGGCTAGAACTAGGGTTGTTCTCAGGCCCAATTCCTGTGAATGCTGAGCCATCTAGAAGCACTGCTCTCCTGCCTCACATATCTCAGTATTTGCTCACATACCCACAAGACTGTGGCTGGGGAGGGGCTCCAGAGCCCCTGGAAGACACCCTATAACCGAGGCAGCCCTTTCTGAGAGGCCACCATGGGACCATAAAGTTGCCTAGGACTGTGGACTCGAGCTGTGTACAGGCATCTGACCAAGGGGTTTCAAAGGTGTGCAGGCTGTATATTCCTTTGAGGCTCTCAAATACCAGAGCCCAGTGTAGGTAGAGCAAGGAGTTGTCATGTTTCTCAGGCGATCTGCTCTCCAGATTGCTCCTTTGAAGAAGCTTCAGTATCTAGATCACACCCTGAACTGTGCTGGGCAAAGGAAATACAGACTCCAAAAAGAAACCACCATTTGGAAATCACCATTGGATAGGAGAGGTGGCCTATCCTTTTCTAAAGAAAAACAAATCAATTCCATCTGTAATGCAGTGAGAAGAGAGCCAGTCCTTCAGGAGGGAAATTAAGAGTTGCTATAATCACACCCAATTTGGATCAAGGTACAACATGGAAACAAAGTAAAGGCTGACAGATTGCTTTCCGTGGGGGGGGGGGGAGTAAGATTGGGGGGGAAATTGTAAAACTCAAATATTATCTTTAATAAAAATTAATTTTAAAAAAGAGTTGCTATAGAGAAGTTGATTTTTGAAATGCATTTTGGGGGGGCTTCTCCAAGGCAAGGGTCAGGAGGAAATGGAGGCCAGCCAAACCTTGGAGCAGGAATCTGCTCCAAGTGTGAGGGATAGAGAAAGGCAAATTTGGCTGGGTCAGAGAGCAGCGAACAAGAGGGCTGGATGATGATGAAGATGAGGTGGCTGCAGATAGGTTGGTAAAGACCTGAAAAGCTAAAGAGAAGTCCCTGGAAGTCACCAGTGCTTATTACAGATGGAAACCCGCACTTAGGCAGAATGCAAAAAGGAGAGAGAAGTGGCAAGGAGGCTGACGGAAACCTCAGAAAGAGGAATCAAGGGCTTGTGTGAAGAGAGGAACAACTCGACCTAGGACAAGGGCAACACCGAGGCGTTGATGACATCTTTGTCCTCCATGGGGGAGTGGCCTGGAGGGGGATGCATGCCCATTGCCCATTCCAAAACACAACTCTCTTCCCTCTTCCAAGTCTCCCTATTCCTGTTGAGAGTACTACCATCTTCCTACAGGGGAATGCTTCCTCCACAACAGGCTGCACTCTCCAGCTACGGCAAAAATATCTTTTAAAGGGAAGGAAAGGGATGCTGTCCTAACTTTCCTCACCTTTCTGCTCCTGCTGAGGCCAGGCCGGGGCACGTAGGCCATCCTTCACTAGACAAGGACAAGGGTCGAAGCTCTAGAGGCAGCAGAGATCCCACTGGTCAGACAGCTTGGTCCGATCCCCATTTTTAAAATAAGCAAAGTGAGGTGAGGATCACCTCTCTGGTGTATTCAGATATCGATCAGTTAGCTCTTGGCCCCCAGGAAGGATCTGGACAGTTGGCCTCCTCCCTTAGCAGTCTGGGAGGCCCCGCAGGACACTCGCTGCTCCCCAAAGAGGGGACCCTCAAACTCTCCTCAACTTCTCTAGAGACTCGTAGAAAGGGGCAGCTGGGTGCAGTGGACGCGCAGCAGCCCTGCCCTCAGATTCTTGACTGACTGGCTGGGTGACCCTGGGCAAGTCACTTCCCCGGGCTGCCGGGCATCAGGGTCATCGGCAGTCTCCCTGATCCAGCTGTGGCCCCTGGACCCGGACGTCCATCTGGAGGAGAAAGGGTGGCACCCCCTCACTCAAATCCAGTCCACCTGCTTTTCCTCAACGCCGTGTCCTTCAAAGCGGCCTCCAAGCGCCTGGCAAGGCGGGCAGGGTGGTGCAGAACCCAGGGCGAGGGCCCTTCGGTGAGGAGGGGTCACGGGGACCGGCTGGCCCCTCCCCTTTGGCCCCTACTGGCGCCCCTGCCCCTCCTCTGTCTCCGGCCTTGGCCTTGGAGCTCAGGGACGGCAGGAGGCCGGCCACGTGGCCTGGGGGCGGGGCCTGGCGCAGCCGGGGGCGGGGCCGGCCTGCCGGGGGCGGGGCCGGCCAGGGGGCCCCTGCCCTGCGCGAGCCAGAGCATTCCCGTGGGGGGCGGGGGAGGCTCCAGCAGCCACGGGCCGAGGCCGGGCCCGCGCGCTCAGGCACCAGCCGACTCGCCGGCCGCGGGGGTGGTCACGATGCGTCCCCAGCGCCTCAGCTCACCGCCCGTGAGACGGGCCCGAGCAACCTTGCAACCGGCTGGGCAAGGCCCCGGAGCCAGGCCCCGGAGCCAGGCCTCCCGCCTTCCTTCCGGGTTCATCCCGGGGGGGGGGGGGGGGGGGGGGGGGGGGCCGGAGACGGCCACCCGGCGGCGGGCGGGCTTGGCCCCGCCCCAACTCCGGCCGCTGCTCCGTGATTGGCTAGGTAGCTGAGGGACTGACAGTTCCCGCTTTCCCCCCCCCCGTATCCGGCCCCGCCCCCCGTTCCGGGCGCCCGAGGTCACGTGATCCTACGTCAAGACGCCCAGCACGCAGGCCTTCCCGCCCTTCCGCCCAACGGCCCCTCCGGCGCCGGCTCGAGGGGAGGAGGGAGGCCTCGTGGCGAGCGGGCGGGCGTTGGCGACCGTTGTCGCGCCTGCGCAGCGGCGGGCGGCGGGGCGCGGCGCCTGCGCGCTGAGCCCGGGAGGCGGCGCCTGCGCGACGGAAGAGCCGAGGCCGCGGCTGCCGGACGCGCTCCTTTCCGGGTCCGTTCCGTGAGTCCCCGCGCCCCCCACCCCCACCGCCCCCACCCCCGGGGCGCGCGCCATGCGGACACGCGCGGCGGCCTCCTCGGGCTGAGGCGGCGGGGCGATGCTGTGCGGCCGGGCCCGGGGAGCCAGCAGGAGCCGCCCGGCAGGTGAGGGCGGGCCCGGCGCGCGGCCCGCGGAGACCCCGCCGGGGAGGGGCGGGGAGGGGCGCCTCAGCCCGGGGGGGGGGGGGGCTCCGCGGCCTGCGGGCCAGCGCGCATGCGCCGCGTGCGTGCGGCGCGGCCCGGCCCCCGCGGGCCCGGGCGGACTCGGGGTGCGCCCGGCCCCTGACCTCATCTCCCCGCGCCAGGTACCGAAACATGGCCAAAAGGAACGCGGAGAAGGAGCTGACGGACCGGAACTGGGACCAGGAGGACGACGCGGAGGAGGTGAGGGCCCGGACCCCCCAAAGCGGGCCGCGGGGCGGCCGGGGGGCGCCGGGCTCTCCTGACCGCACCGTGTCCCCCGCAGGTGGGCACTTTCTCAGTGGCGAGTGAGGAAGTCCTGAAGAACAGAGCCATCAAGAAGGCGAAGCGCCGCGGCGTGGCCCTGGAGGTGAGCCGGGCCCGGGGCCTGCAGGCGCGGCCCCCGCAGTGCTGAGCCCCCTTTCCTTCCTGCCCCGCGGGCCTAGTGGGGCTCAGGACTGCCAGGTGGCCATCGGCTGCTCGAGTTCTCCTCACGCTCCTCCCCGCAGACCCGTCCCTCAGAACGGGGTTTCCTAGACCAGCAACACGTTGTCAACGTGCCTCCCCTTCCTCACCCGAGCCTGAGCTAGGAGGGGGGCCCGCCCCGCCGCTGCCCCTGCCCCTGCCGCTGCCCCCGCCCCCGCCCCGCCGCTGCCCCTGCCCCCGCCGGGTCTGTGCTTTCTGTGGCTCAGCTGGCCTTGCTCTGCCCTGCTTCTTGCGGGGCTTCCCAGGCTCGTCCCCTCCCCCGTTCACCAGTCCATGGCTGTGATGGGTGGGATTTTAAAAGAGCCGGGTCAAAGATGAATTCTGCAGCTCCTTCCCGGACTCACTTTTTTGTTTCAGTGGTTCCAGGCCTAATTGCACAAATAATTCTTGTTTTGGAGTTGATTGTTTGGGGGCAGAACAAGCTGGATCTGGTTAGGATTGTATCTCCCAATTACCTTGGAAATTTCCAGTGTAAAATGTTCCTGGTCAAACTCTTAAAATTAACTAGTAAAACAAGAGCAGACCACTGGGTCTGCCACCACATCCAGCCCATGACTCCTGGGAGCTGAGGGATAGCCGTGGATATATCAGGTGCCCTCCCCTGGGGAGCACTCCAGGGCCAGCCCTGCTCCTAAGCTGTGCAGTCCTGAGACCCCATGGAACAGAGAAAGCAGCCAGGCTTTGGGGACCATTTGTTTAGATTGGGGGGGGGTTGTGGATTGTATGTGTGTATTATGGGGCATTTAGAGGGTTTGGATATTTTTGTTGGTTGGGGGGGTGGCGCTTTGGGTTTTCCACAGGCAAGCCAAGTGTGACATGATTGATGATTTATTTTTTCTGGCTCAACTTTATACTTAAATGCCTGAAAAGTTGGTTAGTGGTTGACCAGAGGCCTAATTGAACCTGAGTGAGGGTCCTACCACTGTATCTAGAACGTTGGGGGGGTGTCGAACATGTGGCCCAGGTTGTCTTATTTCTGTCCCACGGGGTGGGGGGGGCAGCTGCCAGGAGCAGCAAAGCATGATGTAGTCACTCTTGGGGACATATGAAGGATCTGAACCCAGAACCTTCTTGCCCCAGTCCTCTGCTCTGTTGTGCCAGCAGTGCCTCTGTTTTGTGCTGATGGGGAAGTAGAAGGAACCATGGCCTTGCATTCAGGAGACCTGGGTTTGGAGTTGGTCCTTATTGTCAGAGGCAGGATGTGGTGCCTCATTAGGGGAGGAAAAGGAAGGTATCCAGAAGTGGTGGGAGGAGAGGTGTCTGTAGCCCCCCCAGGAAACAGCTCACATGGCTTGGTGCTCTGGGACAGCTGGGCTTGGTCAGCAGCAGCCTGCTGCTGGCCCTCTAGCTGCTGCTTTTGTCAGAATGCATGCACCATGCAGGCCACCATCTCAACCAGCCTTCTCTGGTTTGCTTTTCAGTCTGAAAGTGGAGGGGCTTTTAAAGGTTTCAAAGGCTTGATGGTTCCTCCAGGAGGAGGAGGCCTCGCTGGCTTCGGCAACGGCACCAGTATCAAGCCTCTGGAAGGCCTGTCGAATGGCAGTACCATGTCTTCTGTGTCCAACCTGGCCCCTGCCAAGACCACACCAGAAAAGAAGGTGACTTTTGGTGAGTTTCCCAAACGTGTGACCAAGGACACTGTCCAGCCTGCTTTCCCTTCAAAGGGCTCTGGGCTTTTTTACTCGAGAGCAGGGCGACCTGAAGCATGTCGCAGGGTCAGTGTCCTCAGTACATCATAACTCGTGGAACCCTCAGTAGAATTGAGCCTACTACAAATGGGAGCAAAACCATGCCTGTGGCTGGGTCCCTGACCCAAAGTGGCTAGCCCTGGCACTTCCAGACTGTTTGATGGGAGAGACAGAAGGGAGGCCAGGCCTTTCCTGGAGATGGAGGGAAATCCCTGTTGATACTCAGCTGAGAGAGGCAGGTTTTGGGAACTGCTCCTTTGATCTAAAGTGGACTTTGAAGTTGAGAGTCTCCCCTAGGGGTGCAAAAGGTCCCTTGGGTATGTCCCATCAGACAGCTGGGTCCAGCATGCTTCAAAGACTTCCTTTCCTGAACAGGCCGCATCACAGCCAATGGCCCCAAGTCTCCCTTGGGAACGGACAAGAAGGCCACTGACCCCAAGACCAATGGGGACAAGCAGCAGCCTTCCTCCTCCGGTCCCAGCGCCAGTGCCTACCACAGACAGCTCGCAGCCTTAAACTGCTCGGTGCGTGATTGGATTGTCAAGCACGTGGACACCAACCCGCTCTGCGACCTGACACCTATCTTTAAAGACTACGAGAGATACCTCACCAGCATCGAGCAGCTGCCTGGCAACAGTAATGACGGCAGTGGACAGAAGCAGACCCCAGCTGGGCCTGCCACCCGGGGCCCCTCGCAGCAGCCCCAGGATGAGGCACCACCAGAGAAGAGACCGACCTCGGCCTCGGCAGCCACGTCCACCACCTCTTTTCACTTTGGCCAGAAAGTGGATGGCTCAGTTCTGGGCCCCTTGGGTTCAGGCGTGGCAGCCAGCTTCTCCTTCTCTCCTGGAAACACAGGCATGTTTGGCAAAAGTGTGAGCCAAGCCAGTCCCATTTCTTCCTTCTCCAAAGTGCCGGAGGGCCATGCTGATGGGCCTGCTAACGAACGCAAAGGTAACGAGCTGGGCGGCTCCCCTAGGAGGTGGGCAGGGGAGGCCTGGGTTGTTGCTGAGGTGGCTGGGGACCCCAGGCCTTCCCCCAACAGCTCTGGGTCTGTCTTAAGGTGCTGACGAGGAAGAGAGTGAGGAACCACCTAAAGTCATTGTGACTGAAGTCAAAGAGGAGGATGCCTTTTACTCCAAGAAGTAAGTAGGGCATCTCTCCTGGGAAGCAGGGATGGGTCTGTTTGTGCAATACTCTGAGGTCTGCCCCCTGGGGGGGGTGGGCAGCCTGGATCCAGGAGGAGGAATCAGGCCACGGCCTGGGGCAGGGTCTGCTCTGTCCCTGGAACTGATGGAGCCAGGGCTTGTGGCCTCCTCCCTGCTGCCCTCAGTCCAAGGACTGAAATTGTTTACCTGAATCTTTTGAGAGCAAAAGAGCCTAGTGCGTGCCGGATCTGGAGCCAAAGACTCGAGTGCGAATGCAGGCTCCTCAGCCTGGTCTGCCCCTCCCCTTCTTCTTATATCTGCTTAGGATGGCTAGTTCCATCCTCTGGGCAGAATCCTTGTGCTAGAGTTTGAGAGCAGGAGATGCCTCCAGGGATTCGCTCCCTTGTTTCAGGCCCAAGCCCGTTCACTGATCTCTGAACTTTGATGGGAAGTGAGCCGACAGGCTAGAATGTTCACAGACAGGACTGACTCCTGTTCCAAGGCATGATGTACCCTGGGTTAAGCAAAGAAAAGGCAGAACTAGCAAGAACCTACGAGTCCTTTGCCGTCCTTTGTCAGCAGCGCCGCCGCCTTCCTGGGTTCTCCTGAGTGAGCCTCTGATCTGAGCCTGGCGGGGGGGGGGGTCTCTGGTGGTCTCAGCTCGCTCTTCCTCCACCGTCGCGTTGGGCTACTCCTTGGCCAGAGGCCGGCTGTCAAGGGTCCCTGCTTGCACCTCCTCTCCTCTCCTTTCCATCCTCCAGGTTTTCTCAAAAGCTCTCCCCACCCTAGTCTGGTTATCTCAGTGAACATTGGTCCCCAAGACCTTCCCACCTGTTCAGGCCTGGGGCACCCCCACCATCCTGACCCCACAGGCCCAGTCCTCAGGAGAGCTCACACCTTGTGCTTCCACAGCGGCGCTCACTTGCTGGCATCCTTCCCCTTCTGCCCTCTGCTATCCCTTTTATGCAGGCCTCCCAGCGAGAGCCTGAAGGGTCTGAGAACAAGTGGAGCCCCCGGCCCTAGCATGCTCCAGACTTCAGGCCAGGCACCAGGTGTTTTTCTAGAAATCCTCATTCCTTTCTTTCTGTCCAGGTGGTCTCTAGTCTCCTCTCCTGTTTCTTGTCTCCACTGACCTTCTCTCAAACGTGCTCTCCTGTGTCTATGTCCTGTTCCAGCCATGGCCCTCATCCCACCAAAGAGGTCAGTTTTCCTAGTTAAGGGCACTTGACCTGCAGCTGAGGGCCACCAACCTCATTCCTGGTCTCTGCTGAATTTTCTCTCCCGTGACATCCTGGGCATCTCTGCTGCCGTTCTCTCTGATTGCAGCTCCTCTCTGAGGCAGTTCTATCCCTTCCCTGGTTGGGTGTAAGCCCCTTGGACTACGTGCAAAGCTGTAGGCCTGGTCAGTGCCTACCCACAAGCCTCTGGGCACTTGAGTGTGACCAGGAGCTGAACCTGTCTAGGGCCTAGGCAGCGCCATCTTGTTGGGCTCCTTGCTTAGTCCACCTACCTTTGACGCCACCTCTCGTGTGGCTCTCCAGTTCCTTGCCCAAGACTCTGCCACCCTTGGCATCACTTCTTTAGGTGCTTGGTGCCCGTGCACAAATCCAGACACCCGAGTTGAAGACGGTCCTCAAGGGGAAGGATCAGACTGCCGAGCCAACGTTAACTGACAGCCAAGGGTCTTTGGCATAGAACCGGAAGGGTCCTGCAGAGCTCATTGGTCCATGAAGGCAGAAGTGGGGTTCTGGAATCTTAATGCCAGTGACCACCAAGACCTCCACAGGACTGGAGACAGGGAGTCAGCGGGAGGCCTCTTGGGGGTCGCATGAGGTCTGGTGGCTCCTGAGATTGCTTAATGACACTGGATGGTGTAGAACCAGGCAGAAAGGCTGAGGGTCAGGGCCTCCAAAGAGCCCTCTGGCCACCCAGAAGTGGCCCAGCAGGGTCTGTGTAAGAGAGCAGTGTCAGGCTAAGGCTCACTGTGCTGGGCTCTGCCACACTCACCTCCTTTTTCTGCCTTGCAGCTCCCAGGGACCCCGCTCTGCTTAGGGTTCCTGATGATGGTAACAGCACCCTTTTCATTGACTCTCCTCAGGTGCAAACTTTTTTACAAAAAAGATAATGAGTTTAAAGAGAAGGGAGTGGGCACATTGCACCTGAAACCCACGGCCAATCAGAAGACCCAGCTGCTGGTTCGAGCTGACACCAATTTAGGTGAGTAGGCTGAGGGGCTGAGCATCTTGAAGAAGGGGGACGATGACTTGGGGGCCTGCCCTGCAGGCTTTCAAAGCCATCCGGGATCCTTAGGGGTCTAGTGGGTTCTGACTTTTGCCCTCAAAAGCTGGCCACTGGTCCCGGTCCTGAAAACTGCTAACCAAGACCCCAGCCCTCTTCCTTGCCTGTCACCTGCAGGGGGGACAAAGGGTGGTCAGTGAGCTCATTTTCCTCCCAGTTGTCCTGTATGAGCTAACCACACTTGGTGGATAGTCTGGGGCAGGGGGCATGGGCTCACATCTCACTGGCTGAATTAGTGCCTGATACTGCTAAGGAACAGATTGAGTTTCCAAAGTTTTCAGTCAGAACTAGAATTGGCCCCCAAGTTAGTTTGTGTTTGCTTGGGTCTCTAGGGCAGGACTTGGTCCAGAGAGTTATCTTTTCTCTTGGGTTGCCAGGCACTTTGGACTGACCACTGTGTATAAAGACTGGCTCAGGGAGAGGCGGGGTCCCAATGCCACCAACCCCAGAGAGACGCCCTTCCCCTGGGAGGGTGAGGGGTGCCCAGCTAAAGCCATGGGTCCTTTTATGCGTCTCATCCATTCATGCACAGGTAACATCCTCCTGAACGTCCTGGTTCCACCCAACATGCCCTGCTCCCGAACTGGCAAGAACAACGTCCTCATTGTCTGTGTCCCAAACCCACCGGTCTGCGAGAAGAATGCCTCCATCCCTGTGACGATGCTCATCCGGGTCAAGACCACCGAGGATGCTGATGAGCTGCACAAAATCCTACTGGAGAAAAAAGAGGCATGAAGCTGGGCGGAGGGTTCAAAGACTTGTTTGCCAAGTTGCTGCTTTTTTCCCTGAAACTGAATCCTTTTATTCTAAACTTTCTACTTTGACATTCTAAGAAGGTACAGGTATTCTGGAAGGTTTTGTGGGGGGAAAATTACTATGGCCAATAAAAAGCTTTAACTGAATGCAGGACAGCTTCAGGAGTGTGTTGCCTTCCTTTCCTGGAAGAGCTGCCTGCACATGGCCCTGAGGGACCCCGGGATAGGGCAGAGGATGAGGTGACTCTCCTTTGGACCCTGATGGCCACTGATGGGGCACCCCCTGTGTGGCCACAGCCAAAGACCCAGGAATGGCCTTTTAATGGGAAGGGGGAGTGGGAGTTGAGGGGCTGAGCCCCTTGCAGCCCTGGGCTCTCTTGAGAGTGGGGGCTCTTCTAGTGGAACTCCCCTTAGGTGGGGATCCTGTTCTATGGTCCTTTGTGAATGAGGTGGAGAGGAAGAAGTGGTGGATCCTAGGAAGCCTCGCTGCCCTTCTGAAAGGGGAGAGGGGCCCTGGTGACCCTCCCACTAAATCCCCTACACTCTTGTGTAACCCTGGGAACCTGGGGTAGGTTTTCCAAAGGAAGACTATGAGTGCCCAGGGACTCAGGGTCTATGCCTCCCTCCTGAGACCAGACCCTCTCTCCACCCTGGGTATGGTGGAGAGCCTTCTGGGGTCTCCTCCAAGTATCCCATTTCCTTCCCTGATGTCAGGGATGGATGATAGTGGCATGCTGTGTTCTCCTGAGGGATGATACCTCACTCCCCAGTATCAGTGCCAGGAAAGTGCCCTGAGGGTGGGCATGGTTCTGCCCAGATTCTCAGGCAGTGGGCCTGGTGAGAACCCACTTTGCTGGTGGTTAGCCATTTTTCACTACTTGTGAGAGGTGACAATAGGGAACAAGGCGGGCACCTTACTCCTGCGGGGCATTGACCACAGCTATGTCTAGCCACGGAGCTAGATTCGTAAACTAAAAGAAATTAGAAACCACTTGGAAAGCGAGGAATTGTGTAGGTTTTGAGTGAGCATCTGATGGGCAGCGGCGCTGAGCCATTGTCTACCACTGGTCTTTGGGGGCCCTTGGGGGTCTTGGCTTTTGTCAGCAGTGCTGGGGGCAAGCAAGAAAGAGATTTTTCATGAAGCTCTGCCTGGGATCCTGCCCCAGGAGGTGACGGGGGCGCTGCTCTTAGGAGAGGGGAACAGTGGTTGAGCCACCTGGGGTGGACTCACCCCAACAGCTGCCGAAGCATCAGGGGCCCTGAGGCCACCCAAGGGGCTGGCAATGCCCTTTGTCCTGCTGTGCCAGCCCTTGAGGCTCACAGTACACTGGCATTTGGGGTTTGTATTGCTTTGAATGGTCCCACTGAGGACATGTAACAAATCCACAGAATGTGAATAAACAGCAAGTGAACAAAATGCAGCCATTGGGCGTCTTTATTGCAGCTTGCTGCGCCACTGCCAAGCCAGGGAACCAGGCAGATGCCTTAGTTTTTGTCCATCCCTGGGCTCAGACCCGCCTCCTAATCTCAAAGCACCCCCTTTCTTCTTAGCTCTAATCTGGGGGGGTTGGTATGGAAGCAGAAATGCCCTTGGACTATAATTGTTCAAAAGAGGGGTTAGAAAAGGGTATCCGAGAAGGTAAGGTGCTCTTACCACACCCTACCTCACCCCCCCCCCCCCGGGCACAGTCAGGCCAGCCCTTTGCCTCAGGTCTGGGGGCCTGCCTTGGCTGGCACATGCTGCCAGCTGTCATTCCCAACTGCTTGGGGGCCCATCAGAGCAGCTAGATGGCACAGTGGTCTGGCCACTGGACCAGGAGGCTGGGGTCTCCACCCAGCCCTGCCTCACTCAAGGCCAATCTGCTCATCCCAGGCCACTTCCCTGTGACCTTTGGTGGTCTTGAGGCTGGCCTTCCTCAAGGTCAAGCCCATGACTGGCCCCCGGCCCCTGCACTGCCCTGCTTCAAACTCTGGCTCCCAGTGACTGCAAAGCTGTGGGAGCGGCTCTCACCTGGTGAGCCCGGGGCCCTTTACCCACGACTGGGAGCTGGCCCGGCCTGGCTTCCTCCAGAAGCATCTCCAGACCCAGGAGTAGGTGCCCCCCATCTGTCCCTGGTGACCTCTGCTGCACCAAATGGCCCTCCCTACTTCTACCCATTACGCTGCTGCGGGCAGCGACCCCCAGGAGGCCGGGTCAGATTCCTTTCAGACTCCCCTTACTGAGTCTGGCTCCCCACTCTGACCCTCCTGACTCCAGAACTCCCAGACTTGCAGCCATCCTCGGGAATAGGAATCCTAGGCATCTACCTCCCCGTCCTTAAGGCAGGACTGGGAGCCAGACTGGGCGTCCTCTGGGATGCCTGGCACTTCAGAGATGGTGCAAAGCCCCAGCTGACCCCCGACTTGGGCCTCACCCCACTGGGCGACGAATAATTGAGACATTTAACGGCAAAACAAAGACGGGCAAGTGTTTAATTTGAAAACCACACCAAGAGTCAGCGGCCGGCCACGAAGATGTCGAGGGCCGGCGAGCCCAGGCAGGCCTGGGAGCTTTGGGCTGGTCCCGGAGGGGGGAGTGGGGTGGGCCGGAGGGTAAAAGGCCCGGCAGACAGGCTCAGCAGCAGCAGCCCGGGCCACCTCCAGGGAGTCCAGACGGCGGGGAAGCCTCAGACCGGGGCGGGGGACCTGTGGACAGCTGGGGCTGCTTGTCCACAATCGGGAAGTTCGCAGGGGCTATTTACACCTCACCCTGGCCCACCCCACCATTTGGGAGCCTGGTGGGAATGGGGGGGCTGGGGGTTGTTAACAAAGACACAAATCCCACTGTGCCTCAGGGTGTGTAGAAAACTGTAAACACAGACTCTGGGGCAAGCTTCAGCCGGGGGCCTGGACCTGCCCCCTCCTAGCCTGCAGCCCCCCTTTTGGGGGGCCCTGGGGAGTCCCACTGTCCTGCCCACAGTCCTAGGGCTCACTACTCTCTCATCTGGGACAGGCCATAGAAAGGGTTGGGTCTGTGGGGGTTGAAGGCAAAGCCAGGAGGGCAACCCTCCCTGGGGAGAGGAGGGGGATGTGTGAAAGGAGACGAGTCGGGACCTCCCTTCTGAAGCTGGTGCCATGGTAAGCGCTTAGTAAGTGGTGGTCGTCTAAAAAATGGGGCTCCCCGCACACCCCCTTCTCCCAGCCCAGGACTGCTTGCTCCCCAGCAGGGGTCCACCCCATGGTCTTCCTATTTTCACCAAGGAGGTGGATGATGGTGGCGGGGTGGGGGGGTCTCCAGCATCTGCCAGGATCCCAGTGGCAGGCGTCGCTCTTTGGGGGTGCTGGCTGCAGAACTCAAGACCCTCCTTCATCTGTCCTCGAGGCCAGGAAAGCCCAGCCTTAGGCTTGGGGAAAGGACCTGCTTAGACCCGGGGAGAGGAAAGACGGCGGGGGTCCTGAGGCAGACCCCAGCTGCTCGGGGCCTCAGTTTCCTCAACTGTAAAATGATCTTGAGGGTTCCTTCCATTCTGAACTTGGCAGGAACCCCACACACATACCAACAAGCACACACGTACCCCCCCAAAACCCACGCCAACACACAAGCACACACATCCCCCCTACACGGGACCCACACCCAGCTCGAGACAGCCCCTTGGTGGGTCAGTCTGAAGCCTGTGGCCAGGCTTCTCAGGACCTTACTGGTTACTGTTGCATTTTTCCCATCTAAATTCACAGGCTTCCCCCTCCCCAAAACAAGGGGTCCGTGGGCCCCAAGCTAGGAACTCAATCTAAAGGGAAAACTGAGCAGGGCCCCCAGGCCCAGCTTTTGCATCAGGTTCCAGCCTGTGTCGGGAAGTCTGTGGGCCAGGGCCCGAGGGTCCGGGAGGACCCCCAGGCACATGCCCCGTCTTGCTCCACTGACCGAGAGGCCTGAGGTGCTTGCTGCTGACCCCCACCAGCCTCAAGAGCATTTTAGATGAGGAAACTGAGGCCTGGGAGTGGCGGAGCTGGGATTCAAACCCAGGTCCCATCCCATTTTCTTCCTACCCATGTGAGCGCTGCTCTAAGATGCTGGTGAGTGGGGGGGGGGGGCATTGGGCAGGTGTGAGTCCTGGATGGATGGTCTGCGGCCTCTGCAGGGCCCCAAGCCCTTCCTTCCCCACCTCAGGAGATGAGCCCCCCACGACAGCCCCAGTCCGTGAAGGAGGGGCCTTCTTTCTGTGGCGCTCCCCTCAGAGATTCCTAGGACCCGGGAAGCCCCCCAAGGGAAGAGACTAACTTTTGGCACTTGGCTTAAGATGGTGGGGAGACATCAGGCTTCCCATGATGGGCTGGGGAGGCGACCTCGCCGCGCTAGTGACCCCCCCCAACCTGCATGTGACGCTACCCCTGGAACGGCCCATTTCTCATCCCTTTCGCTCTCCTGACACCCGGTGAGGTAGGTGATTAGCCCCATTTTACAGATGGGTAAACTGAGGCACCAAGAAATGCAATCACTTGCCTGTGGTGGTCCCACCCCTGCACAAAGGTCAAGCTGGGGAAACATCTCCTTCTAGAACCACCGACCATAGGTCACCAAGAGCCTTCCCTGGCCCCCCAGGCTGGCCCCCAAACCGGCTCCCGGAGCCGCCGCAGCAGAAGCAGATCCAAAGCCGGAGACCCCCGACAGGCCCCCGGGTTAATGGAAGATGGGACCCTGGGTCCTAGGGACACTCAAGCCCAGCCCCGTGGAGCCACTCACCCGCCAAAGGGGGGGGGGGGGGAACTAGAAATAAAAATCCACACTTCCGTTCAAAGTTCCTTCCTCCATTGACCCGTGTGCATGCCCTCCCCCCACCCCCACCGCCTTCACCAGCTCCCGCTAGGCCCCAGCCTGAAAAGTGGGACCGACGCACAGTCAGGAAAGACAGGGCACCCCCCCAGCCCCCAAGATCACGGGCCCCAGGCCAGCTCTCGGGGCTCCCGTTCGGGTGGGCCGGGGAGGCCCGCCGGGTGTCCAGCCTCACGGTCCACCTCTGAGCCCTCCAGCAGCCTTTGCCTGGAGTGGACATTCTCCAAATGGGTGGTGGGTATTCTTTGGCTGGAAGCGGGAGGGGGCCGGCTATCCGAGGAACCCCCTTCCCACAGAGCACTTGAAGGCCTCCGCCTGGCCAGACCCCAGGGGCACCGTTCCTCCCTGGGCCCAGACCCTGCCCACCGCAAGAGGGGCCCCCCCTCCGGGCTTCAGGGAGTCCTCCTCGTGGGTCGAAAGGCTGGCTCTGGAACCAACGGTCTGAAGGCATGAGGATGGCGCCGCTCGGATCGCTCTCCAGGCCTCTTCGGGACCCACCGGTGGCACACGGACGTGGGCACCGGGTGCATGGGAGGAGAGAGAGGCACTTCAGTTGGGGCGGCTGGTGTTCTCGGGCGGCTTCCCAGGGGCCAGCCTGGCCAGACGGGGGCAGGCGCTGGACGCTGCACTCCGGGCGCTAGTGGGGCGGCGGCGGGCATCGGAGGACCACGGCAGACAGGCACTTGCACTTGGCAGCAGAACCCAGGACAGTGCCGCTCTGCGGGGCTCGCCGCTACGTCATCAGGATGGGCTTCTGCCGAACTTCCAGGATGTCTGTGGCCGCAGGGAGGGGAAGGGAGGCAAGGAGAGGAGGAAGTGGAGGAGGAAGGAGAGAGAACCCAAACGGGAACAGTTATTAGGAGAGAAAGGGAAGAAAGATGGGGGGGAGAAGGGGAGAAACAATGAACAGGATGGCCCCCATAAACTCATCTTCTCTCTCACCCCAAGGCCACGCCAGCCCTCCTGAGGCTGCCCCCAAAAAGACCAACCATCCTTCAGGAACTGACCCACTCTGCTCTACTGGGCAGGAGCTTCTCGCCCTGGGAGCCTTGGGTCCACCCGTGTCCTTGGCCAGGTGTGACCACCGTGCCCCACCCCCGCCTCAGGTCTCCCCTCTCCGATCCCACCTCCAAAGGCTTGGGGGAACAGGAGAAGACTCGAGGTGGGTGCAGCCAGTCCTGGGTCCTGTCTCCCCAAAACCCAAGGTCCTTCGGAGGCCCCTGCCCGCCCGCTGGGCCCATGTCCCAGGAGAAGGTGAATTTCACGAAGACCAGTCCCCTCGCGGCCCAGCGCCAGCGCACAGCAAGGGACTAATAAATGCTCCTCATTTCCTGCACTCTCCGCCGGCCTCCTCGGGTGGGAATCAAGTCCGTGGAGACAGATTTTGTCCTGATTCCAATGGGTGGCAAAAGCAGCTGAGCCCCGGTCCTTCCCGGGGTCCAAGAGAGGCAGGGGCCAGGAGCCAGGGACCTAGGCGGCCCTGGAAGTCTAGAACCTTCCCTCCACTCACTCTCAGTCAATGTGGTTCAAAGAGAATTTCTAAGTAGTGACATGTACAGATGCCGGGGAGGGAGGTCAGTAAGGATGGGGGCCTGGCCCACCCCTCCAGCTCACGGCCCCCCAAGTTGGGCGACGGTTCCCTTCTCAGGGGCTGCTGCGGAGCCCCAAAAGCCTCCTGACTCCCCCAAGAGAAACCAGCCAGAGGGAGGGAAGGGGGCCAGGCCGGGGGGCAGAGGGGGGCCACCAGGGGCCTACCTGTTAAGATCCGAGGCAGGGGCAAGGTGACGTAGGTCAGGTGTGCATAGAGCAGGAAGTTTCCATCGGCCCGGTTTAGTTTGAGCCAGGACCCGACAAGCGAGCGCCCGGTCCCTGACAGCGACCTGGACCGTAAGTTGGTGGTGTTGTGGAGGTCCGCTACGGGAAGAGAGAACGTGGGCGGTCAGGGCCCCTCGTGGGCTCTCAGACCATGAGGCCGGGGAGGCCCCGCCGGGGGGCCCGGAAACCCACCCCACTGCTGTCCACATCCGCTGGGGTCCCTAGAAGGGTCAGGGCTCCAGCCGGCCCCCCAGCCTCACCCTCACTGTCGTCGTCCCGGAAGAACTCCTCGCTGTCGTTGGCCGAATGGGACTTCTTCATCTCCGTGATCCGATTTCGGGGCACTTTCCGCTTGAGGGACGGGGAGAAGAAGGACGGCCGGTTGTTGCGCTCTGGGGTCGGAGGTGTGCTGAAGGAGGTCATCTGAGGACACAGGAGGGAGCATCAGCCCCTGTCCTCAGGCGCCTGAGCTCCCCCGGCCTCGGCTCTCATCCGTGAAATGGACCGACCCTCCAAAAGGCCTTTGGATACTGTTGGCCAAAGGTCGGGTGGCCCCGGTGGCACAGCTCTGCTCCGCACAGGGGCACGCCACGCACCCCGGCATGCCGGCCCACATGCACTCCCCGGGAGGCAGTGAAGTGCGATGGCCGGAGCCTGGGCCTTGGAGTCGTGTGACCTTGGACAAGTCCCCAAGCCCAGGCCCAGGCCTGAAGGAAGGGACTTTTCTCATCAGGGCTTCCCTGGACTAAGGACACCACAGAAGGGGCCAGAAGAAAACCCCTCCCCTCATTGCTGTCCCTCTGGCCATACAGGTCCCAGGAGCTTGACTGGGGATGGACCCACGCTGCCCCCTCTGGTGCCTGTGCCCAGCCGGACCCAGGGTCTGGAAGGGGCCCAGCCCTCTTACTCTCTCGTGCATGGGTGAGGCAGGGCTGGAGTCTTCCTCGGTCCCATATGGGGACGTGTCGCCGGTGGAAACCCGGCTCACCGCCATCTCGGCATGGCCCTTCCCCTGCGGCCCCTTCATCCGCACAAACTCCATGTTGTTGTACTTGTAGAAACCGAAAGACATCCGCTGGGCCATCTTAGCCGCCACGCTCACCTGCCAGGGCAGGAGGGCAGCCGTCAGCCGGATGCCCCGGCCCGGCCCCGGGCCCCACCACCCTGGGAGGGGAGACGTCCGAAGGCCCCAAAACGATCTTGCTAGAAGTCATAACCCTCTGCCAGGGGCCGTCCGCCAGGGGCCCCACTGCCAGGGTTCTCTCAGGCTCCAAGGTCTCACCCGGTTGTCATAGACTTTCTTGAGGGCCTCGTAGCGGATGGAGCCTTGAAAGATGACACCCTGAAAGGTGTTGGCCTTATCGCTGGCCACCAACTCCACGCAGACCATCTCGCCTTCCCCCACGGCCATGTCACAGAAGACCTGGGGGGCAGCAGGGCAGTAAGCAGCTGGACCCGGCCCCCCCCCCAGGCTCTCCCCCAACCCTGGCTGACCCTGGGGAAGGGGCTCTCAGGGTTTGGGTGCTTGGGCAACAGAAAGGCCTGGGAGCCTGATGCCCCCGGGCAGGGCCATGGAGACCCAAAGCGACACCCCCCCGGGGGGGCTCACAGCGCTGCGGCAAAGGAATCAGTAACTCTAGGGATGCCCTCCTCCCACAGAGGAGGAAACAGGCCCCCGGAGGGAGCCAAGACCAGCTCTGTGGCTCATTGATCCTAGCCCATGCATTTATTGAGCACTGGCTGTGTGCGGAGCACCAGAGGATCACCGGGTTCCTGCTGGAGCTCCCACTCACCTTCCCGGGCTGGACCGAGGAGCCCTGCCACAATCTCCCCCCTCCAAGTCGCTCACCTCCTCAAAGTTGTCAATCATGAAGAAGATGTTGGGGTAGCTGATCTTGGACTCCTCCCCCTTGCTGTCCATCGGATGCTTGCTGGGAGAGGCAAACACTTGCTGGAAGAGATTTTCCACAGGTGAGTGAAGGAGGCCACCCCGGAGCCCACCCCCCCAAAGCCCAGGGCCCCAGAGCCTGCCATATCCAGGCCCACCAGGGTCAGGGAAGCCAGAGGCTACCCAAGCAAACCTGGGAAGACTGCGTATTTGCGAGGGGGACGGAAGAAGAGGAAGGGGGCAGGGGCGGACTCCCAGAGAGGAAGCGAGGCCCAGGTCATGTCCTTTGCTCCGACTTCCCAGAGAGGGGAGAAATCCATCAAGAGCCAAAGCCGACAGGTTTGGAGCAGTCCCGGAGACCAAGGGGCCGACTCGGTCCGGCCCACGGCCCGGGGCCAATACCCAGCTGCCCCAGACCCCTCGTTCCCCAGCTGGGGGGGGTGATCTCACCTGGGACTTCTTCCTGTGGATATGAATATCACCTCCGTCCGAACGCGTGCAGACAGCACAGGTCACCAGGTAATCGAGCTACGAGAGGCCAGGTGAGCAGGCAGAGAGTTAGGGGGGCCAGCGCCCCCAGAGCTCGCACCCTTCTGGCAGCCCCAGGCCCCTCAGACGATACGCACACGCTCACACATCATTCACACTCCCACAAGCCACACACGTCACTCATACTCTCGAACCTTCTGGAGGATGAGGTTCAGGCAGACGCTCTCCTCCCAGTCAATATCGGGGTCCCCGAGGCCAGGCAGCTTCTTGGAGTCACGCCGGTAAACTTCCACATCTACCTGCTGGGAGGAGCCGGGGGTCCGGTGAGCCCTCCAGTCCCTCCTCACTACGGAGGCCCCCATCTTCACCTCTCTCCCTGTGCCCAGGCAGACCTTGGCACTGGGTCTTAACTCACAAGCCCTTCAGGGACCCCTGGTCTGAGTTGGGCCCCAATACCACAGAGGGGCCAAAGTCTAGGTGGGGGGGCAAAGAAACGACAGCAGGGGATTGTGGCTTGGAAGATGCCCCAACAGCCCATAAAACTGAGGGGGCCTCTGGCCCCTCTGAAGGGCTGAGCCTGGGCCACCCGGCCCTTCCCCATAACTCCAGCACCCGACCGGTCGGGCAAAGGGACAGCTTGACCCCAGAAGAGAGGCAACTCTCCTCCCTCCTTGGCAGGGTGAGGGGCTATGGGGGAGAGACACTACATACAGTGGCTGATGGGGCAGTTTTCTGAACTGTTCTTTGCCCTCCCTTTTATTTTTTATTCTTTCTTATAGGGAAGGGGTGGCTGGGAAGGGGGAAGAAAGAATTCTAAATGAAGGCAATGTTTCAAACAAAACTTTCAGTACGATTTCTTAAAAAGAGAATTTAAATCCAGTCTTGTCCTCAGTCTCCCTCTGCGGCGCCAGCCCCTCACTTTTGTGGTGTAATTCCACTATCTCTTCTGGTCATCAGAGCCTGGCTGCCAGCAGAAGTCAACCCCGTCCACCTCAGCCCTCACCCACGTCCCTTCCACTCCCTCCCCATCCACAGAACCTGAACAGGAAAGACAACAAGTGGACAACGGGCCCTGGGGGTGACCCCAGGAGAAGCTCCAGCGGGGTAAAACCTCCAGATGAGGGGCCTGGAGCTTACCCTGACTGAGCCCAAGGCCTGGCCCAGAGCAGGAGTTAATAAGTGGCTCTCATAGTTTAAGGACGGGAGCCAGAAAGAACCTCACAGGGTGGTCTCTTTTTCAGAAGGGAAACTGAGGCCTGGAGAGGAGCATGACCCCAGTCAGGGTCCCCCAGGTCAGATGAGGCAGAGTTAAAGGGCTCATTAAAGGGCTCATGTAAGGTGCCCCCCTTCTCTGGGCCTTGGCTTTTCTCAGCTCTCAGATCGGGTGGTCTCTAATCTTCCATGATTCCCATGTTACAGAAGAGGAAACTGAGGATCAGAGTAGCCACAAGCAGACCCCAGGAAAAGTGCTGCCCTGCACCAGGATTTTGTTTCTGTTTCAGAGACCCAGCATTTACTTGGGGGACAAGAAGTCTTGGGTTCAACTCCCCAAGTTTCCATCAAGAGGATGCCGTGTGTCAGAGGCCAGTCCCTGCTCTCGGAGCTTCCTTGGACTCAGCCCAAGGCAGCCACGGCACCTGAGGAAGTCATGAAGGAGGAGGCAGCCCGAGCAGGTCAGAACTCTGAGGGGCGTCACTAGACAGAGACCAGATTCAGGACAGCCCTGGCAGCTGCTGCGGAGGCGCTGAGGCAAGGAGACCCCTCAGAAGGCTCCACAAGCAGAGAGAGGACCAGTGAGACCTGGCAACTGGCAGGGTCTGGGGGCTCTGAAGGGAAAGTGGACGAGCCCAAGCAGGGGGTCCAGAGAGAGGCCACATGCCATTTCAGATGCAGGGTGAAGGCCTTGATGGGTGAAGCGGCGCCAGAGGTGGGCAAAGAGACGAGACCTCCCTCAACGGCCATCTGGAAGCACCTGAGTTGGTGGAGTGACTTTGGCCGAGAACCTTTCCGAGGCTCAGTTTCCCCCTCTGTAAAATGGGGAAGTCCCACTGCCCAAGGTCCCTGCCAGCTCTCCCACACAGTGGGGCCTGGATGCCACAATGGTGGGAAGCAGCCCTGGCCCCCGGGGAGGAGCCCGGCAGCAGCCACTCACCTTCTTCCCATCATCACTGGGGCTGTCGCCACTCTCCACAAAAGGGAGCTTCCTCCTCACATAGAACAGCATGTCATCCTGCCTTGGGGCCCACTTCTCCATGAAATAGGTGGAGAACATCCAGGTCCAAAAGACGATGCGGTCATCCTTGAAGCAGCCTGGAGAGGAAGCCAGAGAGGCCGGTGAGGAGGAGACTGGAAAGAGGAGGCCGGTGGCACAGCCCATGTGGACTGTCCAAGGAGCCCCAGTGAGACTCCAGAGAGGAGAGTCTAGGGGAGAACCTGGCAGAGCAACACATTCTGGGGGACCTGGGGTCTCCATCTCTGGGGACAAGGCCTCATGTAGGAGGCTCTCACAGACACAGGGGCTTGGGGTCAGGAAGGCCTGGGCTCCAGGCCTAAAGGCTACAGGCCACAGGTTGTCTGTACCTGGAGCAAATTTCCACTCTGGGAGTTTTTTGAGGGGAACATGGTATGGGGGGGTGCAGAGAAAGGCAAGAGAATTGGGGCAGGTCGGTATTATGGATGAATGGAGACCAGAACAGGGCTCAGGGAAATAAAAGGAAGACGGGGAGGATAGACCTTTCCACAAAAGTCCACCAGCATTATTTCTGAGAGGCAGGGTTAGGCTGGCAAGGCCCAGTCTGAACCAGGGTCTCAACCCCTTCCCCCAGCAAGTGGGCCAGGTGAAGAGGAAACACTGAGGTGTGAGCAACAGCTAGGAAAATGGGGGGGGAGGCAAAGCTGAACCCACCCCTCCTTCAGCCACAGCTGTTAGGGTTTCCTTAAGCGACACACAGCCCAAGGACCAAGAAAACCCTAGTGAGTTCTGTCTGCTTCACCATTTGGCAATAACCACTAACCCCAGTCGGGACCGAAAATGATCCTCCCATTCTAATCTCCTGACTGCCATACATGTGACCCCTCTATAGGCCCACAAACACTCTTTCAAGGAAGGAACATGTTACAGATGAGGAAACTGAGGTGCAGAGGGGATTGTGAATAGATTGGCCTCATCCCTAGTGAGCATGCATAGACAACAGTTCGTGTGAAAAAAGATCCGAGGTACCACCTCACACCTCTCAGTCTGGCCAATATGACCAGACAGGACAATGATCAATGTTGGAAGGGATGTGGGAAATCTGGGACACTAATACATTGTTGGTCGAGCTGTGAATTCATCCCACCTTTCTGGAAAGCAATTTGGAACTATGCCCAAAGGACAACAAAAATGTGCATCCCCTTTGACCCAGCAATACCACTACTGGGTCTATAACCTGAAGAGATGATGAAAAGGGGTAAAACATCACTTGTACAAAAATATTCATAGCAGCCCTGTTTGTGGTGGCAAAGAATTGGAAATCAAGTAAATGTCCTTCAACTGGGGAATGGCTCAGCAAACTGTGGTATAGGTATGTGATGGAACACTGTTGTTCTATTAGAAACCAGGAGGGATGGGAATTCAGGGAAGCCTGGAGGGATTGGCATGAATCGATGATGAGTGAGATGAGCAGAACCAGAAGAACACTGTCCACCCTAAACAGCAACATGGGGGCGATGATCACCCTTGATGGACTCACTCATTCCATCAGTGCAACACTCAGGGACAATTTGGGGCTGTCTGCAATGGAGAATACCATCTGTATCCAAAGAAAAAACTGGGGAGTTTATTACCTTCAAATTAGGGGAAAAAATATCTTATTATGTAATTTTGCTATCTCTTATACTTTTCATCATATTCAACTGAGATCAATGTATACCATGGAAACAATGTAAAGACTAACAGACTGCTTTCTGTGGAGGTGGGAGGAGGGAAGCAAGAATGGGGGAAAAATTGTAAAATTCAAAATAAAATCTTTCAAAAAAACTAAAAGAAAGATCTGAGGGTCTCAGTGGACTACAAGTTCAGTGACTCAGCATACCTCAATATGAAAGCCAACAAAAGCAAACAAGATCTCAGGCTAATTAAAGGGGTGTCATTTAAGGATCTGCAGCTGTTGAGCCTAGAAAAGACTGTTGGGATGTAGAGAGGAGGCTGGACAGCTATCTACACCTAACATGAAGGACTGTCCCTTGGAGGAAAGGTCAGAGATTAGGACTTGGACTGAGAGGTGGAGGGACAGAAGTTGCAGAGGCCAAGTGAGGGCAGAAAACCTTCCTGGACAGAAACTCTTCCCAGCACAGGGGGAGGTGAGGAGACTCCAGGCCTCTCTCTGCTTCCTTGGCCACAGAGCATCCAAAAAGAACTTCCTTATTCTAAGCCCCCTCCCAGCTCTGACATCCCCTGTTCTCAGGCCCCTTCCAGCCCTAACATCCTCTGATTTCTCCTCAAGCATCCGGGCCTCCCTTAATTCTCTCCTCTCTTCAGCAACTTCCTGTCTGTTCCTCAGGGTTCCTCATGAGCCAAAGCGCTCATTGACTGATGGCTTTTCCCCATCTTTCTTCCCTCGTCTCTGATGCTCTGTGTCACTTTGCTGAAGAAGAGTCTGGGTCATAGAGCGAGGCTTCAAAGGGAGTCCAGGGGTTGCCCCGTCCACCTCCTACCACATGGAGGAGACAATGGAGGCTCTGGGTCGAAGGGTCCTGGAAGTTGGTCTTCATGTCAAGGTTTGAACCTTTTAGAGGCGTTGCTACTTCTGTATTTTTTGTGACTCCACAGAACCCTGAGTTCATTCTTGAGTGGGTCAGAGACCTCGTGGTCCTGTGGTTAGCCACCATGCAGACACAACAAGCATCAGTTCTCTGCCAGAAACTGCCCGGCACCTGGCCACATAGGCTATGCTGCTCCCAGCTCACCCTTCTTTTCTGGTCTGTGTGCCTATGGCTCTGACGGCAAATACATTCAGCAGCTCTCTTCTCCGTGAACCCTTCGGTTGTGGTGTCCCCAGACCCCCACACACACAGCAGATTTCCATTTCTATCTCCTGGTCCTCTGTGATGGTGCCAGCCATGTTATTACCAGGAGGCAACAGCAGTGAACTCCTGAAATACCAGCTCCCTTTCCCAGTGCCATCCAGACTCTTTCCTGCCTCCTCCCAGAGCTGGTGCAGGCTGGGCCATCCACCAAAAGTGGTCACCTGAGGGGTGACCACGACATTCTTCTGGATCCTGGTTTTTCCTGGCATGGAGTCTCCTGGTGCCCCTTCTGTTGATGGACTTCTCTCCATGCCTTCCAATAGAAGAAAAGCTCTGAATGCTCAGGACTGGTCCCATGCTTAACAATGTCCAGCACATTGTGGACTACCTCTGCCCTGAGGATGATCTCTGTTGAGAAGCTCCCAATCACTCTGGCCATCCCTAAGAAGACCCTTCCCATGGCAGGTGACCCTGGCATCTTCAGAGGGATGACAGACGTCTCTGACAAGCAGCACCGGGCCTGGGGATGACTTTGTCCTCCAGGAATCTTGCCTACTGGACCCACTTCCTAGAAAAAGCTTGGCTGAAATTGGAAGGCTTTGAGAACTCCAATTCACCTGTTCAGCTACTTACAGGGACAAGTGAGGCAACCTGGGTTCTCTTTCTTTCCTGGCACAAGTCAGAACAGGGCTGAGTAGCCCAGGCTCCTGCACAGAATCATGGAAACTACCCTTGGAGGGCTCTCGTGCTCAAGCGCCTTCTACCACTGGAAGCTTACAAATGATACCAATAAAGACCCCGATTAAATCACCACAGGAGAAGGTGTCACCATCCACCTAGGAGCAATCAGTAATCTTGGGGAAGCCTTCCTGACATCCCCTCACACTCATTACTCTCCTCCAGCCTCTGGCCAAGGCTACAGCTAAGCACACACCCCTGGTCCTCCACCTCTTCTCAGCATCTTCATTGAACATCAACCATCCCCTTCAAACATCCCTGGATAAAAACCTCCACTAGACCTGGCCACTGCACTTCCTCTCCCCTACCTTTCTCAGCCCAGTGAATGTCTCCAACTGGGCCACCAAGGGGAAACCAGGTCACTCCATGGTTCCAGAATCAAATGCAACTCCTCAATTGAGCTTTAGAAGCTGCCTCCACCTGGACCCCACCAGTGGTATTACCCCATTCCACAGGCATCTTCACCCATGCCCCCGCTTTGCCCCTGCCACAGAGGTCCTCAATAATCTCAATACAGCCCAACAACCCTTCTCCATGAAGTCACTGCCACTGCCAGTGTCCCTCACGCCACAATCTCCAGCCATTCCCTAGGTCCAGAGGTGCCTCTTCCCCAGGGTCTGAAATCCGGCCCTTCCTCTAGGGCTGAGCCTGGGCATCCTTCCCTACTCCAATATTGGCTCTCTTTTCACCTCACATGCTCCTGTCCTCCCCAGCCCCCTCCCCCAATGCTGGAAACAAAAAGGAGAGCCGTGAGGACCTCTTAGCAGGGGTTCAGAGGGTCCTACAACCTCCGCCCCACTCCCTTCTGGGCTCTGGCTCTCTGCTTATATGGGGGAGGAAGCCTGGTACCCCAGAGCCCCACCCTGATGCCTGAGGATAGAGCTAACATCTCATGTCTAGGAGTATCTGGGCTCTGGCTGGGGGCAGTTGCCCCCATGCTTGGCCACTGAGAGCCTAGAGCTCAATGGTCCTCTGTCTTCCCTGAATGGTGCCTTTGATCCACAGCCAGCCCTGGAGAACAGAGGCCCTCTCCCAGGATATGGGTACACTCTAACTGCACCAGCCCAACCAGGGCCTCATGTAACCCTCAATCAAGGGGAGGCAGAGGGGGGCCCAGTTTGAGGTCCCTTCTAGGTCAGGCATCATCTTCCTAAAGGTCACTCTTGTAAAGGCTGGAAGGAAGGAAGCAGAGAGCTCCATGGAAAGCGTCCTGACTCCAAATTTGATCATTATCATGATTGTTATGGTCTTGGGCCCCAGGGGAGGACTCTCCCCCCTCTGGGCAGTGAATCATCACCTCAGAGCTGCTTACCTGGGCAGCTTTTCCGCCTCCCAAACCACCACACAAGGACCTTCGACACTCGGGGAGCTTCCAGCCAGGCAGCCCCCAGCAGGTCTCCCCAACTAAGCATTCCCCAGAGCTGAGATCGGGGAATGCAGTGAGAACATTATTTGGGGGAAGGAGGACCCTAGGTAAAGGGCTTTCCATTTCTGGGCCTCTGTAAAATGAAGGGGGCTGAGCAGGAGTTTCTGAGATCCCTGCCAGCTCTGGGAATCTGTGGAAGCTGAGGTACTGGCATGCCAGGGACACCCCAGAGAAACTTCTCAAACCCCCAGTCTTTCAGTCCAAGCCCAAACCCCTTCTCTAGGAAGCAAGCTGGGACTGATCTGGCGGGCAGGAGAGGGGGACATAATGAAAGAGCCTTGGGTTTCAGAGTCTCTGGCCTGGGGTTGGACAAACTCCTCCTGTCTCTGACTACAAAATGAACCGTTGAACCGGACAGCCACCAGTCTTCGCATGAGAGGCTGGAGGGGCCTTAGGTAGCAAGCCTCTCATTCTCCAGACAGTGAAACGGCATCTCAAGGGTTAAACTACCATGGGCTGCCTAAAGAGTGTGGCTGTCTCGGCCTCTACCCCCCAGGATTCCCCCAGCCAAGGCCAGGAAGCAGACAGGGAGGTAGGGAGGACCAGCTTCTGCCCCATTCTTTATGCTTCGCTCTATCACTCCTCATTGGGTGAACACCCACATACCCGTGCCTGATCTTGAGGCAGGATCCCTCCCAAAGGAGAGAGACAGACAGCAGAGACGGAGAGGGAGAGGAGGGACAAGGGGCGACCAGTCCTGGAGCAGTCAGAACACCCACACTTAACAATGACATTCACCATCTTCTATGGGCAGGGTTTGGGTCACCCCAAAGCAATCACAGTAAGCTTGCTCCACCAAAGGGATTCCAGATGGCCACAACACATGCAATAACAGGCAGAGACATGCGTCCCAGACTCGCTGGCCACAGCATCTCTGAGGCTCAATAAAGTGAGGTCTGGTGACAGCAGAAAGCCCATCTGGAAAAGCGGGTTCCAGCCTCCTGAGGCCCTTGAATCACAGGGTCAGGAGTTTAAACTTGACCCTGGAGATGACGGGGGAGGGATGGAGGGCCTCCAAGGGATTGACCTGGGAGGGCAGCCAGGAAGACGGTGACTTGGGAGATGACTCATGATCTTAGGTCTGTCCTCAGGCCTGAGGCTGGGGCTGGTGGCTAGGCTCAGGTCCTGGGGCCTCATGTCAGGAGGGATGCAGCTGGTCTGCCCAGCACACTGCCAGGACAGGGAGGCACACTTCAAATACCTGCAGGATGGTCCTGGAGCAGAGCCAGAACAGAGTAAAAGCTGATCCCTCTGTACATTCTCTCTCTCTCTCTCTCTCTCTCTCTCTCTCTCTCTCTCTCTCTGACTAATCAGACCCAGCTATGCCCTTCTGCAACCCCAGTGTTGTGAGCTGCTCCCTCGGGGGTCATAGCACCTGCCCCAAGAACCAGCAAGTCTCAGGGCCTGGGCAGCCAGTGGGGCTCTGAGCCAGAACCTGCCCTTCATTTGAATAGTCTTGAATTTATAATGGACAGGACAAAAGCAGGCAGTAGGAGGTAGAGGGTGACTCAGACAAGGGCCTCATTTCCAGAGGGATGAGGGGGAGCAGGCCTGCTCACATTGGGGGCACTAGAGCATCTCTGAGCACCTACAGTGATGGTCAACAGCCAGACAGCTTTCACAGGAGGTGAGGGAACTCCCCATCCTCAAGGTCTCTAAGCCAAGACTCAAGGGCCATCTCTCTGGGTATGTTGTAAGACCAAAGGCCTGTTTCAGGGCAAAGTTGTCCATGGTTGAAAACTGAGGCCCAGAGGGAAGGGACCTAAAGTCACCAAGAGACAGGGTTCAAGCCTATTCCCCAAAGTGGTCCAATCTCCTCCCCACTACACCTCCCAGGACATCAGTATTTCTGGTCACCAGAGGTAGGAAGTGCTCCAGGAAGGTTGAGCCTGGGGCAGGCCCACAGGAATCTACACAATGAGACTCTGGGGCCTGGAAGGGCCCTTGGATATCACTGTACTTGATACAGTCAGAGGGAAAATGAGAGAATAGCTTTTCTAAGATTATCCAAGTCAATAAGGAACAAAGCTGGACCTCAAAGTTCAATCTCCAGACTTCCAGTCAAAAGTCTTCCTACTTTTCTTCTGAAAGCAGAAGCTGGAGCCAGGGTGGTCCTTCCCAGAACCAACCTCCCCCCTTCCCCTGGGTCCAGGGTGGTCCTCCCCAGTACCATGTACCCCCATTCCCTACTCTGGGGCTCTGAGACAAAGGTCGTGGTGCTTTCACACCCTAGGGTCGTGGAATAATGACCAGAACATCCCAGCCCCAGTCCATGGGGATCCTCCCACCAGCATCGCTGAATCAAACTGACCCTAACCAAAGAACCAGAGTCAGGAGACTTGAATTCCTACATGACCTGGGATGATCGTCTTCCCTCGGCTTTCAAACTCAGAAAAATGGGGACATTCCTGTTGTTTCTCCCCACCTCACTGGACTGCTTTAAATAGTCATTCTGATTTCAAGGTACAGATGAAGGGGTGGGCAGAGGGAGGCTAGATAGACCTTGTACCAAAGATGGACTCCTGTCTTCTCTGGATAGATTAGAGAGGACCCTCAGAAGCCTTCTAAGCCAATCCCTTCAATATACAGAGATAGAGGAAATAGATGAGACCCTAGATTCCCAGGACCATTAGCAATGGTGCCAGGATCCAAACTAAAAGCTTATCCATCCCAATCCAGTTCAGTCACCCCTAGAACGGGACCCCTAAGGGTCTCCACAGCTCCCAGTACTTTCTTTTCCCCAACAGCCCATGATGCAGGTCAGGCAAAGCTGAGCAGCTTCTTTCCCAAAGGAGAAACCTGACTAAGTCAGACTGTGAGGCAATGGCAAGGCTGGAGATTAGCACTCAGGCATTCTCTGTTCTAGTTCCACAGCTTTTAGTCTGACTGGAGAGGTGAGATGCCTGGAAGCAAGAACCGGTATCACTGCTACAAGGGATGGGAGCAGGACCAGGTGGCAAGAGCATTCCAAGAGTAAAGGAGGAAAGCCTAGAACTGTCCCTCAAAGGGTGGGCAGAATTTGGATTAGTAGAAAGAACAGGGTAACCCTGCCTTACTCTTCCGAGGCCTGCTCTGGCACTCATGTGACTGGGAAGATCCTCCTGAAAGCAATAATAGTCAGAGAAGAGAGAAACAGGAGGAACTGAGGCAGGACACCAGCAGGCCCAAAGCAAAGGGAACTGGCATTCTGCAGAGGCCAGTGCTGTCCTGCCAAAAATCATTTAGGACAGAGATCACAGCTGGTGAAATATGAATCCTTCAGAGTGGGAGGAAGTCAAGTAATCTTCAAGGCCCAGCCCTTGAGAAAACCACTCTCAAAGGGGAAAGAGTCAGAAAGTGAGTGATAGGGGAAGAGGAGGAGAAAAGACTGCAGTAATTGAAGATCTCAGGAAGAAAAGGATTCCTTCACACAAGGGGTGGCTGGGTGGCATAGTGCATAGAGCACTGGCCCTGGAGCCAGGAGGACCTGAGTTCAAATTCAGCCTGACACTTAATAATAATTACCTAGCTGTGTGGCCTTGGGCAAGTCACTTAACCCCATTGTCTTACAAAAAAAAACCCAAGACCTTCAACACAAACAGATAAAAGTATCAAGGAAGATATTAGTAAGAGAAAGGACCATGGCCTCCAGGGTACCCAAGTGAACCCAAACATCTCCAAATAATTACTATAAGACAAAGCAAAAGGAATCAACATTTGATGAATCAGATTCTCAAGGGATCATGGAACCCCAGAAGCATGTGCCATCCTGGTTAAAGAAAGAAACAGGAATTTATAACCTGGATAGCAGAAACGGTAGAACAGAAAAACTTGAATCCTGATCAAGAAACAAGAGAAAACAACCAATTGAAAATACAGAAGTAAAGAACAATCTGGAAGAAGAGAAGAAAACACAATAACGTTAAAAGAAAACATGATCTCCACAAGTAAAACATGTTTTTCATAGCCATAGCTCCCAGAACTTCTAACCACAGAAAACAAAGTACTGGTCTAAAGATTCATAGATGGGCCTCAGACAAATCCACAGAATGAGGTGTGATTACACAATGCCTACAATAATATAAATAAAAACAGTTATGAAAGACTTCAGAACTCTGGTTAAAGCTAGTAGAGTGGGGGCGACTAGGTGGCACAGTGGATAAAGCACTGGCCCTGGAGTCAGGGGTACCTGGGTTCAAATCTGACCTCAGATATTTAATAATGACCTAGCTGTGTGGCCTTGGGCAAGCCACTTAACCCCATTTGCCTTGCAAAAACCTAAAAAAAAAAAAAAAAAAAAAAAAAAAGCTAGTAGGGCTTTAGAACTGATGGTCTGCTTCTTCTCAAAGAGATGATGGAATCATCAGAGACAGACATGGGTTGTCATACAAAATATGGATTTCCTCTCTTTGACTGTTTCCTTACCCCAAGGAAGGGGAAGAAGAACTGTTAGCAAGATGAAGCTTCCAAAATAGAGAAAGGACAGTCAAAGAGAGTTCAGAAAGGGACACAGAGAGGCAGGGCAATTTTGTTACTACTACCAGGCTAAATTTAATATACACTGACAAAAAAGCCAACTGTTCCAAACATAAGTTCACAGCTCCATTTACAATGTTCTGTTTTCTTTTTTGTTTTGGTTATAATTTTATAAGGTCATTTTTCCAAGTTGGGTAGAAATCTGCTTTTCTGTTCCAGTCACCTGATATGCCGACTCTGTTCTGAGTGCCCCCATCAACCCCAGACTAGCCCTGTGAATGTGATACAAGTCCGGGTACAACTGTCTGCTCAGAGACTAGGCCTATAGTTAAGGGTTCTCAGCAGAGGCCAACCTCCCTATCCCCACTCCCACCCCCTAAGAAAAGTCCAGCAGAGAAAGCTGCTTCCAGAGAACTGGTTTTGTACTTTGGCCCCTCTGCTCTGGACTACCTTCTCCTCAGCTGTGAAGCCTTAACGTGCCAGAGCCTGAAATGACTCAGGCTTGTGGGAAGCTCCCTCCAGGTAGGGTATCCCGGGTACCTCTGTCACCTCCCTCAAGGGAGACCATCTGCTCCTCTGCAACTTGGGATACCTCCTGAGCGGCTGAGCCCAGGGGCCTGCAGTCCCGTCAGGGGCAGGGCCTCAACTCAGGGTTTCCTAACCCCACAGTCCATTCACAGCCTTCAGGCAACACTGGCTCTCACAGAATCATCCATTTATAAGGCACTACCCTTGGCCATTTAGCAAATCCAATCCCCTCTTTTTACAGAAAAAGAAACTGAGGCAAAGTCACTTGTCCAAGTGAGGAAGCAGGGGAGGCAGGATTCAAACGCAGCAGGTCCCCCACTTGCCAAATCGGAGCTTTCTAGTGTCCTGTGATAACTCCCTGTTGGTGGATTTCAGGAAGGACAAGGACAAGCCCTGGCATGGCGGAAGGGGCACCAACTCTAGCTACAAGACCTAGGTTCGGATCCCACTTTTTTTGACATTGGAGTGACCTCCTCAGGCAAGTCCTTTCCCTCCCTGATTCTTCCTTAATGAAATGAGAGGAACCCCATGAATCATACAGGCTGAGAAGGTGTGAAGACAATTCAAGGAAGCTGCTTCCAAGAGAGGCAGCAGCTGAAAGAGCTGAGTTCAAATCCTGTTTCTGCTGTTCACTGGTTACATGACCCTAGGTAAGTCATTCCCTTTGTCTGAGACTCAGTTTCCTCATCTATAAAATAAACAGAACCTGTAGGATGTGCCTCCCAGTGTAGTCTGAGGCTCCAGTACAGTCCCATGTGGCTCAATGAGCAGGAAAGGGGCCAAGTAGCACAGATCTAACTATCTGACTGAGTCATGATCATCAAAGCACCTTGGTCCTGGGGAAAAAACTGATGGGTAGAACCGATTCAGGACACAACAAACAGGGGTAAATAAGCACAGCAACTGAGGGTTGGATCAACTCAAGAGACTTTGGACACTTTGGTTGACAAAAACTACCAGGAAATGGAATCTCAGTCTGATCAAAACTAGGCTCCCAGTGGGTGGGTACCAAGAGAAAGCTATCATAGACAAAATCACGGACTGAGGAAAGAAATTACTATCTGATTCACAAATGAAGGAGGAGAGAAGAAACAAAAGAGAAGAAATTCACAGGAGGGAAAATAAATCATTCTGATTATATAAAATTAAAACGTTTTTGCATAAGCAAAACCAATATGGCTAAAATTAGAAGAAAAATAGGAAACAGGGAAGAAAAACAATCTTTACAGTAAGTTTCTCCAATAAAGGTACTGGTACCTCTGAAATACAAAAGTGACTGACTCAAACTTAGAAGAAATAAAAGCCATTCTCATAATTAATGAGTGATCAAAAGATATAAATAGGCACATTTTAAAGGAATAAATCCAAGTTATCAATACCCATATAAAAAAGATGCTCTAAAATCATTCACAAATTAGAAAAATTCAAATTAAACCAATTCTGAAGTCCTACCTCAAACCCATCTGATTGGCTAAGTTGACAAAAATAGCCTGTGGAAAAACAGGTACTTTACCAAGACTCTTGGTAGATCTGCGAACTGGAGCAGCCACTCTGGAAAGAGGTTTGGAACTGTGCCCCAAAAGCCATAAACTCTGCATATCCATTGGCCCAACAACAACGCTACCTGTCTATATCTCTAAAGAGATCACAGAAAGGGGAAAGGGTCCACATCTGCAATTCATTTTGTGGTAACAAAGAACTGAAAACAAGGTATGATGAATGAAGGGGGGTGGAATACTATGGAGCTATAAGAAATGTTGCAGAGAATCCTGAGAAGGCTTAGAAGAATTGATACAGAGTGAGCACAACCAGGGGAAGGAATTAGACAACAACATTAACAGAAACATGTAGGAATTCTGATCAACAGAAAAACCAGCTACAATTCTAGAGGACTCTGGATGAAACTTGCTGCCCGCAGTGGGAAGTCAAGGTCTCAGAGGGTAGATCCCTTTAGATATGGTCATGAGGGGAACCATATGCATTTGTACCCGAGGCTCTGTTTTTCTTGCTTTCTCCATGGCTGGGGAGGGGAGCAGAGGGGAAGAGATCTCAAAATATAATTTTTGAAAAACCCTCTAAAGCAAGGATTACAGAAATATCAACTGTCATGAAGGAGGAAATCATGGAAGTAGGGGAAGATAAACTCAGGCTACAGCCAGCTAGGCCTTCCCCAGTCAGAAATCTCCTTCAGGCTTGGGGCGGGGGGGCAGGATGGGGAACAAACAGCCAAGGAACTGAAAATTCTGTGGCGTGCCTACTCATCCCACTTCCTGCAACCTCAGCAAGCGTAAGGCTTCCCATGCTTGAAAAATGAGATGAGGTCCCCCTGAAGGAGGGTTCACCCACAGGAAGATCACACCCATACGGCTCCTGGCTGGGTCCTCTTCCATTAGAACAGGAATGGGAAGGACTCTCGGGACACATCCCTGGCCAACTGAGAACAGGTGAAATTACTTCCCAAGGTCACCAGCCAGCAGATAACGGAAGAGGGATTTGAAGCCAGACAAGACTAAACATTCAGGGTTCTTGTAGCTGAAAAATTCATCCCTGGGAGCCACATCTGGGGTATAGAGTCCCCTCCTTCCCACCCCCACCTGGACCATCCCGTTCCCAAAAGTCATTGGAGCCTTCGAGCTTGGGTCCCACTAGCAGAGGCTTCTAGAGACAATGTCTCTGTCCTCTCCTCCAGGAAGGAGAAGATGGAAGTGAAAGAACAGTCACCTCTTTATTATTTTAACCATTTAGGGAACTTCTACAGAGAGGAAGCTATGTTAGATGCTGCAATTCAAGCAGTAAAACAATTCCCTAGGCTCAGCTTGATCCTGATGCAAATTTAAGAAAGAGGTGACAAGGCCCTTCTTCCCTCTTCAGATAGAACCACAGAGGCCCAGACAAATGAAGCAACTTCACCCAGGTCAACTCTGGGGAGAGGGAGGAAGGGAACAGGAGGGGCCTGGCTTCCAAGGAAAAAAGTAAAGAGATGAGGTTCCCTGTCTCCCCATCCTCTGAGCTGAGCCTCTGAGAAAGGGGCTACCTGGAGGACACCTGGCTACAGGAAACAGACTAGACCAAGGCTCCCAATTGGGACTTGGCAAACGATGATTATTATTCTTTTTAATATTCTATAATTCAAGAGAATTGGTTTCCTGTGTCATTTTAAGTATGTAAAAAGAAGATTAAGGGTCCCAAGTACCCCAGGGGCTGGCCCATGCCAGTTAGAGCCAAATTGTCTCTAAGGCTACCCCTTCCAGCCCTTCAGCTGCCCCAGAGTCCAGGGCCCTCTGCACTCTGCACCAGAAGGAGCTTGTTCATTAGACACGAGACTTATTAAGGGCTACTGTGGAGGGGCAGGAATGGGGGTAGGGGGAGCGGAGAGGGGTGTCTATGGGGGAGAGAAGGACATAGTCAGGCCTGGGAGGGCCTTCAGGAGACTTCTATTTACAGAGAATACTGGGTTCAGGAGAAATGACCTATCTAGAGTCACAAAGAAAGTTAATATTCAAACCAAGACTTGAAAACTCAGGTCTTCAGTCTGTCTACCTGGAGTTACCAGGGAGGCTCCTGTACACAGAGCCAGGACCATGGGCCCCCACACCCCCTCTTCTGAGATTACAGGCCTGCTCCCAGCCCTTCTGCAGAGAAGGTGCCATTGTCCTGATCCCAGCCTCAACACCGCCACCATCGCTTACTACTGACCGACTTCCTGTGCAGGTGGCAAGGCCCGACCCCGATCTCCTGAGCTGCCACAGCCACTAGAAGCCCAGCAGAGGAAGTGCTGGGGCCATGGGATCACTGGGTGAGGCAACTGCAGCAGGGTGCCCTGAGACCCTCCCGGGGCAGCAGCCTCCCCATCAGAATGGCAGCCCCTGGCCCATCTGCCCTCACTGTCTCTGGCCCCAGCTTAGCACATCTTAGGCTCCTACTACCTTCTGACTCCATCAGCCCCTTTAGGGAAAGCAGGACCAAGGAAATAGGGAAGTGGGGGAAGGGGGTGAGGGGATGCGAGAAGAGGGGGTGGGGGAGGACTAAGGAAGGTCCCGAAGGTCCAGGCTGGGGAAGACAGGGACCAAGCTCCTGCTCAGGACAGTTCCAGAGCCATCATACTCCCTGAAGGGAGGGAGGGAGAGGAAGTGACCCTAGGGGAGAATCCTAAGAACTGGGTTCCAGTCCCAGCTCAGACTGGGACCAGAGGGGAACTCCAGGAGGTTTGGTAGGTTGAGGGACAAGCCCAGTTGTAGGTGACTCTCAGCATGAGCCCAGGCAAGTTAACTGTTTATTCATCTGCCTAAAATGGATCATTGCCACCCCTGCTGAACCATCAGCTTAGACAACAGAAACTAATGGGAAACCATTTGGGAAGCTTCTGGTTTGGTGCAGGCCTGGGATTTCATACCTGGCCAGAAGCTCCACTGAGGAAGAGCTCTAGGCTGCTAAGTTGCCTTCTGGCCTGCCTCTGCCCAATGATGCCCCCATGGGAAAGTCACCCCTTCCCTTGACGGCACATGACCAAGGCTTTTGCTAGCTACCATCTCTCACAGGGGTAGGCAACTTGGTATGTCAGACTTCTCCCATGCCAACAGACTGGCAACTCCCTGCAGCACAACAGTTTAAGGGCCTTCCTTGTCTGGGGTCCCACGGCCAGCAAACACCAAGGTAGAGAGGCACAGGGTTGATTGTTCCAAGGCAGATCCCCCTACACCACTGCCCTCCCTTAGTCCCAAGCAGGGACTCTTCTCTGAGGACCAGGACAACTCAAGGGAGCTTCTGGGAAGGTTCCCCTCTCAGCCTTCTGAAAGGTCCCACTGATAGCCCACCTCTCCTCTCTTATCAGTCTTCCCAAACTGCTCTGACACCACCATTCCACCCAAACTGCCCTCTCCCAAGTCCCCAACCAGCTCTTTTAAATCCTCATTCTCTAGGACTTCTCTAGGACACAATCATTTCCTTCTCATTGTGGTTGTGCTCAGCTCCTCTGATTCTTCTCTCTCTGACAGTTCCTTCTCTGACTTCTTGGCTGGCACCTCCACATCATGCCCTCTAACCTGAACTATTTGTCAAGGGACAGCTTGGACCCTCTGCTCCTCTCCCTTCCCTTGCTGATCTCAGTAGCTCCCAACAGCCATTCTCAATGATACCTGGCCTACCCCCAGACTCTGCTGACCTCTGGAAGGTCTCTCATGGTCAACAGCCTCTAAGACATCTCTAACTGGGCGTCCAGTAGGCATCTGAAACTCACCAGGTCCAAAGAGAGCTCATGCTCTTTGCCCCAAACCTGCCTCCTTCCTACCCTCCCAACCCCAGTCCTCTAGGTTTCCACCCTAGGAATCATTCTGGACTCTGCACTCCCTTCTCCTTCACCCTCCCAGATTTGACCTTTATGAATATGCCCCTTTGTCTCCTGTGACCCTGCCCCCTCCTTCCTAGACCCAAAGGCTGCTGGAGGGTCTGCCTGCCTCAGTGTCTCCTCATTATAAATGTTCCTCTATTCAGCTGTGACCTCCTAAAGCCCAGGTTGGCCATATTGTGTCCTCCCACCCCGCAACCAATGACCAGGAGCTCCTTCTACAACCTTCTGTTTGGTGTTCACAGTCCTCCATAACCTGCTCCCTTCTACCTCACCAGTCTTCTTATACCTGCCCCTTCCCACATTCCCTTGGGTACAGCCCCCCCCCAACACACCCAATGGCCTGGTTGTTTCATCTCTGGCTATTTCCCCAAGTCTGGAATGCCATTTTCCTCATCTCAGCCTCCTACTTTGTCTGGTTTCTTTAATCCCATTGACATCCTCCACCCCCACCCCCACCCTCTTCATTTGAGTCCAAAGCCTGGTCTTTCCTATTTCGAGTTTGCCCTGGAAGGCAGGGACTGTCTCTGGCCTTCCTTTGCAAGCCCAGCACCTGGCAAACGTAGGCACCTAATAAATGTCTGACTGGCTGAGTGAGAAAAGAAAAAGATGGTCACACCAGGAGACATTACTTGGTGGGGAAGTGAGGCTCTGACTCCAAGTTCAGGGTAATCTCCAGACATGGGGGAGTTAAACAGAGGAAAGCGTGCAAGAGTTAGAGTTCTGTTTTAGTGGCGTGGCATTTGGAATGCTTACAGGCCTGAAGGTCAAGAGTCCAAAGGGCGGTTGGGCCTTTGGGAGCAGAGCCCTAGCGGTAGACAACAGCCAGGCCAACGGAGCATGGCACCGTTTATGTGTGCCAGCCCCTCAGCTGCTCAACGCCCCTCACTGGCTCACTATTGCCTTTCCTGACTGAGGCTGGCAATCCTGGGTCGACTCCAGCCTAACTCTGAAGCCTCATTTCACAGTTCAACATCCCCTACTGCCTCACCTTTGTCCACCACATCCCAAGCCTCCATCTGCCCGAATCCTGCATGGGTCTAGATCCAATCCCCATCCTCCCTCCTGCCTTTTGGCCACTGGAGACCCGGAGGCCCCAGCACCTAGGACAGATCCTCGGCAGCAGGGGCTGGCCCAGATCTCTGCTCAGCAATGGGGCTTCCCCCCAATAATCCTAGGCACTCCCATTGCTGTCACTCACTTTAAGGCCCCGGGAAGGTCTCCTGCCACCCACTCTACTTAGCGGGGTTACTGCCATTAAGAAAAATGGACATTTACCCGAAAAACTGAGGTCCTGAGAAGGATTCCCCAGAGATGCCAGCTAAGAGGGATGGGCAAACCAGGGGCAAATGGCTGTCCCTTGGGGCAGGGGATTGCTCTCAGAGACAAAGGGAACTGCCCCACCCCCACCCCAGGCTGCCTTACAGGCCAAGGGAGAATTCTTCAAGAACAACCCAAAGCATGGGCCTGGGGGGTGGGGTAGAAGTGGGGATGGGGGGGGGGGGGGGAGGAGAGGATCTAAGGGATTTCCTGAGGGCAGGTAGGGCTCCTGGCTGGGTCTCCCTTTTGACAACTCCACCCTAAAGGCAACGGTGGTGGTTCCCAGTAGGAACTTCCATTTCCTTCCAAGAGCCTCTGCCCCCCCCCAACCCTTCCCGGGGTTCAACAGTAGAAGCCCCAGGATCTCCTGCTGGAAAGGGCTCCCACCTCTAGGACTCCAACAAGAACTTCATTTTTCAATCCTAGGAAAAGACCAGCTAGTTTGGGGGCCTTCCTTTTACAGAGGAGGAAACTGAGGGCCAGAGGGGTCCTGAGATCACCCAAGCTGGCAGGGAAGGCCTAGGACTCCCAGCTCCCTTCCACTGCAGCAGAGTTGCAGCTGAGATGTCAGCCTGTGTCTGCCCAAACCCCTTTCCACTTCCCCTTACCAAAGGCCAACTGGGGGGCATAGAGGGAAGGAGCCCTTTCAAGAAGGACCCCCCCACCCCCAATGAAACAGTCTAAACCTGAGAAAGAAGCTAAGCCTCCTCCTCCTCCTGCCTGGGAATAAGATGAAGTCATTCACCTGGGTGGGAGGGGCGTCTGACTCACCAAGTGTCTGAGGAGGTGAGAGGCCAGGCTGGGGATGGGGCGGGTGCCCTCTTCTGCCCTCTCCCCCCCCACCTTTCATCCCAAGGGCACCCGGAACAAAGGGTCCCACGTGAACCACCCCTGCCCACCTGCTTCCTCGGATCTCCCAGGCAGCCCACAGAGGGTGTCCCCCGAACTCCGGGAACCCCGAAAGGGCAGCGTCCCGCCGGGGAGCAGCCCATCCGCCCCAGCGACCCAGCCTGAGAGACAAAGGCAGCGGGCGCTCAGGGAGCCCCGGGGGTTACCCGTCATCTCCAAGCACCCGGCCCCGGGGCGCTGTCCTTGCAGCCCCCTCCCACCCCTCCCCATCCTCCCCCGCACACCCAGCACCCCAACAGCGCGCCCCCGGGGGGTCGCTCTCCGGGACAGGCGCAGAGACCAGGGGGCGCCGGCCTCTCGCACCTGCCGGCTGGCCCCGCCCGCGCCCCCCGTGCCCGGCCCTCACCGAGCCCGCTGATCTCCTGGCGGAGGCCGAGACGCCTGCGCTCCTCCGCGATGGCCTGGAGCATGTGCTGCAGGGAGTGGTCTCCGGCCCCGGGCCCCCCGGGCGCCCCGGGGCCCCCCAGGCTGTCAGCCAGCCCGCGGCTCTCCGGGCGGGGGCCCAGGCGCCTCCGCTCCTCCGCCACGGCCCGGGGCGTCTGCTGCAGGGAGCGCTCTCCGGCCCCGGGCCCCCCGGGCGCCCCGGGGCCCCCCGGGCCCTCAGCCAGCCCGCGGCTCTCCGGGCGGGGGCCCAGGCGCCTCCGCTCCTCCGCCACGGCCCGGGGCGTCTGCTGCAGGGACTGGTCTCCGGCCCCGGGCCCCCCCGGCCCCCCGGGGGCGCCCCCAGCCGCCGGCCCCCCGTCCTCCTCCTCGTGGCCGGGCTCCGCGGGCCGGGCCGGGCCGGGCGTCCGCGCCGAGGCCATGGGCTCATCGCAGGCTCGGGGGCGCGGGGGCGCGGGCGCGGGGGCCCCCGGGGGGGGCGGGCGCGGCGGAGCTGCCACCTCCGGGCGCTGGGCGGCTCCGCGGCAGAGGCTGGCCTGGCAGCGCCCGACTGGGGGAGGGGCGGGGCGGGGCGGGGCGGGAGCTTCCCCCGCCCCGCCCCGCGCGGCGCCTGCGCCCAGGCCGCCGGCCCCGCCCGGGGCCTCAGTTTCCCCCGGGGCGCCAGGAAGGGCGGAGGCCGGCCTGGAGCCGCGGCTGCTACAATGTGGCGAGCACGAGATACAATGTGGCCTCCCGGGCCCGGGGCCTCCCCGGCCCCTTAGCGCGGCTCCCTGGCCTCTGAGCTCCCTGGCGCTTGTTTGGCCCTTCCGGGGCCTCAGTTTCCTTCTCTGTAAAATGGAGGCCTACCGAGAGGCCGGGGGAACAGCGGAAGAGCCTTAGCAGAAGGGCAAGAAGTGAGGGGAGCCCCCAGGCCCAAAGCTTGCCCCTCCGTCCTTAAACACAGACCCCCCCAAAGCAGCCCCTCTGCACAGGAAGAGCCAGGGCAGGCCCTGGCTGGCTGGGCCCCAGGGCCTCTTGGCTCCCCCTGCCTTCTGCCGTCCTCCCTGAACTCTCCCCAAGCCCTCCCTCACTGGGTGAGCTTCCCCAGTCGTGGGCCCAGCTTGCTCCCCACTTTTTGTAGTCACCCACCAGGGTGGCTAAATGTGACTCTTGCTACCCAGTGGATTTGGAGGTGTCCGGAGTCTTGGGAGGAGATAGTATCTTCTTGCCAAAAACCCTCCTTTTCCCATCATGTTCTCCATGGTCCAAAAGCAGCTTGAGCTGGTGGGGGGGGGGGCAGCTGAGAATCTGGAACTCTGGGAGCCCCAGTGCCAGCCCCCAGTCCTCCTGTCCAGGGACTAGGGCTATCCAGGAGCAGACCCCCCCCTCCCCTGAGGGTGACTGGGCTCATCTGGGAGCCAGCTCACCTTCCCCGAGGCCTAAGGGCAGGCAGGTCTGACCCAAGGATTTCCTCCCCCTCCTACAGTCTTGTTGAACCATAGGTGTTCCCCCTCCCTCACCTCTGCCAGAAAGTCTCTCTTAGTCCCCCACTTGACAGCTCTCTCTCTCCTAGGTAGATGGGTTGGTAGACGAATGGGGGGGGGGGTGTGAAGGGACAAATAGATGGGAGATGGGCGGGTAGCCATTGTCCTTGCTTCTTGAAGAGGGAGATCATCATCAGAAAGATGTCTTGACCCCAAAACGAATTGGATTTAAGTAAGGCAGGGCCGGGCCAAGTCACAGCCTCACACTCTCCTCCAGAGCCATCTGGGTCCAGTGGCAAGACAGAGGTCAGGATGGCATAAAGGATGAGTGGGTAGAGGGATGGAGAAGCAGGTGGAAGAATGGGGGGATGGCTGACTGAGTGAGGGGACAAGGGGTAGGGGATGGATGAACAGATAGGGGGACGGATGGGGGGGCGGCTATGTGACCATTTTTCTCCCATCTGTAGCTACCTTGCTTAGCACAGTACCAAGTCATTCGGAGCATTACAGAATTCCCAGATTGGTCTCTCAGGATTTTCTTCATCAACACAGACTCTGACCTAGGGCAACCTTGATCTTGGGAAAGTCTCCTCAAAGTCTGAGGTGGCCTAAAGAGGGTAGCCAGTAGCAGCACAAATTACACCAGCCAGAAGCCATGAGCTGGGACAAGTGAGTGCCTGTCTGGGCCTCAGTTTATATAGTTCATCTGTCCCTGCTTTCCAGGCCACTTCACCAGAAGAAGGGACAGCGAGGCCCCAGACTTCTACCAGCCACACCTGCTGGGACCAGCCCACCCCCAGCCATTTTCTTTAGGCAGTGAAGGGGCCTCCTGAGCCCCTCCCCCACACACAAACAGGGACTCACTGGAGAGGAGGAGGTACCAGCCTCAGCTCCAGAGGAAGTCCAGCAAGGACTCTCAAAGTACCTCCCCCTCCTCCCTCTCTTCTGGTCTAAGCATTAATTAGCATACCAAAGCTATCCAGGAGACTAGAAAGTTCCTGGCAATCTACTCAGAATCCCAGTGATTTTGAATCATAGGAGGTCTAGCTCAAAGTTCTTTTTCCTGCTCTGGCCTCAGCTTCCCCTTTTGATTAAGGATTGCTAAGAACTTAAACCTGCCCAATAGGGGTATACATCCTGAGGGAGAAAGACCAAAATCACGGAAAGCTGAAGGGAGGAGAGGAGAGGGTTGAGGGCTAGGGGAAGAGTCAGCCCCATCCCTTCTGGGTTCCCCTTTAGCTACACCAGACCCTTTCAGGATCCCCTTGGTTCTGAGCCCTCGGGTCTCTAATTACAAACTGCCCTTCACACCAGACCTGTGCTCTTCTCCCCCAAGGCCCTGAAAATACTTTGAATGCATTTTCTATTGAAATCGTCTTTGAACACATGGTTCCCACTTCCTCAATAAAATGAGCTCCTGGAGGCCAGGGCTTGTTTCATTTTGCCTCAGTATTCCCAGGGTCTGGGAATGTCTTATAGACATTTGATAAATCTTTGTTGAACTGAATTGCAAAATTGTCTGGGAATCATCCTGCCAGAGAGTCCAGAGACTCACCAGTCTGGAAAAATGTTTGGTTGGTTTGTTCTCAGAAAGGATCGAAATACCAACATGATGGTGGGATCAAGGTTCAGTGTGGCAGCTATGGCTGATCAGCCCAATACAAGCTCCAAATTGGAGTGGCCTCTCTAAACTTGCTCATCTCACGTTTGCTTTTGCCTTGCTCATAGAGCACAACACTCTCTCTGCATGCCATGCTGGGGAGTCCTGTGCCAGTTATCTCCCAAATCAATTCCAAAGTTCTTCAGAGAGATCTTGGGAGAGTCTTTTGACCATTTCTGCTGGCCTCCATGGGAGTGCGTGCCTTGTATGAGTTCTCCAGACAATAGCATGTAGGCAAATAAACAGTTGCTGGTCAGACAATGTGACCAGCCCATTGGAGTTGTGCCCTACGCCGTGGTTTGAATGAGTGGCTGTTTAGACCAAGAAAAGACCTCTACGTCTGCGATCCTCTCCTGCCAGGTGATCTTCAGACTCTTCCTAAGATAATGCAAATGGCAGCGAGTCATTGTCCTGGCATGGTGCTGGGAGACTGTTCCGGTTTCACAGGCGCACAGCAGAGAGGTCAGCACAGTGGCTGTCAGTTGAATGCTTCTTTTCTCCCAAACTTTCTTTGGAGCCTCTCAGCACTGGGCTAGCCTGCCCTGTGTCAATCTCACATTCAAAGAGCACCTACCAGGAAAGTATACTGCCGAAGAAAGTGAATTTAGCCACAGTATTCAAAACTTCTCCAGAAGTATGTCCCCGGGGAAGGATCAGCAAATCAGTGCCCTCAGGAACAAAACCAATCCCAGTCAACCACACTGTGAATCCCCACCCAAGTCTGAAAGGATTAAATCTTGGAGCTACCACCCCTTTTCTATTATATCCCCAAAGACCTCAGTTTTGCTCTCTGAGTTATGGCCTAATTACCTATCTCACCTTCCAGCCCCTTCAAAAGCTCACCTTCTAAGAGATTTAATTGCTTGTCTTCTTTTGGGAAGCCAGCCTGCTCTTGGCTAGTGCCATTCCCCAAATAAGCTCCTCTGCCACGATACCCTCCCTACTACTTATTCTAGCTATTGCTGCTGCTGCTGATCTCTTTCCCTTAACTTCTACTAATCACAGCAAAATCTAAATGCATTTTTGTCCCTAAATTCTTCTGGGTCAGAGAGGATCTGTTAAGTGAATTTTTTCACATTTGCTCAACGTTTAGTCAGCCACATAATTTCCAGCAACCCTATAACCAATCCTTCCATATATGGGCTGTGTGGTACTGGCTGGTGGAGCACCTGTGTTTTCTGGGCATTAATTGTCAGACCAAAATGAGCACAAGCAGAAGAGATTCAATCAATACATAGTTGCATCTCAGCCTCAGAAGCTACATTGAGTGCCCAATCACATATGAACAAAAAAATCATTCTCCAACTCTCCTTGCACTTTAGGCTTGGCTTGTAGCCTTTTCAAGTTAAATCATTTAATATCAGAGCAGAAGCTGGTCTTGATGCCTTGTTCACCCGCACAATTACCAAAGGTAAATGAGTCTTGAACTTCTGTTTCTGTTACAAGTGACTGAAAATTCTCCCATTTCCTTTAATTATCTCCTTTTGAACAAATTAGGAAACAAAGGAGTAGTCTAGGTACAAAGAAGATAACAAAACACCTCCTGGTAATTAGACCAATTAACATTGGAAAACAGTGCTTAGAGATGATTCCCTTAATGGGAAACAAAACAACAAGGATCACCTTCTAATCCCATCAGAAACCCCAGTGGGTATTTACTTGCCCTAGGGTCTTCTTAGACTCTCCAGTTGGAAAGGCTCCCAGGTTTCCTTCCCCCACCCCACCCCCACCCCCTTCCGTCTCTTGGCCACCTTATCCCAGCCTCATCCAAAGGAACTAGCTGGAGGGAACAGGATGGGGATACTTAAGAGTAAATGTCCATCCAGCCACCTCATTGCAGGTCTCAGAATGATAAACTATTAATCAATATGTCTTTACTCTAATTCAGTTTTGCTCTTCCTAAATCCAAAGCATTTGTACTTTGGGGAGAGTGAGGAATACGTGGGTGTTTGGATCTCTCTAGAATGTGAAGGGAGGATTTAGTTTACATGACAAAGACCAGGGTCTGCTTCTACTGGTGCCTATGGGCAGGTACTGAGGTAAAGTCAAAAGACAGCCTCCATCTGATCAAAACTGAGATTAGGTGGGTCTTGACCTCCTTTGCTCATGCTCAGGGAGATGTGGCTGTTCTTGCTCTTTAGTATAATGAGCAGGGCAGGGGAAATGTGTGGGGACCAATGGATCCATTAGACTGTGACCCCAAACTATGATTGGCATGAGGGGCAGGAACAAGGCCTTGCAAAGTTCATAAAAGACCTTGCATTCTGGGATTTCCTCACCCCTCTCTCCCACTATGAGAGGTGCACCATTTTGGTAAGATAATAAATAATAATAAAATAATAATAAAAAAATTTAAATCACTCTGGACTAAGTTTTCAGGAACCATCCCAAAGTTTCATCACAACCTTGTTGAAAACATGCTAAAAAGAACAGGAGTGAACAGAGCCCTGCTTCACTCTCTTGGGGACTGGGAAAGCAAGAGCTCACCATCCATTATCCCCAACTCGGGAGAAAATGGGAGAGGGTGGGGAGGCACTCCACCTCTGGCCCCCCACCTGGGGTGGGGACCAGAACTCTCCCATGGGCCCTTCCTGTGGCCAGACTTTCCCTCTGCTGGGTGGTAGGAGACAAGCAGCTGAAAAATACTGCAGCCCCCACCTTCCGAGATCTTCCCTAGGGCTGGATAAGGCTAGGGTCCAATTAGGACCAAGGAGTCATTCTGACCAGGTTCTTTGAGAAATGTGAGGAGGCTGAGAGCACTTTGAAATAGGGGAAAATCAGCGAAGGCTTCCTGAAGGAGATGGCCCCTGAACTGAGGTCTGAAGGGGGCTAAGGAAGGGGCATACCAGGGCTGCATTATTTTTGCAATGCTGAGACTCAAAAGAGGAGAAATTTGGGGGTGAAAGGTTGGAAAAATAGGAGGGGAGTTGTTAAAGAGGATCACGTGTCTATATTTTTTCCTCAAAACAATCAGGAGCCTCTGGAGGTTTTTGTGTAGTGACAAGTGACACCTGGGATTTGAAAGATTCTTTCCACTTTCTCATTGGGCCAAACTGCGTCGCCCTCTCCACCCTGACCCCATTCTTCTTGGCCTGCCTCAGATACTGCCTAACCTTGTGACCTTGGGCAGGTCACTTAACCCTGCTTGCTTCAGTTTCCTCATCTGTCAAAAGAACTGGAGAGGGAAATGGCAAATCACTCCAGGATCTTTGTCAAGAAAACCCCAAATGGGGTCCCAGAGAGTCAGACACAACTGAAAGGCTGAACAACATTCCACACCAAAGAGAAACAAAGAGCAGGTTGCTTGGAGATTTTCTGAAATGCATGTATAAGTCTGTCCTAGTGAACTCCCTAGCAAGGCACCTTTTCAAATGATATGCAAATGGAAGGTCAAAGAGAGGATTCCTCCTGGGGTACAGGGGGAGGACTGCTCGACCCTGAGGGCCCTCCCAGCTTTAAGGCTCAGATTATATCATCTTTCCGGCACCCCTCCCCACCAACCTTCATGGGGGGGAGAGTGGGGAGGAGGGAGGGGGAAGAGGAAGAAGGAAGGCAAAAAAGAGGAGGAGGAAGAGAAAGGAGAGAGGAGAAGGGGGAAGGGGGAAGGGGGACAAAGAGAAGGGAGAAAGGGAGGAAGAGGAAGGAAAGAAGAAGGGCAGGAGGATGTGGGAGAGAAGAGCTGGGAGAAGGAAGATGAAGGAGGAAACTGAGAAGGGGAGAAAGAAAGAAGGGAGAAGAAGAAGGAAGAAGAAAGGGTAGAGAAGGAGATGAAGGAGGGAGGGTGGGAGGAGGTGGGAGAAGATGAAGAGAAATAGGAGGGAGGGAGGAAAGTCATGCAGCCCTGGAGCCAGATGGCACCTGCATTATCCATACCCCACCCATCTCCCCAGCAGGAAAATCCTGTGTCTCCCCTCTACTCCTGGATCCCTTCATCATGGTCCTCACTCCTGCACCTATACCACCCCTGACTCCCTCTATCTGCTCCCCCCCCCCAACCTCAGATGGGCTGGCCCTGGATCCAGCCTCAGGGATGCTACTGCTTCCAATGTGAGTGACTACCTGATGACATCAGCTGTGGGAAGAAGGATGAGCTCATGTTCCCTCTTTAAAGAGATACTACCCTTTTGTTTCCTCTTCTCTGCAGACTTCCTTCAGCACTGTCTTACCTTGACCAAGGGGAAGAACCTCCCCCAAGCTCCCTCTGCCCCCCATCCAGGGGAAAAAGTGGTCATGCCCCAGTCTCACCCACAGGGGCAAGGATTGAGGTAAGATCTCTAATGCCAACTCTGGAAGGGACCTGGATGATCAGGAGTGATCCCCTCCTGGGTCAAAATGAGAGGAGTGAACTCAGTGGTGCCCAAGGGGATTCCAGGACCAGATTCAGAGATGGTCAGAAACAGAGAATGTGAAACTGGAAGGGGCCTTCAAAGTCATCTAGGCTAAGTCCCTATTTGAAGACCCTGAAAAAGGAGGTCACTCACCTGAAGCCTAGGCCCAGCCTTAGTGTAGGGGAACCTTAGTAGACAGCTCCTGGGCTCCAGTTCCAGCTGATTCCTGCCCAACCCATATCACTGAGGCCCTTTTAGCCCATCAAGGCCAATGAGAAAATTTTTGTAAAAAAACTTGGCACAGTGTTTGGTACACAGTTGGGGTTTAATGAATGCTTGTTGCCTTCTCCCCCCACCCCCCATCACCTTCCCACCAACACCCAGGGCTTCATTTCATTTCTAGACTGAGGACCAGTCTCTGAAATGGGCATCCAGTCCTTAGAGATCCTGAAGAGTCAAGGTTTGCTTAAATACTCACCCCTCTAATGGATAACCTGCAAGGAATGCCTTTGATCACTGAAGATGAAAAACATTAAACACATAATAAGCAAATGTAGAGAAACTCAGTGGATGGGGGACAAGGCAGCGTCAAGAGACTGAAGGCAGGTGGAGCCAACGGGAATTCTCAACAACCTCTCCTGGCCCAGTCTAGGCCTCTGAGAGGCTGAGCCAGCCACAGGAGGGTTGAGTGCATGGAGGTTCCTAGCACATGCAGGTACCTCCACACCCTATGCCCACCCCTCCATTTCTCCCACCTCTTTACCCCCAACTCAGGGCAGTCATTCTGAGAAAGGAGATATCCTCCAACCATCCTGCCCCTCATTATGCTGTTTCATTCCCTCCTAATGGAAAGCCAATTTGTAGAACCAGCACAGAGACTCAGAAAAAAGAAGTAAAGGGGGCATCACCTCCACATTTCTCTGAAGAGAAGGAACAAGGGGGGTAGGAAGGGGATGCTGATCCTCCAGAGATACTTCCCATGCCAAGGGGGTAGTTGATGGGAGTTCTGATCCACCAAGATCACTCCTCCAGATGATGGTTGTAGGATAGACCTGGTCCTGGCTCTGGAGGGGCAGTGCTGTTCTTGGGGCTCTTAGTTGCTGGACTGTGTCCCTCAGGATCCAAAGGGAGATGGTGGTTTGGGGGGGTGGCACATGCTGCTTCCAGTCTTTCCCAAAGCAGGACTTGCTGTTTGGGCAAAGACTCCAGACTCCTTCCTTCTACTCCCTCTTTTCCCCCTACTGGACTTGTGGCTGTCTGGAGAGGGTTCTCCCCCATTCTCCACCAGAGGGCATCCCAGTTCCCACCCTGAGTTATTATAGAGCACCCAGCCCTTTCCATCCTAAAGGAGGATCTGGTCCCATCCCTTCACTGTACAAAGGAGTAAACGGAGGCTTATAGAGGGGAAGGGTCTAGGTTGTGGCTATCCTGGACTGAGCCAAGATTTGAATTCAGATGGATCCAGGACAATAAGAGCATCCTTAAAGGAAGGGGAGGGGCGGTTGGAGGGAGGAAGGGAAAGTCTAGAAGGAATCTAGGAGGGAGAAAAAAAGTCTTGGCTACTCAGACCAAAAGCCCAACAGTTCAACAACAGCCAACCAGCCTCTGCTGGGGACAGGGAGCTCACCACCTCCAAAGGTAGTCCATTCTATTTTTGGATAGGTTGAAATGTGAGCGACTCATCAATCACCAAGAAATTATTACATACCTAGGAAATTTCTCCTTAAATCAAAGTGAAATCTGTCTCCTTGTAACTTCCCACTGCTCTGAGCTCTCTCCTCTGGAGCCAAGCAAAAAAAAAAAAAAAAAAAAAAAAAAAGAAGTGAATCCTTTAAGGCACAGGATCATAGAACCCGAGGACTGGAAAGACCTTAGAACAAAGCTAGTCTGGTGTCCCAGAGAAGCTGGACTACCTTCCACAGTACATTGCCTGGTATAAGGATCTTCCTCTGTCTGGTCTGTGCTGGGATACCTCTAATGATGAGAAGCTCAGTAACTCCCAAGGCTGATGAGGGGCAGTGTCCAGCAGAAATCACTGCAGCAACTCTCCGAACTGGTCTCCTTACCCCAAATCTCACCCCATTTCAAGCCCTGCTTTCATATTTCTGGCAAAGTGACTTTCTTTAGGTACAGGTCTGAACAGGTCACTCGCTGCTCAATAAATTGCAATGGCTCCCTATTGTTTCTGTTGTTGTTCCGCCACTATCACCCCTGGGGTAGAGGGGGGGAAGAGAAGAGAGGACTTGGTAAATATACTTGACTATTTGACATCATCTGGATGAAGGTCTAGCAACGGGGAATGAGACAGAAGTCAGAAAGAAGAGAAAGGAGAGAGCAGAGCCATGAACACACAGGGAAAGACAGAGGGGAAGAGATAGAGTCAGGGTTCAGACCTAATGATGTAGATTTACCTGAAAGCCACAAACCAGAAGAGAACTCCTTTTCCAGGGGCCTGTGTCTTGGGGTTCCAGATTCCCCAAACCATAGATCAAGTCCAGAGTACTCAAGCTAATCTGACCATAGAAAACTTTAGGGGTTCAGATGTATTGTTATAAGCCAGAAATGTTGACTCAGGGAGTCTAAGGGATGAATACTGCCCAGAGAAGGGGGGGAGGTGGAGAATACCTTGGAGCTAAGGAGAAGCATTTCCCAAGCCTCCATTCAGTTTAGTGACCTAGCCCTCACACCCCACCTCCACCTTCCACCCCCTGCCCCCAGGCCTGGGTGCTGACCTTGCAACTCCTTTCATCCAGGAAGAGGGTTTCTGAGACAGCTCTCCCCTTCCTCCCTCCCCCCAAGTTTTCTCAGGTCTTGGCCCCTTCCCACTGGAGTTCCCCGTCTTGTGCTTGTACCAACCTCTTCCCTACCCCCATCCCCCAGCTCAGTCATAGCACTTTAGGCATACTTTTCCCCTCCCTTATTCATAAGGATATGACTCCTTCATCCATAAGGTGGATGGGACAGGGCAGGACTCCCTGCTTGCCTCAGTTTCTTTCCCCTCTAGTCCATCCTCCAATCAGTCACCCAAGGCAGTTTCCTAAAGTGCAGATGACTATGTCACCCCTTACTCTATAAACTATAGTGGCTCCCTATCATCTCCAGAATGAGGTGCTTTGTTTGGCCTTCAACACCCTTTAAAATGAAACTCTCTGTCCACTCACACACTTAGGGATTGGGTTCCTGCTCTGGGTTCTCAAGTCTCCAGCACCCTCCTGCTTTTTGCCTTTCCTGAGCCCCCCAGCAAAGCCCTAGCTTTCCCTCTGATAGTTCCCCCCATCCGTATCTGGTCTGTTCAGAGGCCTCCCTCATCAGGCTATGAGCCTCCTGAGCATCTTACTCTGTATCCCCAGCTCTCAGCACAGTGCTCAGCATCATAGATCCTTGATGAATGTCTGTTCACTTAGAATGTGGGTGTATGTGAGATGCACTAGGAAAGGGGAGGAAGAGACCAGCTCTAGCTGTGGGCAGCCTGAAAGTCTTCAGAGCTGGGCCTGAAGTGATAAAGTATCTTGACTAGGACATGACCGGAGAGAAGCTGCCCCTCCAACCAGCCTCCTCGTGTTACAGACCAGAAAGCTCACTGAGCAGGGCTTGGGCAGGGGATAGACAGAGGACAGGACAGGGCAGCTGCAGCTTCTGATGACCCCCTAAAGGAATGACTGTAATCATGAAGTCCTGGGTATCCCAAAGGCTTGGTGCTTTCTTTCCTTTTCTATGGATATGACTGTCTCCTCATCCAACCCAGGCCAGAGGCTCCCAGGGCTGTTTAAAAAATAACCCAGAAACATTCCTGGCATGTGAGACCAAGGGAGTGGAGGAAGGGAAAGGTGAGGGTGCTGAAGGGCAGAACATGCAGGGGGAGGTGGAATGGGGGACCTAGAATCTTCTACTTGACTTGGGGAGCAGGGAGGGCCCTCCAAGGCATCCTGTCTAACCTGTCTCAGCCTTCCTGGACACGAAACACCACCCCACCCCCTACAAAGCACCCTGATTGAATATGGAGGATAGATATCAGCAAGTGATTCTTTGCTAGCAGAAGCCTTTTGGTTGGTTGATTGGTTTCTGCGGCATTTGCTCTCATGGGAGTGGATCTGGGTCTGCTGGTGGAGTGCAAGGTTTGATTTCCCTTTCCTCATGATGTAGCACCTCACTTGGGTGGATAGAGCGTGGGCTAAAAATGAAGGGGTCTAGTGTAACAGAAAGGTTACGGACTGCGCAGATTTTTCATTTGATTAGTTCACATCTGTCCCCACAGTGACACGTTCACTCTTCCTTAAGTCTTTGAGTGAGATTTTTCCTTTTTTTTAATTAAAGACATTATTTGAGTTTTACAATTCCCCCCCCATCTTACTTCCCTCCCCCCACCCACCCACGGAAAGCAATCTGTCAGTCTTTACTTTGTTTCCATATTGTACATTGATCCAAATTGAGTGTGATGAGAGAGAAATCATATCCTTAAGGAAGAAACAAAAAGTCTAAGTGATAACAAGATCAGACAGATTCATTTTTCGTATCACTCTCATTTTGTTTTCCAATTTTTCCTCTACTTTTCTTGATTTTTCAAAATCTTTTTTTTGAGCTCTTTCATGGTCTGAAACCAATTCAGATTTTTCTTGGAGGCTTTGGATGTAGGAGCTTTGACTCTGAGTGTGTGTTTTGATCTTCCTTGTCATTATAGTGACTTTCTAGGGTCAGATTTTTTTCTTTCATTGTTTGCTCATTTTTCTCAAGCTATGACTTGATTTTAACTCTTTGTTAAGGCAGGGTTCTGGGAAGATACAAAATCCAAAGCTTCAGGGCTTCTGTGCAGCTTTTTCCAGAGATGCTTCTAGGGACTTGTAGGTTTTCAATTCTTCCAAGGTGATATGATCTAGCGAGAGACATTTACTACTCTCCTGGCCTTTGCTCTAGTCTGTGAATGACCACAATGGCCCTGGGAGCTGTGAAGAGGATCCTCCGCTCCCCTTTGGCAGCAAGCTCTGGTGTGCTAGTGCTCCTTCTAACCCTGGGATTTTGACCCAGTCCTGCAAAGAGTCCCCGGTAATCTCCTTCTGCTCCCCTTCCCATCTGTGAGCTGAGAGCTGAGGAAGCAGCAGCAGCAGCAGCTCCCAATTATCAACCTGGCTTGCTGGAGCTAGGTCTGTGCTCCCTGCTGATCTTAAGTTGTCTTTAGCATTTCTGGCTGAGGGATCTGGAAGCCACCACTGCTACCACTGATGCCTACTCTTAGTTTGCTATGGTCTGGTTTGAACTGGGCCCAGGTGCCAGATATGGATCAAGACAACTGGAGATAGAATGGTAGACTTGGCTCTTTAATGCTAGGTCTTTGCCAGGTCTCAGTTCGACTGAAGCAATTCAGTGATTTAGGTTAGTAGAGAGATGAGAGAAGTGAGCAAAACTACTTTGTGAAGAACATTGTACAGATTAAGAGCAATACCATGTGATGAGTGACTATGATGGATCTAACTCTTCTCAGCAGTTCAGTAATCACAGGCAATTCTAAAGACTTGTGATGGAAAATGCCCCACATCCAGAGGAAAACCTATGGAGACTAGATGCAGAGCAAAGCAGACTATATTCACCCCCTTATTCTGATTCTTCTTTTATAGTATGATTAATATGGAAGTGTGCGTAACGTGACTGTATCTCTATAATCTATATCTCTTACTTGCTATCCTAGGGTTGGGGGAGGGAAGAATGGGAGGGAGAAAACTTAAAAAAATTAATGTTGAAAACTATCTTTAAATATAATGGAAAAATAAATAAAAATAAAAAAAGAAATGGGGCAAAGAATGACCTTTTATCTAGTCAAAAATCAAAAAATATCAATCTGGGAGGAGAAGATCCTCAGGGTTTCTGGCCAAAACTGAAACAATTACTATTTACATTCACTAGGAATCAAGAGGTCCAAACAATGACCAAGTGGGGGTTTGGCCTGAGACTTCAAATTTATATTGGGACCAATATCAATTATACTGGAATAACTGGATTAAAGGAATATAAACATCTCCATATTCCTTTGGGCAGAGCACCCATATGATATGCAAGTGAATTGGATTTAAGAAACTAGTGTTTAGTCATTGAATAGGTGTCACCTCAGAAAAAACAAGACTTGAGAAAACCTTAATTCAGAAAGGCCTGGGTCTCCCACTGCATCTTGGACCAGTCATTTTGACTTTTGTTTTACAACTGGATTCTGGAGGAGAGTGTGAGGTTTATGACTGTGTATCACTTCAATCCAATTCACAAGCAAGTAGTGACATCACTTCACGATGTCATTAGTTCCCTTCCAAAACTAAGGATAAACAACTCTGGGGAAAACTTAAATTGGTAGAATAGGCAAATATATTTGTGTGTGTGTGTGTGTGTGTGTGTGTGTGTGTGTGTGTATAAAATTGAGGGGCAGTATGGACTTGGGATTAATATTTTACTGCTGGCCATATGTGGGCAGTGAGTTCTAGAATCCTGGGATTATGCAGGGAGAATGGAGGCTCACTCACTCCTGTTCCTTGGTGGATCTGCCTTCTTCCTGGGCCAAGTTGTAGGACCACTATTATCTTAGAAAAGAAGAAAAGGGGTGGCTAGGTGGCACAGTGGATAGAGCACGGGCCATGGAGTCAGGAGTACCTGGGTTCAAATCCGGCCTCAGACACTTAATAATTATCTAGCTGTGTGGCCTTGGGCAAGCCACTTAACTCCTTTACCTTGCAAAAACCTTTAAAAAAAAAGAAAGAAGAAGAAGAAAGCATCAGAGCATTCCAATGTAGAAAGGGGAACTTCATGATAGGGAGGTTGGTTGATTTTGGTTACTAAGGAAAACTCAGTCTGGAGGGGGAGTAGATATTTCCAGAAATGTCTGTGATTAAAAAAAAGGAGGGTGGGGGGAACGTAGACACACAAACAGTGCTCCAGAGTTTGAAGTAGTCTTTGAGAGTATCTCAATCCAATCTAAGTGGTCTGTAAGCTTTGCCTTATTCTTGGTGACTGGGAGCTCATTGTTTCCTAAGGTCAATGTTCCACTTGGGTGAGTTTTTGCTTCTCTCAACCCCAGATCTGCCTCTGTAGCTTTCTTTCAGTGAATACTTCTCTTGGCTTTTCCCTCTGGGGCCAAGCAGAATGTGGCTGATCACTGCTTCCCCATGACACCCCTTCCAGTCTTTCAATGCTTCTTCCTCCTCTGGAAACACTCTGGTTTGTCATTCTGAACCTGAGACCCCAGCAGCAAGTGAAGAGCTTGGGGATGGGAGATGATACCAGGACAGGACCTCCCATCTAAAATCATTTGGGGGGTGCTGCCTTGTCACCTTTCTGATTCACATTGTGCTTTGGATCCATTATGACTCCAGACCTTTTCCCAAGATTGCTCATCCAGCTTCACTATCTCCATCTTGTCCATGACAGTGATTTTTTTTTTATCCTATGCATATCACCTTAAATAGACACTGTTGAATCTCCTCATTGTCCTACAGTCACTGGATGGGACCTATGTCCTGGGGGGAGGGAAGATTCCCATGCTTTGTGGAGATCTTTAGCATAACTGACCAGGCACACACAAAGGTCCCAAGTTGGGAGGGGGCACTCCTTTTAAAGGAACGGAATGTCTGATATTGAGCTCCCCCCCTTCCCCAGTGTGTCATGAAGTATGTCCTGAGCTGAAGGCAATGGATAAGTCCAGGAGCAACTTTTTCTGATCATCTTCTGATAGCGCAATTATATAAATATCATTCTCCAAACTCCATTTTGGGTCCAGTTTTCCAGTTGGGTCCCACACATATATGCATAATCTGCAAGCTTAGAGAAATGTAATAAATATGGAAGTTAACCTAACTGTTCTTTCTTGAGATCCAGCTCTGGGGGCTAATGTTTGATCCTTATTAGGACAAATTCTGGAGTTTAACACCATGTTTATTTTAATTCTTTATTTTTTTAAAGAAATTTTTATTTAATATTTTATTTTCCCTAGTTATACACAGAAGCGATTTCTAACATTTGTCTTTAAAACTTTGAGTTCCAAATTCTCTCCCTTCCTCCTGCCTCACTCCCCCCATATGAAAGCAAACAATCAATGTGCAGTCATTCAAAACATCACCATGATAGTCAAGTTGTTAAAGAAAACATGACCTCCCTGCCCCCTCAAAAGAAACCTCAAGAAAAATAAAGTTAAAAAATATATTCTATCTGTATTCAGACTCTATCAGCTCTTTCTCCGGGTATGGATAGTGGTCTTCATCATAAGTCCTTCAGAATTGACTTAGGTTATCATATCACAGAGAAAAGCGAAGTCATTCACAGCTGATCATCCTATAATATTGCTATTATTTTGTACACAGTACATTTTACTTTGCATCAGTGCATATACGTCCTCACAGGTTTTTCTGTTTCCCACTTCATATAGCAGAATATTATTCTCCCATCATCATCTTCATCACACACCACAATTTGTTCACCCATTTCCCAACTGATGGACATATCCTCCATTTCCTATTCCTTGTCAGGAAAGAGCTGCCAAAACTAACCTTGCATATAGTGATAGTTTCCTTTTTTCTTTTTCATCTCTTTTTTTTCAAATTTTATTTCAAAAAACTTTAATTTTTTTTATTAAGGCCAAACAGGTCATGGGATCTATGGCTGCTGTGGTTTGGGGCTCTGTAGCCTGGGTCATCTGAGCTGTCAGACCTAGTCAGCAAGAAGGAATTTCTTTCTAATAACTCACATCCTCATTCCAGAGCCAGTCAGCCAGGTCTGGTGTTGCACAACAACTGAAGTCTGTAAATGTAACTGCAGTGTCTGAGTTCGGGGTTTCTGATCACCTGCATCCGGTATAAGAGGGGAGAGGATGCCAGAGAGTTGGGCAGCCTCTCTTCAGGGAATTGCCCAGACTCTGGAATGAGGAGGTTAAAGTCCAAGGTTCTTTTGCACTCTGGCATCTTCTGTTTTGAGGTCTCTGCCAGTTCTCACTGGCTCAAAAATCAGAGGCATTGTTAGCCAGCCCTATCATGGAAGAGTTTCAGAGGATGCAGGATGGCCTCTGGTCCCTCCCAACACTCCCTGCAAAGGGCACCCCTGAAGGGCAGCCCAGGGTTGTGAAGACTGATCTTTGCTTCTTAGCCTATAGATTTGTGTGATACCCGCCCCGGGGGATCTGAGGGGAACTCAAGGGGGCCATCTCCCTCTCCTCCTTCCATCCCCATTCTCTGTCATTTACACTCTCTCTTTTGTATGTTCTTAGATTTTTTAATTGATATTTTATTTTTCCAGTTGCATGCTATGAAAGTTTTTCAATGTTCATCCATTTGCATATTTATGTTACATTTTTCTACCACTCCTCCTTCCTACCTACCTCCCCTCATTGGCAAACAGTCTAGTAAAAGTTGTACATATACATCTGAATTTCACATGTTTACATATTAGTCATTTGGGGTTTGAGTAATTAGGACTAAGGGAAAAGAAAAAAAAACATGGGATAGGAATGAAAACCATGAGAAGTTTTTAAAAAGTTGTTACTACTAGATTTTTTACCGGTTCTCTCCCTCATTGGACTGCGGCCTCCTTGAGGGCAGGGGCAGGGTTTTTGCCCTTTTTTACATGCACACTGTCTGGCACAATGTTTGTTAATGACTGATCCAGCCTCCCCAGGTCAGTCACCAGAGGACTCAGATCCCCTTTCATGGAATCACACAGAAGGATGGGGCTGGCATGTGGACAGGGAGGCCAAGTTTTATGAGTGGCAGTCAAAAAGACAGACTGTCCCTGTCTCAAGGAACAGCTGATCAGTGAATCAGGAGGGTGGGCATCCTGGGGACTCAGCAGTTGTTCCCAAACTAGAGCTTCTGAGCGGAGCTACCTGGCTGGGGTCCTTCCAGTGTGAGAAGCCCTGTGGGCAGAGAGAGCTGAGGACCAGCCTGGGGATCCAGGTCTGGAGTGTAGCCTGGAGAGGGGGGGAAGGAAGAGAAGCAAGGTCAGGAGATGGGATGGTCTGCTTTGCTCAAGCAAGGCCTTGGGGAAAAGAATTCAGGAACCTGACCTAGAGTGGGTTGGCTTTCTGGGCAATTTTCTCACAATTAGTCTCCCCCAATTTCCAACAAAACACAACTTTTTTTCAGGGGTACAAAGATTCCTTCAGACCAAAAGAAGCTCTCAGCTAGTCAGCTTTCAAGACAGCATTTCAATGAGCTGAGACACTAGCAAAGTCCTGGATGTGCCTGGCTTGGGCAGGACTACTGTGGAAACACTAGTCAACAAAATCCGGGATAAAAAAGGCAGGGGTCCCAGGTTCAAGTCTCTCCAAATGTTCTCTTTCTCAGTATCCTGTTCTGTAAAACCAGGGCTTGAAGGTCCTTGGAAGGCTTTCCATGGGACAGTCCTTCAATGCAGACTGAATTGTTGAATGGGCCATTGGGGCTTAGGGCCACCACAGGAATGGTGATAAATCTCAAACTCTGCACCTCTCCCCTCTGCAGAGCAGCTATTTTTACTAGCCCTAAAGTAAGTCAATTCACTAGCAGCCTCGGGACTGGCCTGGGCTCAGACCCCACAAAGTCATGTTAGAATCTTGCAGACAAAAGGTTGTTTATACATTTGAGTCTAGAATGAGAACAATTTCTGGAAAGCTGTTTGGCTATTATGCTGAGGATCCCCCCCCCCCCCATTTAGGAAGACAGAAGGTAATAAAGGCAGAGCTGGGAGAGATCTTAGAATAGAGGTCAGAACTGTGAGAGCCCTCAGAGCATCCAATCTCATCCAAACATTAAGTCTCCAGTACGATCAGTGCTAGCCAGGATTTTGAAGACATAATAGAACAAAATCAAACAGCAATCCTTGCCCTCAGGAGCTGCCCAGCTACTGGAGATAAAGAAGCCTTGATATGTTGTTTAAAGAGAGGAGCCTGTATATCCAATGGGGGAAGACGGGAAAGTTTCCTCTGAAAGGGAAAATGTGAGCAGAGCTTTGAGGGAGGCCAGGAGGAAGGGCACTGCAGGAGTGTGCCAGAGCTTGAGGGTAGGAGAAGGCCAAAGAGTTCATGGCAGAATGCATGCTGAGGAGCTGTGCAGTAACCCCAGAAAGGTAAGTGGAGGTCAGCTTGTGAAGGCCTCCAATGCCAGGCTCAGGGACTCTAGGGAGCTTTTGCAGGTCCTCGAGCAGGACAGAGACATCAATCAGTAAACTGAGGGGCATCAATCCATGTATCTACTTGCTGCCAGGTACTGTTCTGGATCTGGGGTAGGGTAGGGCCAAGACCACCATGAGACCAAGCTCACTTGGTTCAAGATGTCTGTATCCATCTGACAACTATGAGGGATAGATCTAAGATGGGAGGTACCGGAGGCAGGGAGGCCAAAGATGAGACTGTTGCCTCAGTTCAGTGAAAATTGATGTGGGTCTAGTATGACTATGTGAGTGGGATAAGGGGAGAATGCAGGACAAGTGGAGGCAGAATGGTGAAGACAGGGAAACAGATTTACCCTTCCCTTGTATTCTCCCCACACACATCTAAGCTTTAGATAAGGATATTGGTCCTGCCTCTAAACTCAGGAATGCTTAAGTACTGACCCTTTGATTACCATCAATGTTGCCCTGATAAGCAGAGGCAGACAAACATGGATGGGGGGACAAGAAATATCGGTTTCCAGTCACCTTTCCTCTCCTCCCTTCTCTCCTGGGTCACCAGGTGAGTGGAAAGGGTGGGACTGTAGGCAAGGCTACTGGGTGATGAGAGCATGGATTGGTTTGAGGGCAGCATAGGGGTGGGGCCAGCTCTAGGTCCCCAGGTTCTCTGATGTGTAGGAGCTGTAGTCAAGTTCTGTTATTCCGTCCCAATTCAGCCAGAATCTCCCCAGGTACCTGACCATGTGTCCCTTATGGGCTGCACTAGCTCTGGGCTGGCTGCCATTGAGCCTGGGTAAGTAAGCACCCTCTCTCTCTTCTCATCCCTCTTCCCCACCCCAAAGCCTGGTGCCAGGCTGAGAAGCCTCAAGTAGGTAAGAGCCCTGAGTGAGTGGGGAGAACACCCCATGTGTCTGAAAGCCCCCTTCTGCAGATGAACGACAATCGAGGGCCAGCGAGCTGTCCAAGGTCTCCTCTCAACAGCCAAGAGCTCTGACTCTTCTATAGTCTAACCCCTCCTTCCCTCTGTTCTATAGAGGGCCTGAGTGGGAAGGCATGCTTAGAGCAGAAAAAAATGGAACATGTCTCTTAGAGTTAGGGGGGCCTCATGGTCGGAATCCCAAACTTGGGTTCAGATGGTGTCTCTGATACTCATTGTGATTCTGCAAAAGTCTCTTTAACACTCTGAGCCTCAACCTCTCTGGCTGTAAAATGAGGGGCGTCCCTTTCAGCTCCCTTGATCCTTCCCTTGCCTTGTTTGCCTCCCCAGCGGTGGACCTGGAACCTCAACTAGCCAGCATCACGTTTGCCACTAACAACCCCACCTTGACCACTATCACCTTGGAGAAGCCTATTTGTATGTTTGATGCCTCTGCTGTCTCACAGAATGTCTCCTATGAGGTCAATCTGTATGTGATGGTGAACTCAGGTAAGTTGAGTTCTTATGCCCAGCTCCCAGGAGGTCAAGGCTGGCAGGGTCCTGGGAGATCATTGATTATACCCACTCCTCACTGACCAGAAGGGCACAAGTTCACAGAGAGAGAAGTGTGATCACGTCACATCTGGAATCCAAGTCTCCTGAGTCAAGATTCATCTTGGCCTAGCATCTTCCCAATAAAAAGTCATGGAAGAGCACAAGTTCTGGGCCTTCAAGATCTCAGAACATATAGTTAGGCATTCAGGAGGCCAAGGCATCCTCACAACTGGGTGAGACCCAGAGCCTTTCCCTGGGCCAGCATCCACACTCGGCTACATTATTACTAATGAGTAGCATTTAACCTTTTCTGAGAACAGTCCAGGGAGGGGGAGATCACTGCCTCCCAAGCAGCCCATGCCACCTTTGCCCAGATTCTATTGCGGTTTTATCCTTACTTAAAAATTGGTATCATTGCAACTTCAATGCATCATGGAGGAGGATTAGGTCAGATGCCAAGTGTTTTAGGGGCTGTCATGGTCAAGAAGGATTAGTTTTGTTCTGCATAACCCCATTTGGCAGATCAAGGAACAGGAGGGGAAGATCTGGGAGCAGGAATCCTACCTAACCCTCAGGGCTCTATGAAAATGACCTCTGTGGTCTTAAGAGTTAGTGAACTCTTATTCAAGTGGAGGCTGGCTGGTTACCTATGGGAGCTTCGTAGAGGAGACACTTCCTTGGCTTTGTGTTAGATTAGCAGGTAGACACAGAAATGATTATCTTTAGTGTAACTGTGATGGATTTTCTCTTTTCCTGAAGTGGCACAAATCTTAAATGGCTCATGATTTTGGTTCCTCAATCTCACCCTTCCCCCTCAGATCAACCCTAATAGACTCACTCCTTTATTGGGACAATATCTTGCTTTCCCTGATGGAGTAATATTGACCTTCCCTGTGGAATGGACGTGGCAGAAACTTGGGGTCCAGATCTTAGCTCTTGGTCCAAGACTAGCTTGGTAGACATCGAGGACTTCAGTGTCACAGATTTAGAGCTGGGAAATCTATCCCACCCCCCCCATTTGAGAGATGAGGAAGCAGAGGCTGAGAGTCAAAGTGACCTGAGTCACAGAGCAGCTAATGAAGGTTGAGGCAAGATTTGAGGTTGGATCTCAGTGAGCCCAGGCAGCTGGTGTGGTATAGAGGATGGAGCACTGGATCTGAAGTTGGGAAGATCTGAATTTGAATCTTGCCTCATTAGCTGCGTGTCCCTAGACAAGTCTTTGCACTTTTATTTACCTGTTTTCTTAGTGGTAAAGTGGGGATAATGATCGCCCCTACTTCCCAAGGTTGTTTTGAAGACCAAATGAGAACGTATTTGTAAGAGGTGCTCAGCACGGTGATTGACATGGAGTTGCCGTGTTTCAATGCAGGGCTCTATCCTTGGCCCCTCCTTGTAGTCCCTGCCTCTCCAATTTCATCGACTCATAGGCCACAGACTTTTAACCCCAACCTTTTACAGTGGAGGATCTGGAGGTCCAGATCTATCCAATGCCTGACCCAGGGTCATGCCCAGAAGGTGCCCTTGACTGGAGGCAGCAGTTTTCTTTCTACTGCCCTGAAAGGGAGAGAGGAGAGTTACTGGGATAGGAGTCACACCTGCCTTTCAGGGCAATTGTGAAGATGTAGCAGACACGCTGCCTCCCAGTCTCTCTTCTAAGCTTCCTCTCAACTCATTCAATTTCTGTTCTAAGGTCCCTCCCAGCTTTGACATTTCCTGGGTTAAGCTCTTTTCTGGCACTGATATTCCCTGTTCTAAGCTCCCTCCTAGTTCTAACATTTTTCATTCTCTGACCTAAGCATCCTTCTGCTGGGATTCATCTCAGCAGGTCTTGCTCTCACTGCAGTAGCGGGGATGTGATGCTCCCAGAGGTGGATGCTGTCCACATGGAAGGTGCTGATCATGAGGAATTGCCTTTCAGAGAGCCTAGGACAGGCGGCCATCCAGGACAATCGCAGCTTCCCAATCAATAACACATTCCAGGAGACGTTCGGGGGCCAGAGAGCACCCTACAAAGCTGCCTCCTTCATCATGCCCCAGTGTGGAGACCTGCCCAACCTGGACGAGGCTGGGGACGTGAACAAAGCTGCTGAGATCCTGAGTGCCTATTTGGTCAGGGTTGGAGACGATGACTACTGCTTACTGAACCCCAACTTCAAGGGTAACTGCAATCCCCCTCTTATGAGGGCCACAGAATACAGGTAGGTAGGCTTTCCTAGGTCAGAATCACGGGATACTAGAGTTCCAAGGCCCTCTCAAGTCACCTGGGACAACCCACAGACCCTGCTAGAATCCTTGACAAGTAGTTCTGCCTATTTGGCCAGTTTACTGCCCCCTGAGAGGAACTACGCCGGGATAGGATAACTCTAGGGAGGAAAAGGACTTTCTTCACATTGAACCCAAATCTGTTTCCATGAAACATTTCCCCCAATCCTCCTGATTTGGCTGTTTGAGACGAAGTCAAACAAGAATGGAATTCCATGTTATTCACCATATATTTCTGATGGGCAATTCAAAGAAGCTCTGCATCCACTGGGTAGCTTTTCTGGAATATGCCTGTAATTATTATGGCCTCTTTCTCTCTCCAGGTCTCATCTCCACCCCCCCACCCCCCGTAAGATAGTAAAATTTAGATGGCTTCTGAGATTCTACCTTTAAGTTTCTATATTCTCCATATTTAAGGCCCCTCTTAGCTCTAAGCTTCCTCTCTAAGCTCTTATAGTCTCTCTTCTAAGTTTCCTGCTGGCTCAGACTTTCCCTGTTCTAAGTTCCTTCCCTCCTCTGATATCCCCTGTTCTAAGATTCCTCCTAGTTCTAGCATCCTTCATTCTACAGCCTAAAGTCCCTCCCAGCTCTGTTCTAGACTCCCTCTCAGCCCTAATATTCTTTATTCTATATTGAAAGGTCTCTTCCAGTTCTAAGATGGTGTTCTGTCTTCTAAGTACCCTTCCAAATGTTCTATCAACACCTCCTTTTTTTCTTTTAGGTTTAAATATGTACTGGTAAATATATCAAGTGGTTTTGTGGAAGATCAAACCCTCTGGTCTCAGCCAATTCGGACAAACCAGAGTAAGTACTGGCAGTGACTGGAGGTTGGATCATTTGAGGTGATGGAATAAAGAGGATGAGCATTCTCCTTCTTCCCAGTAGCACTGCAAGGTTTAGACAAGCTCTTTTCTCATCTGGCAATGTGGGAAGAATCTGGGGCTGGCAGTGTGGAAGGGATAGGCTTGTGGTGACACCAGATGGAAAGAGTCAAGCCTAGACTGGCCTACGGAGCTTCCTGTCCCAAACTCGATTCTCAGGGGTTTTAGATCACTTTCCTAGGCCCCCCACTTCTAGCAAACTTGGGAACTTGCTGAGATGGGACTTCTGCTCAGTCTGACCACAGGTGATGGCTAATGTGGGGAGGCCATCCTTGTGTTTCATTTTAGGCTAAAGGCTTCCTTCCCACTCTCTAGCTTCTGGGCAAATTGGTTCCAATGTGTTTTCTTAGGGTCAGAGGATCATTTCTCTAAAGCTGAAGAGACCTCAAGACCACCCAATCCAACCTCCTCCACTTAGCGAGAGAGTCCAGGTGGTTGAAGGGTCTACCATCAGAGGAGGCATTTGGATCTGGGTTCTTGCTGTCTTCATGTCATCCCTTCTGGTCTCATCAGTTGTAATGATCATGGCTACAACAGTCCACAATGACTTCCTACATGTGAAGCATAGAAGGAACTGGGTCTCCTGAGTGCAGGGAGCTCCAAGGGGGATGGCATCCTGAATCCTTGGGGGCTCCAGGTCTCATAGGACTTAGCTCAGCCCCAAGATGAGAAGAGATACAGTCACAAGGACTTGAGACCAGGCAGATTCAATTAAACACCGTTATCATGGGGAGTGGATTGGAAGTTGGGGAGCAGATATCCAAATAAAGCATCTTTCTTCCCTGTTCTCAGGGGAGGGAGAAAACCTGTTTGGGACTAGTTGGGTGGTCTTGGACAAATTCACCTCTGTAAAACTAGGGGGCTGGATGAGATGAGCTTGATGGGGCTCTTCTAGCTCTCACACTGGCAAAATCAAATCTTTGGTGTGAAGAAGATGGGACTGTCCAATGGCTATCCCAGTACTAAAAGGGGTGTGTGTGTTGTGGATGTTGAAGTGAGGGGGTGGTGGGGACAATATGGCAATCCATGAGGGCCAGTGTTCCCAGAACCTTAGCCTGTCAGAGGAGGGAACCCCGATAGATCATCTGATCTCAGCCCTTCTTTTTGCTGAGACATAGGGATCAGAAGGGGAATCAATGGTTGGACTGGAGCCCTCAGAGCATTGACACTCCACAATTTGAGCTGGTGTTCTGAGAGAGGGCTTTCCTCCTTGCCTCCCTCACTTTGATGAGGTGCCTTGTGTCCCCTCTTCCAGTTTTCCCACCCTCACAGATTGACACTTGGCCTGGCAGGCGGAGTGGGGCCATGATAGTCATCACTTCCATCCTCAGCACTCTCGTGTTCTTTCTGCTGGTGGGCTTTGCAGCAGCTGTCATCTTCAGCTTTGTGTAAGTCACTGCCTCCTTGGTGAGATGAGACCCACTCTAGGACCATGGAAGTTTCCCTGGGGAAAAGTCTCTTGACAGGCTGGGTCAGAGGGTTGTTCCTGCTCACCCTGCTGGGTTGCTGAGGTCCTTTTCTGTCCCAGTACCTTGGGAAATGAGAATGTCTCAGCTAGGAAGAATCAGGGAACACAATCTAGGTCCCTCACCTTACAGGACCTTGTTCATAGTAATGCAGCTAGTAACATCTTGGAATATTAGAAGATGATAGGTCAACCACATTCCTCAGCATCTAGTTGGCCCTGCCACTTACTGGCCTTGATTTTGCTAACTACAAAATGGACATGAGAATCTGTTCATCCTCCTGGGTTCTTATGGGGCTTACATGTGATATTAAGTGCAGATGGGGCAGTGAGGAGGCCCAAGGGATTTTCAGTGGAACAAGGCTGGGAAGAAGGCAAGGGGGTGGGGAGGAGAACTCCTAGGATTTTGAAGGAAGCAAAGAGTTCAGGGCTGAGTCTGAGGAGATTGCCTCAAGGCAGGATGGCCCTGCCATCTGGTAGTTTCCTATTTTAATGAATTCTTCTTGTCCACATCACTGAAGCTCAGCAAGCCCTCTTTAATTTGATTTCTTGCGACAAAGTCCTTTTTTCCCCACCTAGTTATGTATTTATCAATCTCTTGTCCTGATTTCTTTTGCTTAGGAGTATGGGGAACTCAGACTTAGAGATACAACATGAATCTCAAATCAGCCAGGAGGTGGTTCCAAAAGCCCAGGGAACCTCAGAGCCCTCCTATTCCTCTGTGAATCGAAGGCAATCTCTGGATCGAGCGGAGGTCTATACCAGCAAGCTCCAGGACTGAGACCAGTTGAACTGATGGCATAAAGAATTGGATAAAGCACCGGCCCTGGAGTCAGGAGTACCTGGGTTCAAATCTGACCTCAGACACTTAATAATTACCTAGCTGTGTGGCCTTGGGCAAGCCACTTAACCCCATTACCTTGCAAAAAAAACCTAAAAAAAAAAGTGTGTGTGTGTGTGTGTGTGTGTGTGTGTAGGCTATCTGTACATGTATGAATGTATGAGTGGTAGGTTATATGTGTATATCTGTGTAGGTATGTCTGTGAGTATATGTAGTGGGTAGATATATGTATATGTGAGTGACTGATGGTATGTAGTCTACATGTGTGAGTGTTGTATATGTTATGGGTGGGTAGATGTATGTGAATGTGTGTATGGATATGTGAATGGCTGAGTATGTGTGGGCTTGTGTAAAGGTGTGTGTGTGTGTGTGTGCCAGTGTGTCTATCTGAGAGAGGCCTCTGCTTGGATCTTCTTCCCAGCTTCCTCCAGGCCTTGGAGGGAGGGGAATCAATACGTGTTGCCCCACTGACTTGACCTGTATAAGGGCTCTTGGCTCTGGTTAGGGAGAGCTCAGAGCAGGTTCTGAATAAACAACTGTTGACCACTCTGCTCCGTTGAGGATGTGTTCATTAAACCGTCACTGATCAGAACAAGCTTGTGAGCTAATGGGCTCTCCATCACTCAAGTACAGCCTTTCACTTTTGCCTCCTGGGCACGAAGTTACTTTCATAGAAAATGAGCCCTCGAGCGCCCTGGGCACACTCACTAGTGCAGGGGGCAGTTTGACTGAGGGGTAACCCCCTCTCAGCCTCAGTTTCTCCCTTTGTAAAGTGCGTAGTGGGCCTCCAAGACTTCCAAGGCATCTTCCTGTTGTCCATCCAGGTCAACGAGAGATCCTCTGCGGAGGAGGGAGGTTGTATTTGAGGGTCCCCGGACAAGCACCTGAGCACCTGCCGTATGCTGGGCCCTTACCTGTGCTGATGCAAAGGTCAAGGCTAAGTGCCGGTGCCTGGGGCAGCTTCCACCCCCAGAGGAGGGGCTCATCCGGAAGAGCCACTAGGGGTCTTTCTGTCGTTGCCAGGCAGTCGGGGTGATGACTTGCCCCGGGCCACCCGGCTGGGTCATGAAGTGTCCGAGGCCGCAGGGGAGCTCAGGCCCCGCCGGCTCCGGGGCCGGTGCTGCCCACCGGGCCTTTCACCCGGAGCGGCCCCGCCTCACTCGCTTTTCTCCTTGGTCAGTCTCGGCGGACTTCCCAGGGCAGGCCCCTCGCCCTTCCTAGGCGCGCCCGGGCCTCGGGCCCCGTTCTGCCTGATCCCCCCTCACTGGGCCGGGCCGGGCGCACCCACGGCCAGCTCGTGCCCTGCCTCGGGCCGGACGGCTCTGCCGGGCAGCCCGGGGCGCGGCCCGCCCGCGTGGGGCCCCTTCGGGGCCGGAACTCTCCGGCGCGCGGAGCCCGAGTCCCGCCGGAAGGCCGCGTGACGCACCCGCCCGCCGGCCTCCGCCTCGACTTCCGGGTCCCTCCGGCGTGCCGGGCGCGCCTGCGTGGGGAGGGAGGAAGGCGGGGAGCGCGTCCCGCGCCTGCGCGTGGGCGCCGGCGCCGCTCCCGTCTCCCCGGCCGGCGGCGGCGAGCACGAGCACGAGCCCGCGCCCCTCCCCCTCCGCGCCGGGGTCCGCGCCTGCGCGGCAGAGTGACCGCGAGCCCGCCTTTCCGCTCTAACGGCCTTTTTCGCGAGGCAGGGTCGCGCCTGCGCGTCGGCGGTCCCTGGGCGCGCGCGCCGGCCCCGCGGGAGAAGTGCGCCTGCGCGGGGGCCAGAGCGGCGCGGCCCGGCGCCGCCCCCTCCCCGCCCCCGGCCGGAGGCGGCGGATGCGGGGCTGGCAGGGCCGACCCCGGGAGGAGGAGGAGGAGGAGGAGGAGGAAGGGGAGCAGGTGCTGCCGCCGTCGCCCCTCGCCCCGGTGCCCAGGGGGCCGCCGGCCGGGCCCCGCCTCGGCGCCCCGCGGCCGCGCACCCCCCGGTGAGTGAGGGCAGGGCGGGGCGGGGGCCTCCGGAGCCACCCGGGCGCCGGCGGGCAGTGCCCGGGCCGTGGCCGGGGCGAGGGAGCCCCCGGGC